>NW_006159550.1:3892120-3941224 GCF_000334495.1 Tupaia belangeri chinensis | reverse complement strand
AGGAAATCTTCATAACACGCTTTCTGAGTAAGTAGCATTCTCCTTACTTTATAGATGAGCATTTAAGGGAGAAACCGACTCAGCCAAGATCTCTCAGTTGGAAATGACACAGTAAGGACTTGCATCTCGGTCTCGGACCTCATGCTTTTCTCACTGTATCATAGAGCAGCCCCAGTAATGAAAGGTCCAAAAGTAATGAAAGGCCTAAAAACATTTTAACTGACTCGAGACCGGCAGATGATTAACATTGCTAGACTTCCACATAGTTGACCGTGGTTCGAGTCCTGGACCCAGTGACTTTAAACTCACACCAGGTTCATGTGCATGTGTGCCCAAAATCCTGAGAGGAGAATGGAGGAGAAGGGATTGCAGCTTGGCCATCCCCCCTGGGGGGTGATTTTTCTCTGTCTCTGTCTCTGTCTCTCTCTGTCTCTCCAAGTAGTCCATGTACCCTGTAGCAAAAATCTCTCTTAAAAAAAATTTTAACTGACTCACAGCTTGAAAGAGAGGCATCTTTGCTAATATGAAATGAAAAGTGGACCAGTCAGTGGTGTACTGGTTAGGGCGGCTGGATCCAACATGGCCAATTGTGCAATTCAAGGCCTGGACCCGGAGGCTTGAAAACACCGGGTGCATGTGCCTGTGTCCCCAAGAGCCCTAAGAGAGAAATGGAGAAGGGATTGTAGCATGGCCATCTCTCCCAGGGAGTTTTTCTCTCTCTCTCTCTCTCTCTCTCTCTCTCTCTCCACTAAATGCCCACACCCTCTAGCAAATTAAGGAAGGGAGGGAGGGAGGGAGGGAGGAAGGAAGGAAGGAAGGAAGGAAGGAAGGAAGGAAGGAAGGAAGATAAAAGTAGTAACCTAAACCATGTCTCAGGGTTCACCCAGCTTTCTCCTATGGAAGCGGTTCTTATTGTCAAGTTACCAATGAGCTTCCTGTGAGGAGAACACTGGGCTGGAGAGACGCGCAGCCTCTGCCCGGCTGTGCTTGCTGTTCCTCCCTTAGAACGCGCCTCCCTGGCTGCGCCCGTGGCGCATTGCTCCCTCCCTCCGCACTCTTGGCGTCTTATCAGTGAGACCTTCTAAACTGCATGGAAAGTGGGACCTCAGCCTGCCACCGCACCTGCCACACTTTATGCCCTCTTCCTGCTTTATCAGCTCTCGACACCTTGTGATCAATCCTGTATTTGCCAGGTGTGTGTGTGTCCATTTGCTGCCTCTCTAAGGAGGTTCAGCTCCAGCAGGGCATCGAAGTGGACTCTGCTGGCCTCCCAGCTCCTGAGACGCTGCCCATGGTGGGCCCCCACGGGTGTTCTGTACATGAAGGGGTGCTGCCAGGGCTAAATTTCATCATCCAACACAGAAAGAAGGGCCCACTTAGAGGCAGAGACATCCATCCGGTCTCTGGGCTGCTGCTCAGGGATAGGGTGGGGTGTTTATGATCAGCCCAACCACTCCAGGGAGCTACTTGCAAACGTGGTTTGGAAGTCAGAGATTTTCTACAGACACAAGATTCTAAATGTGTCTGTGGTCTTCTTTGCCTCACCCTAGAGCCTGGGTAGAGAGGACCTGCGTGCCTCAGAGACAGAAAGCAGGGTGGTGGGAAGTTTGCTGCCAGGGGTGCTGGGGAGCACCTAGCTAGCAGAGCCTCCATCTCATCAATGCACACAGTGGCTTGTGATAGACAAGCTTTATAAAATAACAGCAATAATAGCCTTTATTTAATTTTGGTATTTCTATATTTTTGTACATTGCCTTTGGGCAGTGTGCAACTTTAATAAATAAACACACAGCTCCTAATGAGGGAATGAAATTACAGAATTGCTACCAACCCCAGAACAGCAGGCCATCACCACTGCCCGTGGCCTCGATGAGACGCATGTAATGTAGGTCACAGAATTGAGAAGCTGGAGACCCCGGTGTCATGCAAAGTGGCAGGGCGCTGAGGGAAGACAGGGGGGGAGGAGAGAGGCAGGGAGATGCCTAGAGCAACCCCTGAAAATGGGGCACTGTGCAGAAACTTCCATTTCCTTTCTCTTCTAAGCTTACCAGGGGGTTATTTCACTGTTTGTTCCCTATCCTGCACCTCCCTTACAAAAACCAAGCCATTCGCTTTTACCTGGTGCGTTTCCTCATTGTCGCTGCCCTGCCTTGCCCTAGCTGGGCTCATTTCTGTCTGTTCTTAACGCTTCATCTCAAGATGAGTTTTCCTGACGGTCAACTACGAGGAGTTGCCATGAGCCTGTTCACAAGCCAGGTTATGCCTTAGGGAGAAGGAGCCCTAGGGAGGCGTCCATGGCTCTGGCTTCCCTCCATCAGGGCACACACTCCCCCTGTGGAAACTCCCCACCATCCCCAACCCCTCTGCAGAGGCCGGCCTGCTCCAGGGTGGCACTGGCTGATTGTGGCTGGGTCGGTGAACCCCAACATGGACCCTTGCATATGATAAGCCTCTACAAATATTTGCAGAAAAGATGGAAGACTGAATAATTTGGAGGCCAAGACGATGAGATTTACTTCTTCCTTTTTGTTTTGCTTAACCATTTCCAACAGCCTGATATCCATTAGGCCACCATTCCATCATGAAAGAGGGCAACTCTCACCTCACCGCAAGGGAGAGGAGAGGTTTGAGACACTGTCTGTGTGAATGGGCCCATCTGCCTCCCGGCTACTCTGGCTCTTTCCGCATGAGAGGCAAGGGTCCACCCAAGTCTCTTCGAGTAAGAGTGTCCCTCATAAATATGAATGAGGATCCGCTGAGATCTAGGGAAGGCACTGCGGAACAGTGAGGTCTCAGAACCAAGCCCGAGAAGCCCTGGGCAACTGCGGGGTGCTCCCAGGGTCTGCACGTTCTTTATCACTGACTCCTGGCTGCTCTCTGGGCAACGCCCCTCCCTCAGCCAACTGCAGGACACCCGTTATTCATAATTTCTCCTGTACATTTGACCCCACAGTAGTTTTGACCTTCCTCCATCTGCTTTCTGGCTCCTTCCTGTAACTCCAGCTTCAAGCCCATTGCTAAAGTTCTCTCAGTTCTTAATTTCAAATTTCCTAGACGGGTATGATCTGCCCTGCTCATTCACTTGAATGGTAGCACATACATCTTCTAAGAGAGAAGTAATTGTGAGCTGGAATGCCAGAGTGCCTTCATGAAGAAAGTGGCCCAGGTCACAGCCTCAGAGGGGGCATATGCTTTCAACACAGCGTTTGAAAATCTTGTCGTTCCACCCAACCCGTACAGGTTATTTGAAACCCAAGAAGAACTACACAGATTAATCTACAGAGAAGAAAATAATATGGTAGATTTATAAAACGTCTAGAAAACGATGAGAGTGCTGATATAGACTTTGATTAATACCTGAGTATGCAGAGAAAATTTACTTTGAAATATTCTTTTAAAATGAAATTTTAGTTTTAAAGAAATTATCGTAACCTTTTAAAAATGAAAGTGGTTTCTTTCATTTAAATACAAGTGACCTATTAATGATAAAACATTTACTGTTGTTAAAATTATGTTAGTTGAGAATTCAGGTTGGGGATCCCTAATCCAAAATCTAAAATCTGAAATGCTCCAAAATCCAAATTGTTTATAGAGAGATTTTTTTCTATAAGGTGCATGCACTTGCATGAGACAGAGAGACAGAAAGTGAGAAATCACCCCCCAGTGGGGATGGCCCCAATCCCTTCTCCTCCATTCTCCTCTCGGGATTTTGGGCACGCATACACATGCACCCAGTGTGTTTTAAGTTGCCTGGTCCTGAACTCGAACTGCAGTCAACTATGTGGGAGTCTAGTGAAATAAGCATTATACCGTCTGCTGCCCCCTTCCAAATCCAAAACTTTTCAGAATAGATATGCCACAAGTGGAAAGATCCACTCCCAACCTCAATGTATATACACTGTTTCATGCAAAAATTATTTAAAATGTTGTGTAAAATTGCTTCCAGGCGATGTGCATAGCATGCATATGGAACATGCTGGTTCTATATTTACATGTAGGTCCTAATCCCACAAAATCTCATTATATACACAAATAACTCCAAAATCCCGCCCCCTCCAAAAAAAAATTAAGACCCTAAACACTTGTAGTTCCAAGCACTTGCATGAGTGTACTCAACCTATAATACACTGGTCATCAGAAAGTCACAGCTAGTAGGTTAGAGGAAGTGCTGAAAGGCCTAAACAGGAAAAGCAAAGCTAAATGATGAAAGTATACCTCCACAGGGTGGGTAATAATACGCTTCACTAAATTATTACAAAACAAATATTTGCAGAAAAGATGGAAGACTGAATAATTTGGAGGCCAAGACGATGAGATTTACTTCTTCCTTTTTGTTTTGCTTAACCATTTCCAACAGCCTGATATCCATTAGGCCACCATTCCATCATGAAAGAGGGCAACTCTCACCTCACCGCAAGGGAGAGGAGAGGTTTGAGACACTGTCTGTGTGAATGGGCCCATCTGCCTCCCGGCTACTCTGGCTCTTTCCGCATGAGAGGCAAGGGTCCACCCAAGTCTCTTCGAGTAAGAGTGTCCCTCATAAATATGAATGAGGATCCGCTGAGATCTAGGGAAGGCACTGCGGAACAGTGAGGTCTCAGAACCAAGCCCGAGAAGCCCTGGGCAACTGCGGGGTGCTCCCAGGGTCTGCACGTTCTTTATCACTGACTCCTGGCTGCTCTCTGGGCAACGCCCCTCCCTCAGCCAACTGCAGGACACCCGTTATTCATAATTTCTCCTGTACATTTGACCCCACAGTAGTTTTGACCTTCCTCCATCTGCTTTCTGGCTCCTTCCTGTAACTCCAGCTTCAAGCCCATTGCTAAAGTTCTCTCAGTTCTTAATTTCAAATTTCCTAGACGGGTATGATCTGCCCTGCTCATTCACTTGAATGGTAGCACATACATCTTCTAAGAGAGAAGTAATTGTGAGCTGGAATGCCAGAGTGCCTTCATGAAGAAAGTGGCCCAGGTCACAGCCTCAGAGGGGGCATATGCTTTCAACACAGCGTTTGAAAATCTTGTCGTTCCACCCAACCCGTACAGGTTATTTGAAACCCAAGAAGAACTACACAGATTAATCTACAGAGAAGAAAATAATATGGTAGATTTATAAAACGTCTAGAAAACGATGAGAGTGCTGATATAGACTTTGATTAATACCTGAGTATGCAGAGAAAATTTACTTTGAAATATTCTTTTAAAATGAAATTTTAGTTTTAAAGAAATTATCGTAACCTTTTAAAAATGAAAGTGGTTTCTTTCATTTAAATACAAGTGACCTATTAATGATAAAACATTTACTGTTGTTAAAATTATGTTAGTTGAGAATTCAGGTTGGGGATCCCTAATCCAAAATCTAAAATCTGAAATGCTCCAAAATCCAAATTGTTTATAGAGAGATTTTTTTCTATAAGGTGCATGCACTTGCATGAGACAGAGAGACAGAAAGTGAGAAATCACCCCCCAGTGGGGATGGCCCCAATCCCTTCTCCTCCATTCTCCTCTCGGGATTTTGGGCACGCATACACATGCACCCAGTGTGTTTTAAGTTGCCTGGTCCTGAACTCGAACTGCAGTCAACTATGTGGGAGTCTAGTGAAATAAGCATTATACCGTCTGCTGCCCCCTTCCAAATCCAAAACTTTTCAGAATAGATATGCCACAAGTGGAAAGATCCACTCCCAACCTCAATGTATATACACTGTTTCATGCAAAAATTATTTAAAATGTTGTGTAAAATTGCTTCCAGGCGATGTGCATAGCATGCATATGGAACATGCTGGTTCTATATTTACATGTAGGTCCTAATCCCACAAAATCTCATTATATACACAAATAACTCCAAAATCCCGCCCCCTCCAAAAAAAAATTAAGACCCTAAACACTTGTAGTTCCAAGCACTTGCATGAGTGTACTCAACCTATAATACACTGGTCATCAGAAAGTCACAGCTAGTAGGTTAGAGGAAGTGCTGAAAGGCCTAAACAGGAAAAGCAAAGCTAAATGATGAAAGTATACCTCCACAGGGTGGGTAATAATACGCTTCACTAAATTATTACAAAGGCTTTATGGAAAGAAAACACTTTATTCTTCGTGTTCCAATTCAGGACAAAGAAACATGCCTTTTTCATCTTCATGTGTTGGTGTTGAGTGAAAAATCTGACACATATTTGATGGTCAATAATGTTTGGGGAATTAATAATAAATGACTCCAGTCTTAATATTTTGGGAAATGGAGCAGAATGTAAACTACTTTGGGAAGAATAAAGGTTTGAACTCAAGTTATTTAAAAATTAAATGTGCTAACTGCTTGGTTCAGGTTAACCAATAGCCAAATAACTCATGGTTAGCCTGTAACCTGTCTAACTTTAGAACTGACAGTATGGTTCTGAGTGAAGAACAGGATTTAGGGCCATTTGTCCGAAGCTGAAAGTGTTCTGGGAGAGTCTAGATGACTTCATTTAAGGAACTTGGTGTGTGGACGTATCTCCTCCATCGCCTTTAAAAGCAGTACTGTACCTCCCAATTTCCACCTGTGAGCTCCTCGAAGGGGACAAACTGTATCTTCCCACCTGTCCAGTCCCTCCCACATGCCAAGTACTGGTGGGCTGAATGGACGGATCACTCCACACATGGCTAAAGTAAAAAATCACCCGGAAGTGTAGACTAGGGTCTCAGCATACACGTGCCAGTGGAGAAGGATGCACGTATGAGACTGATTCCTGCCCTCTGGCCAGTGTGCTTGAACTCCCCTTTGCTGTTTCCTTGTTCCATGGTGAGGTCCTCAGCTGTGTTTTTCTCTTCCTGTCATGTGACTTATTTGTAGTTTTCATCACTCTCACCTTGTTACTTGTACACATCTACAGCACATGGGCTCGCACACAGTAGGACTTCAACAAGACTTAGCACATGAAGACTGGAGTCTGGTGGAGCTAAAGAACAACACACTTGAAGGCGAGTGGGCAAAGGAAGACCCGGGTACTGAAATCCCCAAGAGAGTATGCCATGGGGCTAATAGGAAAAAAGAGAGACATTACTCATTCTTAGGGGGGAAGAGATGATTCCAGAGGATCAGAGTAGAACATGTGGCACATTAAACTCTCTCTCTCTCATCATGTGGTAGGAATAGGCACTCCCTCCCTGACCACAACACACACAAAGATGTCCACATCCTAATCGTAGCCTGTGACGATGTTACATCAATGACAGAGTTGCATGTGGCATTAAGGCTGCTAATCCACTGGCCTTAAAATAGGGAGAGCATTCAGGTTTATTGGATGGACCCAATATAATCCCATGGGTGCTTAGAAGCAGAAGAGGGAGGCAGAAAATGCATCAGAGCTGAAGAAGAAGTGAGCATGGAAGCAGGTACAAAGCAGAAAGCGATGCCGTGTAGAAATCCTCCACCAGCCGTTGCCAGCACAGAACATGGAGGGAGGGGGCCGTGGGTCCAGGAATGTGGACAGCCTCCAGAAGCTGGAAAATGGGAGAAAACAGATTCTCCCTTAGAACCTCCAGGGAGGATCACCTTGGTTCTAGCCCAGTGAAACCTGTTTTGGACATTTAACCTCCAGAAGTATAAGACAGCAAATCTGTGTTGTTTATGTTGCTAAGTTGTGGAACTCAGCTCACTTGCAAGAATCTCCCATTAGCTCTCTCAAATAATGATCGGCTACATCTGTTTATTTCTACGAGCCAAGCTAAGTTCACCGACCTCTGTATTTATAATTTGGAAAACAAAGGAGCACAGGTACCAGGGAAAGGGAAGGGGAGAGACTTTGAGACTTCCCACTTTCTAGTTTCATGTCTGACATGCTTCCTAAAGCATTGGGGAAAACACATGTACCTGGAGTCAGGAATACTTTCCAATCTGAAATATCCAGGTATCGTTTAGCCATCCTGAAGCCCTGTTAGAATTGCAAATCACTTAATATGCCTTAGATAGAATTTTCAACTTTTTTTTTTTTGGAGAGATTTTCACTGTAGGGCGCGTGCGCTCGCCAGACAGACAGAGAGAGACATAGAGACAGAAAGCGAGAAAGCACCCCCCAGGGGGGATGGTCACGCCGCAATCCCTTCTCCATTCTCCTCTCGGGATCTTGGGCACGCACGCACACGCGCCCGGCGTGAGTTTTAAGCCACCGGGTCCGGGACACAAACCGCAGTCGACTACGTGGGAGTCCAGCGACATAGCCATTACGCTAACTGCTGGTTCCCAGAATTTTCAACTTTTGAAAGGGAAAAAAAAATCTTTTTAACTCAATGAATTTTACATTTTTACTTGTATCAGTTTTGCTGTTTCTGTTGCCATCTATGAACCTTATCTGTTATCCAGTCACAAAAACCACCGTCAACCTCCTTTGACTTGTCTACCCAGTGCATCCACAGGATTGCCCCGACAGAGAGCTCTGAGTGGCGTGGACAGTACAACCTCACCTTGCGCCCCATATGTACCTAGCCCGCTTCAGAAAGACACCTATTGGAAAGAAAGCAAATCGAAGATCTTTAAACAGCAACCCTAAACCTAGAACCTAAGATGAAAAGATAATATTTATGGGGACCAGAAGTTAGCGTAATGGCTATGTCGCTTAACTCCCATGTAGTCGACCGCGGTTTGAGTCCCGGACCCCGTGGCTTGAACTCACACTGGGCGCATGTGCGTGCGTGCCCAAGATCCCAAGAGGAGAGTAGAGGAGAAGGGATTGTGGTGTGGCCACTGCCACCCACCCCGGGTGGGGGGTATTTCTTGCTTTCTGTCTCTCTGTCTCTCTCTTTCTGGCGAACACATGTGCCCTATAGCAAAAACTTCTCAAAAAAAAAAAAAAAGATAATATTTATGCACTTAAATAAAAATCATATACAGCATCACAAATTCCAGAGGAGCAAAAAATATACACATTCCTGAAGTGTTGCATGCCTATGAGGCAGAGCACACGCAGGGGAAATTCTTACCTGCCCCTCACCCCACACTTATTCTAGTCTTATTCTTGGCCATGGATGTGTTTTCATGCATACCAGTGCTTCTAGACATCTGTAACTCCTACGCAAAGGCAATAAAAAATATTCTTAGGCTATCAGGGACCAGTGGGTGGCTCAGCATCAAAACATTACATTCTGCAAGGCAGTCCTGGGAGGGTTCCTGGTTCAAGTCCACCAGCCTCCCTCAGTACACTGGTCACACACTCATCCATGATCCTGGGCTGGATGAGACTGAGGATAAATCGTGGCATCCAGACTCTGTTGGGAGGATGGTGTCTCTGTCATGGAAGAAAGAAAGAATTTTTTTTAAAAAAAAGGAAAGAAAAGATCGAGTTGCTGGCAGTTAAGGCAGCCGGAGCCCACGTGGCTGACTGTTGTTCAGTCCCAAACCTGGCAGTCTCAGAGACACACTGGAGACGTGCACATGCATACCCCCAAGTCTCAAGAAGAGCATGGAGAAGAAGGGATTTCAGTGTGGCTGTCCCTCCTGGGGGGCCATTTTTAACTTTCCTTTCTCTCTTCCCTCCACACCCCTGTCTCTCTCCAGTGAGCACACACACCCTGTAGCAAAAACTAAAATAAATAAATAGAGAGGGGGAATTAGTGCTTCGTACTGTTTACATCCACAACTTTGAAATGACATTATTACGTTCACCACTGTTTTCTTTCATTTCGTGCCGATGCCAGATGTACTGGGGAAAAGAAACGTAATGAACGCTGCAGCTAAACATCGTCGAGGACATGACAATTAATAGTGCTCGTATTCTCGGGTGGTGGAATTAAGAACATACCATGTAGATGCTTTGGCTGTGAGTGTAACTCACAATAGAAACAATAGTTGCATAATTTATTTTTTCATTTATTTGTCTCTCAAAATAGAAAAAAAAAAAAAAAATACCCAGAGGCAACATCATTATTCTGTACCCTCAGAGATTTGAAGCCAGCAGATCTTCCTTTTACTTTTCGAGAACATTTACTGGGGGTAGATGAGAAAAACAGGAATATCAACAATGGCTTCGTTCTGGAGCTTTGAATTTCATCCAGTGACCTGTATTTATTGGTTTTACACTGCGTGTCACCTCCCTGTGTCCTCGTAGGTAGCCGAGAACAGAGCTGGCATGTGTACCACGTTGCACGTTTTGAGACTCTCCTGCCTAGACCCTGTCGGTAGTAAATGAACCAACCCGTCTTGTTCCCGGTTCTCTCCCTCCAGAGACCCTTCTAGAACTATGTATGGTATGATGACGACTGAAAAGATGAAAAGAAAGCAGGCTAATTGTAGGCCATTTATAACTGTTAGGAATGGATAAACATGTTACACTTCTCCCAGCATAATATACTGTTCTGGGTGAATTGCACCTAATTTTTTTCTTATTATGCCATTTGAAGGACAAACTCATTCTTCACAGAAATTGCTTCAGGGCCTGAGGGCTCATGTAACTTGTTTAATCATGATTGTTATTTGATAGCATTACCTGGTAATCACTCTATCAAAAGTTGGGTGATTATTTAGAAGTCGAATTAAACAAAGACGTTTAAAGGCTATAGGTTGACTAAAAAAAGGCAACGCTCTGCCTTCATAACAATGCCATGTGAGCTTCAGCCGCAGCGGCTTGTTTTAGCCTCAGTGTCCGCTACTGAGAAAAGCTAAAGCGGTCGACAGCTTCCTAAGGCAACTGTTGATTCAGATGTAATCGTGGGTAAGTTCTGCAGCCCCGCTTTGTGTGGAGAAGTTTCTAGCCCTTGAAAACTGACCATCCTGGGTGCCAGCCGCTGGTGTGGTGGTTAACGTGCTAGACTCCCACATGGCAAACCACATTTACAGCCCTGGACCCCGCGGCCTGAAAATTCTCTAGGTGTGTGTTCTCATGTGCCCAGATCATCAGAGGAGAGTGGATTGTGCACGGCCATCCCTCCCAGGAGGTGGTTTCTCACTGACCCTCTCTCTCTGTGTTTATCTCCAGTGAACGCATGCACCCTTTGGCAAAAACCTAAAAAACTAGAAGAAGAAAACAGACCATTCTCCTACACACATCGCAACTGCCCCTGAGGAGGGAGAGAATGAAAATGACCTTGAGGGCCTAGTAGGGAGGTGGGGGTTATTTGGAGGGGGCCAGAGAGGTCAGAGGTCAGGAGGCCAGCATAGCAGACAGGACGGGGAACAGCTCAGTGGGGTGCACCCGAGACTGTGACCTGCTGGGCTCTGAGGAGGCAGCTCCTCCTGAGGACTTCCCAAGGGCAGCATGGCTCTGGGGTCAGGCGTGACCAGGAGACACAGGGACATGTGGGCTCTGGGCCTCCGCGTGGTGATTTCCCAACCCCGGGAGCCAATGGCGGATCCAGAGAGGCCATGGCTCACTAAACTGGCTCTTCACGTTGGCCCTGGTTTCTCTGAATGAGGCCTTTGCCTTTTTGTTTCTTTATTTCCATCATGAAAAGGGAGAAAGAGCGGCAGCCTCAACAGGGTCTACATGGCATGGCGTTCCCCAGGGTAGCCAGCCTGGATCCCAGCTGCCCGGGTGTACAGGTGACCTGGGGCACAGCAGGGCCTTCCCACAAGGTCCCCAGCATCCCAGCACCCCACGTAGGGCCCCTACTGCCGCACCTGGCCAGCGAGCCAAGGCTTTCTCATGTCCCCCACATCCTCTCCACCCAACCCCAGCCCCCTCGCCCTGTGCGGAACCACAGGCATGTCCTGCTGTGGCGTGTCGCCAAACCCTTCTTCCCCAGAGCCCTTCACTGGGCTGTCGGCGGGCACAGCTCTTCGCTGGCTTCTCGCTCTCTGCAGCCTCCTCTACTCAGGGAAGCTGCCCTGCTGCCCACTCCGCTCCCTGCAGGTGCCCAGGTGTCCACTGTGACAACTGTGGACTCCCGCCCATGGGACGCCAGCAGTGCCACGAGCTCTGTGTTTGTGCACACGCACATGCACACGACACACGGGCCACCTCCGTCATGCTCACCACGCACACGCACACCCGTATCACCCACACTGTGTATTTCTCACATGCTTATACACACGCCACAGCCCATAGACCACACACACCACACACACTCACGTGCACCAGAGCCACATGCCACACACACAGACCATGCACGTGGAAGCCACACACCACACACTCTACACCACATAGACCACACACACACACACCACACACCCCACACCACATAGGCCACACACACACACACACCACACACTCATGTGCACCAGACCCACACACCACACACACCCCACACCACATAGACCACACTCACCACACACTCACGTGCACCAGACGCACACACCACACACCACACTACACATACACCACACTTGTGGAAGCCACACACCACACACACCCCCATACACTCATGTGCACCCAACCCCCACACACACACCACACACACTCCACACCACAAACCTGTCTCCGCCTCCTTCAGCCAGCAATGAAGGCTGCCATGGAGACCGGCTTTGCAGGCAAAACCCACATCCGGCCGGGCTGGACCCCGCTGCCTGCCCTGGGGGGGGAGGCCGCACTGCCTGCCCTTCTCCATCACCCTGCATCTCCAAAACCCGACTCCCCCCTCGCCTTCTCTAACCCTTAGATCACTTTATTAACGTAAGTCCTGATCACCGTTCTGCCCTTATCCAACCCGTCATACCTAGGTGTGCGTTTACTTAGCACTGTCTCACAGGTCAACTTTCCTGGGCCTGTCTCTCGGCTTTGTTCTCACTGTGTACTCGAGGTGTCGCTGGAATCTTCCCTACGGTCCACAGGGGCTACTATTACTAACCCTGGTTACCCATAGCAAAACCGAGGCACGAACATTTCAGGAACTAGCTCAGCCACACAGCCGGTAACTGGCCGAGGCAGGATTTGAACCAGGACCTGACTACACTACGTCATTGTCATTTCTTACCTGAGGAATAGTGGACTGGAACCAGTCACCCGCCAGGCCCTTTTCATCTCTAGTTCTGCGACTTGCTCCTTACTCTGTGGTTTGGGTAAATGAGTTTTTATTTTTGTCATATTTATGCAATTGGCTTAACCAGAAAATTCACGAGTGCTTATATCGTTAAGAGTCAGAGTAGATGTAAAGGAGATGAGCCAGTAAATCTAAACACATTCGATGCTGTCTCTCACCCCGATGGCAGCCTCGTGGAGTCGGGGAGGGGAGCTGGTGGAGTCCGTGTCAGCCGCTGTGGCAGTGCAGAGGGTGGAGAAGGCGACTGGGAGCTGGGACCAGAAAAGGCACTGGAAGGTACCAGCTCAGGGATTCATAAAGGCTCCAAACCTTTCACCTTGAGCCAGTTTCTAATCAAATAGGAGTTTCGTGCATTGCGTAATGAAGCTGAAACAGTGGCTCGGAGGATGTCTGTGATCAAAACGAGTGTTTTGAGGCCTCTGTCGGGCCTCATCGAGAGGAAGAGACTGAGGCTGGCTCCATGGTGCAACACTGACCAGCTGCTGAGAAAAGCTGGGTCCCGCACAGCGACTGCGGCTCGAGTCCTGGTCTGGTCGGCCTAAAACACGCCCAGCACGTGTGCGTGTGTCCAAGATGCAGTAGGTTAGAGGACAGGAGGGAGATGGTGAAATGGCCACACCTGTGGAGGGTTTTTTTTTTCCCTCACCCCATCCCCACATACATCAGCACTCTATCATGGATAAAGAAAAAGCAATTTTAAAGAAGAGACCTAACTGCCAGCAGTCCCCTTAGGGGAGAGGAGGACCTTATCAAACAGGAGCAGGTGGCCCTGACCACAGTGACTGGAGATCTGTCAAGCTCAGGCCCCAGCACTGTTGGTCAAACTCAGTTTAGAGCCGGTTTCTTCTGCCCAGCTTGCCCTGACATTCGTAAAAGCGCATAGTGGAGCCCACATCCGATCGCTCTTCCACTCCTCCTTCCACGGATCCCAGCACAGGAGAGATGCTTTGCAATTGTGTGGAGCAATCTGTGCTCCTTCTCTCTGTAAATAACTATGCATAATTATATATGTGTGTGTGTGTGTGTGTACATATATATATATAGTTAGATAGATATACATATACATATTTTTAAAATATTTACTAAAAAGCATAATAATCTACCAATCAACACCACACTGGAAAAACTTTAAAGTTATCAGCCCAGAATGTGTAGAGTTGTCATATTAGATCATAAACTTGTACTGTGCATTTATTTATAGCATAGTTTTAGGGGTTTTTTTCCCCTCCAACCTACATGAATCAGGAAGTTGGTCTTTTTTTTAAATATAAATGCATTGGAACCCATAACATATACTTAACAAAATGACCCAGTGTGTTTTCTGTGAATAGTGCCCAGCTCCCGTTCTCTTCTCTTCTGACAAGCATGCCATTGCCCAGAAAATCACCATTTCCTTTCCTTTCATTTGACTGAAAGCAGACAAGTTTCCATGGGTTTCCTCAGGTACAGTGCTCGGCTTAGGCCACAGAGACTCCCGTTAGAGATGATCACGGCAATTTGTCTCCCGTTGTTGTGCAACCACAAATTGTCTCCAGATATTCAGGCCGTGTTTTCAGAGACCTTCTCGCTGCACTTTTTATTATTACATAGACACATATGCGCAATTCTGAAATTTTTAAATGAAGAAAAGCATTAAAAAGAAAACTCAAATCACCCCGAATTTGTCATGAGATTAAGGAAGATGCTGATTGCTGCTTTCTCTTCTCAGTATTATCAAAATTAAGCGTGTGTTTTGAAATCACCCATAATCTTGATACTGTCTGGGGGTTTTTCCTTTCATTATTTTATTGAATCGTATGTAGTATATTGTTATTTTTAAGTGTAGACCACACCCTATATAGAAACCAGGGTTTTTTTCTTTCATTAACTTATTTGAAAGTATTTCTCAAGCTGTATCTTTAGTGTTGAAATTAAATAGACCTTTTTTTAAAAGTTTATTTATTGAGAGAGAGAGACAAGCACTCTCAACAGTGTCTCACACTGAGATCTTCCCAGCCTGCCAGGGTCTCGGGCACTCCCAGTGTATACAGGTAGACCAGGGAACAGAACCTACGAACTTCCGCGTGGACACTTGCATTGGCTGAAGAGGGTGTTACTGCTGAGCCAGTGAACCAGCCCTTAAGTAGCCCTTTGAAGATCAGAGTGTGTAGTGTATCCTTGAATTAAGATATATGCGATTCGCATAATGTGGCCATCTCTTGGATTCAGGGCACTGAACAAAGAAAAATACTGGGTTGTCAGTAAAGTCGTCATGACATTTTTTTTTTTTTTTGAGAGGTTTTTGCTATAGGGTGCGTGTGCTCGCCAGAAAGACAGAGAGAGACAGAGACAGAAAGTGAGAAATCACCCCCAGGTGATTTTTGCAATCCCTTCTCTTCCATTCTCCTCTTGGGATCTTGGGCATACATGCTCATGGCCCGGTGTGAATTTAAGCCACCAGGTCCAGGACTTAAACCGTGGTTGCCTACGTGGGAGTCCGGCGACATAGCCATTATGCCAACTCCTGGTCCCATGACCCATTTTTGCATAGAAAAATATGTTATAATTTTTATGACAATCCAATTTTAAAAAGTCATAAGAGTTGGGCCAGCTAGGGACCTGGTGGTTGAGGTGACTGAATTCCACATGGTTGAATTTGCAGTTCAAGTTCTGGACCCAGTGGCTTGAAAAACACACTGGGTGCACATGTATGCATGCCCAAGAGGAAGAAGAAAGAGAAGAGACTGTGGTGTGGCCATCCTCTCTGGGGGTGGCTTTCTCGGTTTCCCTCTGTCTCTCTGGTGAACACATGTACCCTATAGCAAATCAAAAAGACAAAAGAAGGTTGAAAGAGGAAATTCTTTTTTGGGGGGGAGAGGTTTTTGCTATAGAGCATGTGTGCTCGCCAGACAGGCAGAGAGAGACAGAAAGCGAGAAATCACCCCCCAGAGGGGACGGTCACACCGCAATCCCTTCTCCTCCATTCTCCTCTTGGGACCTTGGGCACGCACGCACATGCGCCTGGCGTGAGTTTAAGCCACTGGGTCCAGGACTAGAACCGCAGTCGACTATGTGGGAGTCCAGCGACATAACCATTAAGCTAACTGCTGGTCCCAAGGAAATTCTGCTTTAATGCATATTGGCTTGTGGGTTGTGAAACCCCAGATGTGCCCTGTGTCTCCTGCCCCCGCTTTCTTTTTCCTCCTGAATACCAGTTGTGTATTGCTCCTCTCCCCGTCCCAACCACTCTCCACTTCTACACATACCCCTCATGAGGAAAGGGGCTTTATAAGCTTATTGTTGCGTCTAGACAATCTAGAACAATGCCAGCCACGTGGTTGTCACCAGCCCCGCTGTGAATCCTGCCCAGTGTTCTGAACCTAAGTTCAGCTGTCTGGTGCTCAAAAGCCAATGCCGAAAGTGTTGGTGAAAGGAAAAGTGACTTTTTCCAGGAAAGGGGTGACTTGGGAAGAAGGTGAACTAATGTTCAAAGACCGTGTCTGGGGCCAACAGGTGGCATTTTGGTTAAGTGATAGATTCCCACATGGCAGACTGCAGTTTGAGTCCAAGACCTGGCAGCTTGAAGATCATGCCAGGCACATGTGTGTGTGCCCCAAAATAGAGGAGAATGGAGGTGAAGGGATTGCAGTGTGGCCATCCCCCCTGGTGGGCAGGGGTTGATTTCTCACTTTCTCCCTCTTGATCTCTCTGGCAAGAGCACCTGCCCTATGGCAGAGAAAAAAAAAATTCTCTAAGGTCACAGACTGGGCCAGGGGATTTAAAGGGAAGGAACTTACGGAGAGTGGGGGGGTGGCATGCTTCGTGGTCTCTGCACGGCCACAGGGACGTGTGTTGGCACCACTATTGCCAGCAGGAGTGTGTGTCCTGGAAGGGGGGTAGCAAATGGGGCACTGAGGCCTGCAGATGGGGGCTGGGGGATGTTCATAAAGAGTTCGTTGCCTGGCTGACCGATTCAGTCCCCGTGTGGTCATAAAGATCGGAGGAAAACACTGAGCCCAGTTGTGAGCTTGTGGCCCCAGGATTCTCCCCCGAGTATACAATTGTGGACGTAGTGAAGGTCCCTGCTTCTGTCTTAAGGCTGTGCACCTCCGTGGTTCTGCCAAGCCTGGCCATGGCTGGGGGCCCGGCTGGTGAGCTTATCGGTGTGGACCCATCGGGGTCCGCCTGTGGCCTGGCCGTGGCTGGGGGCCCGGCTGGTGAGCTTATCGGTGTGGACCCATCGGGGTCCGCCTGTGGCCTGGCCGTGGCTGGGGGCCCGGCTGGGGAGCTTATCGGTGTGGACCCATCGGGGTCCGCCTGTGGCCTGGCCGTGGCTGGGGGCCCGGCTGGGGAGCTTATCGGTGTGGACCCATCGGGGTCCGCCTGTGGCCTGGCCGTGGCTGGGGGCCCGGCTGGGGAGCTTATCGGTGTGGACCCATCGGGGTCCGCCTGTGGCCTGGCCGTGGCTGGGGGCCCGGCTGGGGAGCTTATCGGTGTGGACCCATCGGGGTCCGCCTGTGGCCTGGCCGTGGCTGGGGGCCCGGCTGGGGAGCTTATCGGTGTGGACCCATCGGGGTCCGCCTGTGGCCTGGCCGTGGCTGGGGGCCCGGCTGGGGAGCTTATCGGTGTGGACCCATCGGGGTCCGCCTGTGGCCTGGCCGTGGCTGGGGGCCCGGCTGGTGAGCTTATCGGTGTGGACACATCAGGGCCCACCTGCGGTGGAAACCAGTGTCCCCAGTGCTCAGCTTAGTGCTGCCGCATGGTTGGCATCCAGTAAAAGTTGAATGAATGAGTAAGAGTTGAATGACTAAGCAAATAAATATTTATATAAAATTTACTGAATAATCTAGGTGTTCAGAGTATGTGTGTGTGTTCATGTGTGTATATATACAGTATGTGTGTATACATATATACATGTATGTATGTGTGTGTGTAGGTGACTAATACATATACTCTCTGCATATCGCAAAAAAATTGTCCTACAGAATAAAGCCGGGCCAGCCCGGTGGTGCAGTGGTAACTGCTTTGGTGGTACTGAAGCCACGTGGGGGTGGTGGGCTCGACCCCCGATAGACCTGCAGTCGGCATAAATGCCCATGATTCTGGCTGGCTAGGAAGGTTGGAAGGGTCTTTCTTTCTCTCCCACTTTTATAAAAGAAATAAACCTTTAAAAAATAATAAATTCAAGAAGGTATCCAAAATTGATTGGAAAAAGTGCAAATGTCTATACAACAAAAAATATTTGCTCTTATTGACAGCCATGGTGAAAGAGGGATTATTACAGCAGGTCATTGGGTCTTAAGCTGAACTTTGAAGAAAGGTAAAGTTTGACCAGGAAGAGAAAAGCCCGCCTGGCGAAATGAACAGAAAAGGTCAGACTGCAGACCTCAGGCAGCTCTTGATTTGCTGCGTTATAGAAGACATAAGGACACCCTTCCCTGCTCCCTCGGCCACGTACAATTGCTGGGACCTTCAGGTTCTCAGTAGGCGGGATAGGAAACCCCAAGCCTGAGGTCAGGCTGTCCGTCACTGGACCATCCTGCCTGGCACCTTACCCTCTGACCTCCGCGAGGGACTGCCGACCAGGAGCCAAGCTGCCTGTCCTGAGCCCTGGGAGCCTGGCTGGTCTTGGAGAGCCCACGCAGGGATGCCAGCCCCTTGCACTCAGTTTCCTCAGGGGAAAATCAGAGCTTCGCCAAACCTCAAACCTAAGGCTGGGGTCCATGAATCTCTTCAACAATTCATCGAGTCTAACCACATTTTTATTACTGATGTTTAGTTCGTTTAAAAACAAACTACGTGTGAGAGAACCTCAAAGCATTCATGGAAACATAATACACTCATGGAAAAGATGCATTATGAAAAAAAAAGTCTGGACTTCAATTTTTTTTAACCAAAAATTAACTTGTTCAAGTCCACTTTTCCACCAACTTTTTGGAGTCTCCATGTACATCTATACATTTGTACACGCTTGCATGTACATTTCAAGATGCACACGAGGTTTCAAGTAAGTTTTCCATGTTGCTACGATGGAAACACTCCATACTTTACAACCTATTATCCAGATTAAAATACCTTATTTTAATAACCATTTATTTTAATTGGCAGTGTTTTTCTATCCAACTCAGTACTCCCAGAGCTGGGCTTTATGCTGTAAGAGAACATCTCAAGCTAGCAGGCAAGATTTCCATCTCGCTTTGACTCCATTAAAGTAAGCTTCTATAAACAGACATCAATTACAACCAGTTTTCGGGGTTTTAAAATGTAATCCAACAGTGCTGCTTAACTAAATGAATCCCGGGAAGTGATCTCCAGTGAATTAATAGAGCACTGTGCGGACGGCTCTCTGTGAGCCTGAGTTAATGACTGAAGAAGATCAAATTAATTACAAGTGTCTCCACGGAGTTTCCAGGAAGAATCCTCCCTTATCAGTAAAGTCTGGTTAACCCTTCATGTTCAAAGTCCATGCGTGTCTAATGGTTAAGGTACCGAGTAATAACAGGGACAGAAAGGCTGCTCTGCTTCCTCCTTGAAAGTGAAAGTTCTCAGATGTATAAAAGCGCCTCACCCCACTGGGAAGGAAGAATCCCCGTGAAGACGCAGCGATTCACCGGGTCCTTTTCATGGGCTGGCACCCAGCAGCGTTTGTGGCTGACCCGTCAGCTGAGTTCCCTTGACAGAGATCCACAGGGGATTGTCCTAAAGTTTTTAATGGTTAAAAAGTATCCGAGAAAGGTAACTTTAATTGGAGGTGGAGGCTATCCCTGTGACCAGGCTCAGATGAAAGTCCTGGCAGGCCAGGCTGAAGGGTTCGGGGTCCTTACCGACCCCATTTTGCATCACCGGGAAGCAGGAGCGCGTCAGCAGAGCGCCTCTGGAGGAGCCAGCT
The DNA here is from genome assembly GCF_000334495.1 of Tupaia belangeri chinensis. Lineage (NCBI taxonomy): Eukaryota > Metazoa > Chordata > Mammalia > Scandentia > Tupaiidae > Tupaia > Tupaia belangeri. The sequence goes on along the minus strand of NW_006159550.1, from coordinate 3,921,412 downwards.
CCCCGGGAATCCACACAGGGGCGACCGCTGAGCCCGGCTCCTGCGCTCCATGCCTGCTGTCTGACTCGTCCTCCACCCCACCGGGCTTTGCCCCTTGCGTTTCCCTGCCTAGTGCTTTTGAGTTGACGGGTCCATGTCCTGTGAATAAGCCGCTTTGTGCTGCGTGATTATCATGAACCAAGAATCATCTTGGTGGATGCCAGGGGAGTGGCAGTAGAGAGCCGGAGACGAGGCCGACTGGAAACGGGAGCCAGCGGCAGCGTCCGGGCACAGGGAACAGGTGAGAGAACACAGTTATCTGGAGCTCTTCACACATGCAAGTGTCACTTTCTGCGGTGTTTATGTCCTTCGTCATCCCTTATTCCGCTTGCTCCTGAACGACCTCGCGTGTGTGTTCAGGAAGTGCTTGCGGAGTGCTGCTTCTGAGCGAAGCATGTGGCAGTCCCCGGGCGCAGTAGGGAGCCCTGCGTCCGTTGCCGTTGGTCCTGAGGGGGTCCAGGTGGGGACCACTCGGACCCAGGGAGGCTCCTGAGACAGCCTGTAATTGGCAGCTTCGGAAAACGCGTTCCTCTCTGAAGTTATATGCCTGCACGAGGAGTGCTCGGCGCTGACTTGGCTTAGCATTTTAAAAGTTTAACTGAACACTTTAGAACCCCAAGTAGCCAGGCCGCCCACACTCTTAACTCTTCCTCTTATTTTCTCATTATTTAACTTGATCTTAACTCGAGATTTACCGGGCCGGCCCCTGTGCCTGTCAGCCTTCCCGATGGGCGGGTAACCGCAGCTTGCTCTGAGTGGCGCCTGAATAGGAGGGTTACTGAGGCTGATGTTAAGGGACATCCCACGGCAATGCCGAGCTCCTCTCAAACACGCTAATTCCAGCGAAGCATGAGTTCTTGGTGCCTTTCTCCGTCTCCGCCTCCCAGACACTAGGCCGTGTTTTATGTGTTGTCTGCATAGGGAGATGCAGCACTGGAGTGTGAAAGTCACGGAGTCACACGTCCAGATCGACGGCGGTTTTGTTACCGCTGTAAAGTCCATCAAAGATAATGGAAAGTAGATAAAATAAAATCACATCGCCTGTTCCGCACCCACCCGAGCCGGAATTCCAGCGCCAGGACACTAATTGGTGCCGGTTCAGATCGGCCTGATGTTATCTTTACGAGCGCTCGCACTTGTGGGACGATCCTCCCAAACGCGTCGGCTGACGGCTGACACCAGGGAAGGATGGAAGTACAGAAAGAAGTGAGGCGGAAGGGGCCTGACGGCTGCTGGAGGATTTTTTTAAGCAGGGAGAACTGTTGTTAAGTTGCTCAAGCAGAAGTGTCTATAGGGCACTGCAAATGGAAGTGTTTAAAAAGAGCTCCTTTGTCACTGCGTGGTCCATAGAATATCAGGCGGGGACAGAGAAGCGAATACATGACCTGCTTTGCACAGAGAAGCATCGCTCCGTCCAGCAGGACTCTCCAATGTCCTGCCAGACACCGAGGCCCGTGTAAAAATCTTTCTATGACATGATCTGAGCTGAGAACCTTAAATCCGTTTTATATGCAAATCCAAATAATGTTTTCATACGGACTTAACACACAGTGAACCTTCTAGGAATGCAACTACCATTGATGTCAAACAAGGGCCAAACTTTGTTTTGTTCACATTTGCCACCAAATTTGCCAGGAGTTTCCACTGCTTTAATAAAATCTGCAAGTCAGGTGTTGCTGGTGGCGTTTAAGTGGCTAAGCCCAAGCCCCTCTCTGTTCTGATTAATAGCCATGGTCCTCACAGGACTCTTCCTCCAGGTGCAGAGCTCACACCCCTTACAGATGGAAATATGTTACCTTATTATAAATTATCTTCCTTTCTCCTTTATGTTATCGTTGAGGGACTATATCGATTCTTGCCTGTTTTTTAGAAAGTGGTTGTATAGCTAGGGTATGCTGTTTCAGTTCCCCTGGGAAGGAAGTGCTGTAAAAGTGGTACAAAGGGGGCCTGGGTGTGCTGTGGCCGAGAACCGCCAGCCCCGGGCAAGAGAAGGACGGTCTCGAGGTGCGCATACGTGGCCATCGGCCGAGCAGGTGCAGCGCCGGGCCCCGCGGTGACTGCACTTCGGACTACTGTTCTCTTTTCCTGACTCTTCCTAGCACAGGAATGCATTTGTTTCCGGAGTCAGGAGGAAGACCTTGATTCTTCTCTCAAGATTCTCCCTGGACCCTCCTCAGCCCAGCAACAGCCCCCACCCCGACCCCTGGCAGACACACAAGTTCTGCTGGCCAAGTGGGGCCTCGACAAGCTGGACGGCCAAGTGCGAGTGTTCCTGTTAACCCATCATGCGTCTCTCCCTGGCTAAGCGGGTCTCCTTTCTTCATCAGCTGCTCTTTTTTTTTTTTTTTTTTTTTTTGGGGAGGGTTTTTTTTTCAGGGAGAGAGAAAAACTGAGAAATCACCCCGCCACCACCACCACCACGTGGGGAGATGGCAATGCTGCAGCCCCTTCTCCTCCATTCACCTTATGGGATTTGGGGCATGTACAAACACATACCCAGCATGATTTTCAAGCTGCTGGGTCCAGGGCTCGAACCACGGTCAGCTACATGGGAGTCCAGTGACACAGCCATTACTCTAACTGCTGGTCCCTTGTTTTTGTTTTTTTTTGTTTTCTTTTTGTTTGTTTGTTTTTTAAAGAGATTTTTGCTATAGGGCTCATGCACTTGCCAGAGAAACAGAGACCAAATGTGTGAAATCACCCTCCAGGGTAGATGGCCACACTGCAGTCCCTTCTCCTCCAATCTCCTCTTGGGATCCTGGGCACACATACACATGCACCTGGCATGAAGTTTATAAGCTGCTGGGTCTGGGACTCAAACCGCTGTCAACTACGTGGGAGTCCAGCAATATAACTACTATGCCGTCTGCTGGTGCCCTCATCGCCCCTCCTGACTCAGGTGGTAGACTCTGCCTTCCCAGATGCCTCACCTTCCGAGTCTGGGGCAGCATGTGGTTGCCAAGCGTGTCTGCTCCTCGGGAGGCCCCAGCCCTTTGGGCACGACTTGCTCGAAGTCTGTTGTTCAGTCCCTGGTGCAAACCAGGAGTTTGGAAGGTGCTCTTTTGTGTATTGGTGGCATGGGAAGATGTGGCAACAAAGGATGAGGGTCATATAGTCACAGGCCATGTGACCTGTATGTGTATGGCTCTGATAAAGTCCACCAAAGATAAAGCAGATCAAATAAAAACCCACCGCCCCATTCCAGACTCACCAAAGCTAGAATCTCAGTGCCTGGACCAAGTTAAGCTCTCAATATTTTTGCAAAACATGAAGAAGTTTTTGAAAGTAATCATCACCATAATCAGTAGAGAGCAGGAGAGCATGTGGGTATTCCACACAGTCCTTTCTCCTGCCCCTCCCTCGACAACACCACAGTTAGGAGAACGAGCAGGCCTAAGTCACTGCCCTGGCCTCACGTCCTTATAGGCGACCCGTGAATGATACCATTGCCTCTCTTAGAGTCGTCCTGAGGACGATGCGATAGAGCAGATACCTGCAAACCACTAAGCACGACCTCGAGCTATGCAGATATCAACTCACTTAATCCTCAAAACAATTTTATTTTGCAAATGAGGAGACTGAGGCTCGGGGAAGTTAGAGAACTTGCTAAAGTCCCATGCAGTGTGTGTGGTTGGGTGGAACTTGAATCCAGGCCATTTGACTTCAGAGATCACGCTTACAACATGTGTGCTGTACCCCCTCAAGGAGATGTTTTAGTAAATGGTAGCTGGGAGTATTGTTCCTGCTGTTTTCCTTCTATCCCCTTCTCCTGCAAAGACGAGCGTAAGAGGAGATACCAGAGTCTTTGCAGGTAGTGGAGTGTAGGGGGGCTTTCATAGGCGCATGGGCTACACCTGAACTCATCTTGGTAGCAAATTAGGCTACAGTGTAACATTCATCCTTGTCAGTCACGGAGAGGCTTGGAGGGTTGCAGAAATTCTAGGAGTTGCTCAAATTTTATTTTCCTATCACTTATCTTACCCACTTGTAAAATGCAGAGTAGCAGAAGGACTCCCAGATTAGAGAATCAAAACACCCTATCTGGTTCCAACTCATCACATGACGTCAGGTCAGCTCGTTAACTTCTCTGAAATTCACTTTCTTCACTGTAAGACGTGGCTGTTTTACCTCCATGTTCTCTGAGACCCCAACCCCTTTAAGGATTCTAGGCCCCTTCAGAGCCTCGGGTTGGTCAGTTACCAGTATGCAGCCTGTGGGACAGACGGTCTCTCCTCCAGTCAGCAGCCAGGACTGCGCTGAGGCCGCAGGGAAATACATCCCTTGTACTTAAATCCAGGGTGGGCCAAATACAGCTTATCATCTCTTTTTATATGTTTCCGTATTTATTTTGTTACCTTTCTTTCTTTATTCCTTGAGAAACACAGAAAAACAGAAAGAGGCATCCCCAACAGATCTTCACACCCACTCACCCCCAGAGTCAGCTGGCCAGGACTATGGACAGGCACTCACTCCCATACCTGGTGTGCTTCAGGAGGTTCTAGTTGTGAACCCAGGACCTTTTCCACTGCGTTAGCACCTTGCCTCCACCCTCTGGCCCTCTACCACCTATTTTGTATACCCTCAAGCTAAGAATGGTTTTTCCATTTAAAAAAAATTAATTTTTGGGACCAGCAGTTGGCATAATGGCAGTGTCGCTGGACTCACATGTAGTCGACAGCGGTTTGAGTCCCGGACTTGGCGGCTTAAACTTATGCCAGGTGCATGTGCGTACGTGCCCAATATCCTGGGAGGAGAATGAAGGGGAAGGGATTATGGTATGGTCATTCCCCCTGGGGGGTGATTTCTCGCTTTCTGTCTCTCTGTCTCTCTCTTTTGTTACAGAGCGCATGCGCCCTGTAACAAAAAAACTTCTCAACAAACAAACAAACGAGAACTAGACCCCACACAGCCAACTGGGGTTCAGGTGTCAGCCTTACAGGCTTTAGAAACATTCTGGACACATGTGTATGCATGATCAAAATCTCAGCAGGACGGAGAAATGGAAGAGAAGATATTGTGGTGTGACCACACCCCACCAGGGAATGCATTCTCTCTCTGTCTCTCTGACAAGCACGTACACCCTCTAGCAATTAAAAAAATGAGAGAAAAAATAGAATTGGAGGGGAATTTCAGAGATAACCCAGGGTTACTAAGGAAACATAGCTCTGGGAAGTTGCTCCGCGGAGATGAATCATAAATGCCACGTGGAACTGTATTGAGAACTAACGGTTCCATGTTCCCCGACCACTGCAGACATGTATAATCCAGGCAAGTGCATCCTTCACAGCTCAGCTTCTGTAGTCTGTGCAGTCCTTCCTCCAGGCCAGGGGGACCTGTTTTCTCCCTTCCCTACCTACCCAGGAGCCCCTGGAAGCCAGGGCCGTGTTTGATCCCTCAGCAAATCCAAGGACTACTCTGAGGACCAGAGCCATCATAGGGACCCAGAATATGTTTGCCGAATAAAGCCAAGCACCTAGCTAGTGCAACTTTGCAGCTGGGGAACAATTTGCAGTTGAGTTTGATGCTCTCTGAAAATAAATATGCTGTTTAGAATGAATATGTAAAAACTGCGGCACCAGGACCAGCAGGTGGGATGGTAGTTAAGGTGCTAGACTCTCACATGGCCAAAAGCAGGTTGAGGCCCAGACCTGGTGGCTTGAAAATCATACTAGGCATTTGTGAAAAAGGAGAAGGGAGACGGGATTGTGGCATGGCCATTACCCATGAGGGGTGATTTCTCACTTGCCCTCTCTCTGTATCTCCTCTCCAGTGAGCTCATGTCCTATGACAAAAACCTAAAAAAAAAAAAAGAAAAAGAAAAAAGTTGGCATGCCAATCATTCTTTAGACATAAATTTTAATATCAAGTTACTCAAGCACTTGTTAAATTCATAACAACAACAAAAAATGAGATGATTTGTTATGGTTTATTTGGAGCTATAATTCTATATTTTTAGAAAGACTTTTTTAAATCCTTAAGTAAGGATAATTTATTTAGTCTCATCATGTCTCTTCTTCCCCAAAGTCTTCTCTCCCATAACTCGTAGGCGAGGACTGAGCTCTTAGATTATATTTACCAGCAGTAACTCAGCTCCAGTTAAACAAGCAGTCAGGTAGTTCGAGCCAGTGACCTTCCAGAATTCCTCGGTAATGAGATGAAAGATGGGGTTAAGCAAACTATAAACATTTCATGAAATGAAAGAATGGGGGCTGACGGGAAAGTATGGGAATATGACATTCTACAAGATATTAACCAAGAAGCCCTAAAGGTAGAGTCAGAGATAAGAAGTTAAAAGAAATCCTAACTCTTTCTTAAAGAACTCCAAATACCACGCGTAGATAGTCTGCTTTCTGGGAAGTGGAGCTTATACCCTTACAGAGAAGCTGCCCTTCTCTCCACTCCACTCTTAGGGTGGGTTAAACTTTGTGATTTGTTTTCAAAGAAAAGAATACAGGGACAAGCAGATGGCATAATGGTTATGGCTCTGGGCTCCCATGTAGTTAACTATGGTACAAGTCCCAGACCCAGTGGCTTAAACCTCACCCTGGGTGCTTGTGTGTGTGTGTGTGCCCGAAGTCCCAAGAGGAGAATGTAGGGATTCAATACCTCACCACAAGGGGTTGAGGTGTGGCCATCCCCTCTGGCAGTGATTTCTCGCCTTCTCTCTCTGTGTCTCTCTGGGGAATGCATATGCCCTATAGCAAAAACCTCTCTTGAGAAAAAAAAAAAAAAGAGAGAGAGAGAGAGAGAGAACAGAATACAGCAGGGAAAGATACTCTGCAGTGAAGGAAGATGGCAGATCCCCTTAACTAAGGAGAACATCACCAGTAGTGCCATGCCAGTGTCAGGCACCCTCTGACGTGATGTGATGAGAAGGGCTTCCATGGTGTTCTTTCCAAAAACACTTACCTCTACAATCAAGATAAAAATACCAGGCAAATCGGGAACCAGCAGTTAGCATAATGGCTATGTTGCTGGACTCCCACGTAGTCGGCCACGGTTCGTGTCCCGGACCCGGTGGCTTAAAACCCATGCCAGGCACGTTTGTGTGCATGCCCAAGATCCCGAGAGGAGAATGGAGGAGAAGGGATTGCAGCGTGGTCATCCCCTCTAGGGGGTGATTTCTCGCTTTCTGTCTCTCTGTCTCTGTCTGTCTGGCGAGCGCACACGCCCTATAGTGAAAAACCTCTCTTAAAAAAAAAAAAAAAATTACCAGGCAAATGGAAATCAGAGAACATACCACAAGGCCCTTGGCTGGTACTTCTCAGAGCGCTAAGGTACTGAAAAACATTCAAAGACTGAGAAACTAGGGCCAGCAGGTGGTGTAGTGATTAAGGCACTGGACTCCCACATGGTTGACCACAGTTCAAATCCCAGACCCGGCAGTTTAAACTCATGCCAGGTGTGTGTGCGTGTGTATGTGTGCCCAAAAGAAGAATGGAGAAGGGGTTGCAGCATGGCCATCCCCCGCTTGGGGGTGTGATTTCTTCCTTTCTGTCTCTGTCTCTCCAGTGAGCACATGCACCCTATAGCAAAAATCTCTCAAAAACAAAACAAAATGAAAAGGAAGACTGAAAAACTGCTATAGATAGAGAAGAATGGGGAGCATGGGACCCTGGATTGGGTCCTGAAACAGAAAGAAGGCATCAGTGAAGATTAGTAGAAGAAATAAAATCTAGAATTTACTCTAAAAAAAAAAAAGTGTTGTGAGAGGCAGAGTAAGCATAGGTTGAGCATCCCTAATCCAAAAATGCAAAATAAAAAATGCCCTAAAATTCAAAAGTTTTTAAGCACCAACATACCACAAGTAGAAAACCCCACACCTGACCTCATGAGAGGGGGTACAGTTGAATCATTGCAATATAAAATCATTGTGTGAAGTTACCTTCAGGCTGTGTGTACAAAATGTATATAAAACAAATGAGTTTTATGTTTAGACTTGAGTCCCACCCCTAAGATATTATGTATATGCGAATACTCCAAAATCATATATATATGTGTGTGTGTGTGTGTGTGTGTGTGTGTGTGTGTGTACACACACACACACACACACATCTGAAACACTTCTGGTTCCAAGCTTTTCAAATAAGGGATACCTGAGCTGTAGTAACTAGGTCTCTCCTTCCTTTAACCCAGCAAACTACAGTTTGTCAAATACTTTCTCGACATACCCTTCAGGTGCTTCAGAAGAGTTAGACTCTAGTTGATAGAAGTCTTTGTTGGCAACAAAACTATAGCAATAAAGCAATGAAAAAATGTAAATGAGTAAAAGATTATATAGTTAAAACAGATTTTAGAATAAACCGTAAAGGTAAAAAGGAAAATCATAAAGAAGTAGACCTAATAACCATATGAATATGAAACCTTTGAATGCATACTCCTAACATATTAAATTCACTTGATAAAACTAACAGCTGAATTCAAGAATTTGGTGACCCCGTCACTGCACCTTCAAAATATTTACCGTTGCCCACTGGCATTAAATTTAAGCCAGCCATGTGTAACGTTCTCTTTTAAAACATAGCTGGCAGCATTGTACTTGTGGGGAAACTGTGTCTTTCAATTAGAAAAACAATAGCGAAGATTTAAGAAGCAATACAACTTCAAGTAAACAGAGGTAGATAGGAAATTGCCTGGCTTTCAAAGCCCCTGAGCTGATAAATCCACATGATCAGAAAGACACCTACTCGTGAGTCTCCACGTACCAGTGCCTGAATGTGAGCCTACTTGGCTCTTGTGAGCGTTGGTGGTTTGCTGGCACCCTTTGGCATTCCTTGGACTCTGAAGGTATCACTGTGGCTGTCCGTTGTCACTTAGCTGCCTTCCCTCTGTGTGTGTCCATGTCTGTGTATCCAAATCGTCCCGGTTATTGGAATACCAGTTCTTATCAGATAAGGACTCCCTCATGACTTCATTGTAATTTGGAAAGATACTCTTTCCAAGTAAACCGCATCCCGGAGTACTGAGGAGTACTTAATTCAAGCCACGACAAACAGTAACTGCCAAGTGCTGGGCGTGCCAAGCCCATGCCCCTCAGTGTGAGCGGGCAGCTGGCTCACTCTGCTCCAAGGCACAGCCCTCAGCTCTAACGGTGTGTGTACAATCAAGGGAAGATCACCAGCGCCACTCCTGTCCCTCCATCCCCCCTCCCCGACGTTCACCTCTGGCCTTCTAGGAACCCCAGCATCCAAAACCATGCCGTAGATAGAATACTAGCCCAAGGACAATGGCGCATGTGGACCACATCTCTGGAACCTGCTCTCCTTTCAGGTGCTTCTGGAAAATGCTAAAGTGGCGATTACACCCACATGTTGGTGGTGGGATAACTGTGACTTCTTTCTAGATTATGTATTTGATATATTCCTCATAGCTAAGAAGGGGCAGTGAAGTGGGGTAAGAGGGCTCTTTTTCTGAAAGCTCACAGTAGATAATTGGACAGGATATGGAGGCCGAAAATGAACACAAGCTAACGCATAAGAGAGTGCGACCAGGAGAAAGGAAGTGGACATGCAGGTTGCTTGAGATCTCAGTAGACGCTGAGGACTGCAGCACCGTGGGAGACACGTGGGTGAAGACAGCATCTGCTTATGAAGTGATTGTCAGGTGCCATTTTTTAAGTCCCTAACATGTGGTGGTTCTCACAAGTCAGCAGACACTAGCAGATTTCCAACATTCACGATCTTGCTAGAACTCAGAGCGCCCGGTGCCCAGTCTCTAACGGTGGCACTATAGGAAGCTTTGTGAGGGAAACACGTCTTTCAAAATGATCATTTTTACTAATGGGAAATAAATAGGGAATACCTGACATGTAAAGTTAGGATCACTTACATATCATGGTTTCTTTTTAGGTGTTTTTTCTATTATGGTGACTTTTACATAAATATACCATTTTAACCAAATTTTTTTGAGAGAGAGACTTTTGCTTAGGGTGTGTGCACTCACCAGAAAGAGAGAAGTAGAGAGATAGAATGCAAGAAATTACCCTCCAGGGAGGATGGACGTACCACAGTCCCTTCTCTTTCATTCTCCTCTCAGGATTTTGGACAAACATGCACACATGCCCAGCATGAGTTTCAAGCCCCCAGGTCTGGGACTCGAACCTCAGTTGACCACATGGGAGTCTAGAACCTTAACCACCATGGCACCTGCTGGCCCCCAATTTAACTGTCTTTAGGTGGCCATTTCAGTGGCATTCGGTGCAGTCACACTGGTAAGGAATCACCACAAGTACCTTCTCCAGAACTTTTTCATCATTCCAAACTGAAGTGTTGTATTAATTAAACAAAATGTCCCCTTTCCTCACACCTGTCTACAGCAACTACCATTGTACTTTCTACCTGTATAAATTTAATTATTCTAGGTACTCATATAGATGGAATCATCCAGTGTTTGTCCTTTTGTAACTGACTTATCTCACTCAGAATAATATAGTTTAGTCCATGTTATAATGTGTGTCAGAATTTCCTTTTTATGGCTAAATAATCACCACTGTATGGAGACCCCGCATTTTGCTATTCATTCGTAAGTCAGTGGACACTTGGTTTATTTCCACCTTTTGGCTATTGAGCAAGTCATAAGCTTTTCAGCTTGCTTTACTTAACTCATTCATGAAACCCACAGATTTTGTTACAGAACATGGTAGAGAAACCCTGGCCCTAGCCCCGCCTGGGTGGTGGAATAATAGCATATAGTTCTGGAAGCCACACAGTCGACCACAGTTTGGGTCCCTGGCCTAGTTTACCTGAAACATGCCAGGTGCATGTATGTGTAACCAAGATCCCGATGAGCCAGGGGGCAAGAGGAAGGGCGTCATGGCGTGACTAGACTCTGGGGAGAGTGCTTCTCTCTCTTTCTGTTGAGATCTTCATCATGAATAAAAAAATAATACACAAAACCTTTTAAAAAAGAAAAAAAGAAGAAACACTGTTTCTGGATAACTCACCAAAAGATACTTAACTCATTTTTTTCCTAACTTCTTAAAAGCTTAGCACCTAAGCATTCTCTCAACGTGAGGCATGTGTTATTACCGGGGTTCTTGCAGATGTGGGTGCAGACGTTTAGACTGTTTAAGTGAATTGTCCAAGCAACAGCTAGTGAGTGACAAAACCAGGATGCACGTCCCCTCGGTCCACCTCCAAGTCTGAACTTGTCCCTTACACGAGCCCCCAACCCTCACATGGACTGGTTGTCAGCAAAGTCCTGACGCAGTTGTGCATAGAAAAACACGTCATGACTTTCCCGACGATCTGGCGTGGTAGAGATCCTGCAGTCTCAAGAGGCAGGCGATGCCTTTGCTAAAGAGGCTTGACAGTGAGATGAGAGCCCCAGCTCGCACCGGAGTAGAACAGCTCTGGAGCGGATGGGTTGAAGATCTCGCCAAGCCCATTTAACGCATTCTAAGGCCGGTTCCATGCAACTTAGTGTACATAAATACATGTCCCAGCCCAGAGTCCTCACAGTGGGGAGCAAATTTACAAGGAGGCAACACAATAAGCTCCTGTGAGCTGTGGGTTTTCTGTAGGTTTTGTAGCTGGTGGCAACTGTTCACGAGATAAAGGGATCTGGCAGGGTTCGAAAAGGCCGCCACACTTATCCGTATTTTCTCCGATGAATGCGCTGGAGGAAATTTCTCCTGACAGGTTATTATGACTACTTTAACGTACATATGACCAGCTGTCTGGGAAACTGTTCAAATTATGAATTGTTCATAAATATACTGACATACTTGGCGACAAAGCATTGTAGAACCGAACGTTTCATTTGAACTTTGTTCTTTAAAACAGCGATATTGCCTTCTGAGAACAAGTAAGACACTATATCCTTCGTAGAAATACACATCTCTTTTCCGTGAGTGTAGCTTTCAAATACTTTCTGTTTGGGGTTTGAACGTGTATGACATTAAAATCATACCAAGCCCGGGTTTCTCCATTGTCACACAAAGAATAAGAACCGGCACTTTTTCCTAAATTAAGTTAAATGCAGTCAAAGTTGGTAAAAATATGTTAGTCATTTCAGGGGCTCTTTCAACACCTGGAATGCCCCGGGTTGATCCAGGCAGCCGCTGTTTCTCAAAGGCCACGTTGTGAGTCCACCAGAAGACTGGAGATACCGCTCCCTCCGTGCCGGGTTAGACCGTGGGAGATGGCCAAGCACTCACTCTCTTGGTGGGCATCCCTCCCAAGGATAACACCCCTTCCTACAGATGAGGAAACCTAGGCTGTTTTAGCAGATCACTTTGGCCATACAGAACATGGCAAAGCCTGGGGTTTACCCTCTCAGGCCTTCAGATCCCAAATCAACATTTTTTCCTAACGTGTTGGATGTTTCCTTCTGCGAGGACTGTACCTCCTGCTCTGCCTCCTGTAATGAACCTCACTGCATATGTTTTATTTCCCGCTGAAAGCCCTGGTGCCCTGCTCAGTTATGTGTATGATGCATACATTGGCAAAGGGACAGGCTATTTTTCAAGGCTACCCCAGGAACCGAGGCTGTATGGCCACCGTATCCATCGTACCTGGTGTATTAGTCATCGGTAGTTTTCTGAGCAACTGACCCACTAGCAAAAAGTCCTTTGAATCTGTGGTTTGTTTCTAGAGTCAGCAGCAAAGGCTCAGGGATTCCTGCTTAGGAACAGAGGCGGAGTTGCCAGCTCATTTCAAAAAATGATGCAGACAGTCCCTGACTTATGACAGTTCGACTTAATGATTTTTCAGCTTTACAGCAGAGCAGGTTGCCGCTTGTTTTGTTTTAAAACTGACAATGACTTTGGCTTAAAATAGTACGGACTGCTTCCTGCTTTTCATGTTCAGCGCAGTATTTACTCAAGTCCATGAGACACTCCACACCGTATTATAATACAGGCTTTGTGCTTAATGATTTTCCCCAACTGGAGGCGACTGGAAGTGTCCCAGCACATTGAAGGTCAGCACGGCTAAGCTGTGATGCTCAGTAGATTAAATGTATTAAATACATTCTTTGATTTATGATATTTTCAACTTGCAATGAGTTTATCAGGATTTAACTCCAGCAAAAGTTGAGGAGCATCTGTATATGTGCAGAACCCTATTGCTGCCTAAATTTTCTAAAACCTGGATGTGAAACGAAGCTAATGCTCTACGAAATTAAAATACTCCCCTGTTAAGTCTAAAACCTGTTTTTAAATTACATGTCAGATATTTTTGTTTTGTTTTGTTTTGTTTTTGAGAGATTTTCACTGTAGGGCGCGTGCGCTCGCCAGACAGACAGAGAGAAACATAGAGACAGAAAGCGAGAAATCACCCCCCAGGGGGGATGGTCACGCCGCAATCCCTTCTCCTCCATTCTCCTCCCGGGATCTTGGGCATGCACGCACACGCGCCCTGCGTGAGTTTTAAGCCACCGGGTCCGGGACACGAACCGCGGTCGACTACGTGGGAGTCCAGCGACATAGCCATTACGCTAACTGCTGGTTCCCCTCCATGTCAGATATTTTTAAAAAGCATGTATATATATATATATATACACACACACATATATATAAATGTGTCCATTATATATGTATACATTTATAATGTGTATATTTATGCATACTTATATAATGTATATACACATATGTGTGTGTACTTATATAAGGTATATATGTATATATGTGTGTGTGTACTTAGATAATTTATACATTAAATCGTTGGAAAAGTCATGACGTATTTTTCTGTGTTTTTCTATGCAAAAGTGTGTCCTGACTTTTCCGACAACCCCATATGTATCCCAGTCCACAAGAGAGAGAAGAAATCTGGAAGTGTAACATGCCCAGGAGGGCCGAACCTCGGCTCCTACACGCAGTGCAGACACTCCTCAGACCACCCCAGCAATGCCGTGTTCCCTCCACGCCAGCTCCTCTGCACCCCTTCCCATTCCCAGTCCTTCCTTCCTGTTCTTGTTCCAGGAACACACGATCTCAGCATTTAGCCCCTGAGGGAGGAGCATGCAGCTCTGTATTCCAAGCCCAGGACAATCGTTGATTCTCCATAAGTGTGGGCCGGAGGAGGGAATCAGAAAAAGCGTGAGTGAAGAGGCATCTGTGAGTTGCTCTCTCACCACCATTCATGCTTGAAGCCTCGCCTCTACTCGTCGCCCGTTCAACCTTCCTCTCATTAGAGGAACTCTCGTCCCTGATGGCTGTTGGAAGTTACCGTAAAGTAGTCCGTAGTTCACAGGGGCACACACCTATCCCACTTACCTAGAAGATGGGGGGACTCTCGGGCTAGTTTATACAGTCAAGGACTGTAGGGCGACTCCTCAGGGCAAGGGCCGCAGAAGGATTTCTGTAGCAAGATGTCTGGAGTGTATATGGCTTCCAAAGGAGAAAACACCCTAGCTCAGCAGTAATTTAACTTCTTACAGTTTTAGAACATTATTTCCTAATGTCATTGTTTTAGTAGCACAGCATGGTCTAATCTCACTGTCAAGTTAAGGGGCAGAATCAACAAGACCCTGTAAATGCAGGTGATATTCTAGCGTTAGCTTTGCCCTCCGTAGATGGATATCCTCTAGATGGGCTCAGCTTTCTCGCTAAGGCAGTCTTCTGGACTCTCCTTGAAGACTCCTGGCGAGGAGGAGTTTATTTCACACTGATTGATTGTTAGAAAGTTCTCCTTTTTGTCATTCCAAAATCTGCTCTCCTAGAACTTGCTCATTGGCCCTAACCCATCTGTCAACATCAGCATGTTCCAAAGTGTGCCCTAAGGAGCTAGTTAGTTTCATGGGATGTTAAGAGGTATTGAGTTTTTCAAAGAGAATATGTGGTCAAATAAGAAGAAGATTTCTGGGACCACCAGATGGCGTAATAGTTATGTTGTTAGACTCCCACATGGCCGAGTCCAGAACTGGAGTCTTGAAACTCATGCCAGGTGTGTGTGCGCGTGTGTGCCCAAAATCCTGAGAGGGGAATGGAGGAGAAGGGATTGCAGTGTGGCATCCCCCGGGGCGTGACTTCTCTCTTTGTCTCTCTCTCTCTATTTTGTCTGTCTGGTGAGCACACATGCCCCTAATAAAAACAAACAAACAAACAAAACAAACAAAACCTCTCTCTCAAAAAATAAAAAATAAAATTTCTAACTTAAAAGACATCGAATGAGTCTACTTACCCAGGATTTTCTTAGAGCCTTGAGTAGGCTAATGGACACTCTGAATTTCCAAGAAGAATGAGCACAAAAGTGTCTCATGCCCACAGGATTGCTCTTTTCCCACAAAATATCTGTCAAAATTAATGGCCCAATAAGCAATGTTTGCAAATAGCATCTAAAGAAACATTTTTAAAAGCCTGCTTTGCTCTCCTTATAGCAGCTCTTCAAATAGGTGAAGAAAATTATAAGATATGTTCTAAATCCAAGCTAGCTACACTAACTCTCTGAGTGAGTGTATCCATGACATGATTTTCAGATCTCAACATCCTTCTCCTTCTCTAGACTCTTCCTTCAATATGTTACGCCTTCTCTGATGCTGAACCCCTGATGCGTCGTTGCTACCGGCTGTGTTAGTACTCACCCTGTCTTATGCCTTGGTTTTCTCATCTATTTTTTAATATATATTTTGTTTTTTAGAAAGAGATTTTTGCTAGAGGGCACGTGTGCTCGCTGGAGAGACAGAGAGAAGATAAGAAATCACCTGCTGGATGGATGGCCACACTGCAGTCCCTTCTTCTCCATTCTCCTCTTGGGATTTTAGGCATGCACATACACGCACCCTGCATGAGTTTTAAGCCGCCAGGTCTAGGACTCAAACTGCGGTCAGCCATGTAGGTGTCCAGCACCTTAACCACTGTACTATCCATGCTCCCAGATTTCTCATCTAAAATATGGAGAAAGCCATGGCCTACCAACTCCACTGAGTTGTTTCAAAAATTAAACATGCTAACTTATGTATAGTGTTGTGTGAGTGTTAGCTGTGTGTTGTTTTTCTGTCTTCTCTTACACAATATTTAGACCCTATTTTCTCTGAAGCATGTTTGGTCTTGGCCTTTAAGTTCAGATTCCAGAAGACACACACACACACACACACACACACACACAAACTTGGGTCTGCTATCTAATTATGAAAATTTTGTCCGTTTGTGGTTATTCTTTGGTTCCCAAGAACCTTGCCATTCCAAAGTTACCTGGGAGCTGGCTAGAAATACTCTCAGACCCCAGCCCTGGTCTACTGAATCAGCAGCTCCATTTCCTCAGGACCCCCAGGCCATTCGTGAATCAAGAAGTGCTGCTGAGGCCCACTGAGCACCAGGCCGGCTCGGCATACAGCAGCTCAGTGGGGCTCTTTGGCATCGGTTCGTAGTAATCGAACCTGAATGAAACCTGGGAGTGGGGCATTACTGGTTGGGAAATTCTGGAGTCAAAGGCATGAAGAGAGTGGATGGGAACGTGGCTTACCTCAGAGCAGTAACTACAATTTGCCTAAATGAGACCGAAGAGCAGATTCAGTTTAAACACTAAACAGTGATCCGGCTTTTAAATTACATTCTTTTTTTAAACTGTCTTTTGTTAATCTTTTTATTATAATTAGATCTTAAAACTGTGAGAGATCACTTTAACAGTTTCGTGAACGTTACTCTCAGAAACAGTAAGTTGGGGAGCATCTGTTTATGTACAGGAGCCACCTGCTGCTTAGATGTTCTAACACCTGGATATCAACTGTGTACATCATCACACTCTATGAAATTAAAATGCCCCCCATTAAGAAACTAAAACGTGTTTTTCAGCTACGTGAGTTAGATTTTGAAAATTAAAAAACATATATGAATATATAGGAGCCATCAGAAAAGTCATGACTCATTTTTCTGTTTTTCTATGCAAAATGTCAAGACTGTTGTCTTTACATTAAGACAGACCTGAGTTCGAATCTCAGCTCTGCCACTTACCAGCTATGTGACACTGTGAAAATCACCTCACTTCTCTGAGCCTGTGTCCTCACCTGACCAGGGTATAACAGTGCCTATTTCATGGGGCAGAAAAAAATACATAGATCTTCAAGCATAGAGACCCACGCATCACAGGAAGGCCGCAAATGTTGACACCTTCCTTCTTTGTCACATACCAACTTTCTTTTCTTGAAAACCTTGATGAAGGGGAACATGGAAAGGCTCTTTAGATATATGAACATCTGGTTCGTCGGTTTGCTAGCCCATCATTGAAGCGTGGACCATGAGCCACCTGTCCTCCAGGCACGCAGTACTGTAGTGAGCAAAGGGTCACATTTTCAGTCCATTTTCTAACGGCTATCAGTAGAGGCCACGTGATGAAAAAGCCGCTGGGTCAGCATAGCATGTGGCTGCTGGCGACACCAGCTACTTCATCAAACCCCAGTGTCTGGCAAGTAGAAGACGCTCAATCAATGCTGGTCAATAAAACTGATGGCTGCATACAGACCTAGAGTAAATCCAGCCCAAGCCTCTGTCCAACTTGAGTAGGCTTCTGCACTGGCGCGCTCACCCAGCCTCTGCCTGCACAGCCTCAGTAGTGGGTGCTCAGTAATTCTCAAGATAATACTCTTCCATCTTCATAATCAAATTAAACTGTTATCTTCACGTTAAGCCAAATGTCCACCTGTCTCCAGTTTCTAAACACCATTCCTGACCTTTTCCTGCACTAGAGCTGCACTACCTAAATGTAACCCCTTTTCTTCAGTATCGCATCTCAGGATATGTTAAGGCAGCACTCACGCCTCCCTCTTCTCATCACGTGCCCTCTCCTGATCCCTTCCACCCTACCTCCTCCCTCCAGCTGCCTCTGGTAGGCACCACCAGCAGTTCTGCCTGGCCTCAGGTCCTTCTCTCCAGCGTTACCTGGCCCGGGCCACACTTGCATGGGGCCACACCAACCCCTGGATGGGGAACTGGACAGCCAGGCCCAGAAGGGTTGCTGTGTCCTTGACATGGACTCTGACCCAGCCATTAAGTCACTCACGACGTGACTTGTCTTACAGCCAAGTCAAATTGCTGGGTTAAAATGAACTAAAACCTTCTGGTGGTGTCATATACCCTCTATTAAGCCAAGAGTTTCTGAACATACGGGAAATGCACAATTTTGTTTTGTTTTGTTTCACCTCAAAGTAGGACTTCACATTGTTTCCCCTAACACCCACCTTAAAACCTGTCAAGGTCTTTCAGCATTTTGATGCCACTGTGAAAAATGTCAGCTATCGTCTCTCAGTGATATGTCTATCAGTGATTCCGTTCCTAGCTGTTTGCAATTCTAGTGTGGCTGTTGATCACTCAACAGCATCAAAATGTTCTTTTTTAGGAAAATGTATCTCGTCAGTTTATTGCAATAATCTAAATTTATGGTTCGAAATATTTGGGCCTGGATTTGATAATCCGTTAGAACAAATACTCGGGCCTTACCGTGCAGAATCTAGGTCGTTTACAGTCAAAGATGTTACATTTCCATTATCATGTGTAGTTCGGGCGAGCCTCATGGGGCTTATCATGTTGCCCCTGAATGCGCGCCTGCTCACATGTGCTGTCGTAGCACGAACAGCGTCGCCGTCAAGCCGTTTCCGATGCACAGTGTGGACTTGGGTTTGGGGTCTCACCACCAAGAAAGAAGCAGCATGAGATTTTGGGGTAGCAATAAGGGACGCCATTTCTTATTATCAGAAATTATAAAATAAAGCACCACCCAAAGATAGAAAAAAATACGACTTAGGGAAATAGATAATGTTTAACATAACATTTAACAAGTTTATTTCAGCATCTTCCTGTATTCGAGTTTGGAGTTTTTATTTCATATTTTGGGTTGCCTCACTTCCTCTTTCAGATTAGTCCATCTCCTCATTAGAGAATTACACTAATTACTTTCATAACTCTTGTTCCCGGGGCCACCTATCTCTTTTCAGAATCCAAATTTCACCCTCTAGGATTCTTTTGTTTTTTCATTTTTAACTTTATTTTATGCGTGATAGTGGGCGCTCATACACGAAAAACAGAGAGAAAGAGAGCCAACCCGGACAGGGTCTTGTCACACCACAGTCCTCTTTTTCCAGCCCTCCAGTTTGCAGAATCTGGGCACACTCACACACACTCAGTGTGTTTGCAAGCCCCCTGGGGGAACTCGGGGTCAGCCATGTGGCTTCCAGCCACGCAGTACAGTTTTCTACCAAATGCACTGCCAGGCGGAGCCTCACCTCTGGGATTCTTGTTACCGCTGGCCCTCCTCCTGCTCAGTGTTCACCTTGAATAGCTCCGAGAGCAGGGTGGCGTGGTGGTTGAGGTACTTGACTCCCAGTGACTGACCAAGGTTTGAGTCCGGACCAGGTGGCTTACTTTTCACTTTCTCTTTCTCTCTGTCTCTGATCAAATTAAAAAACAATAATAATAATAGCATAAAAATTAAATAAATTATTATTTTAAAACAATGCTTCAGGCTTCTGGACAAGTTGTCCACCAAGCCATTCCAATGCAGAATTTATTCTCTGAGCTTTTCACTCCTATATTCCAGATCCTAAACATGGCTGTGCTGTATTCTTTTGCATCAAGTCTTCCAGCTGAGCCTGGGGAGTGACTTTGCAAGTGCCCTTGTTCAAGGACACAATGTGTAATAAAATTCATAGACTCTATTCAAGTTAATTACAGTTTTTGGGTAAATTAAAATCAGCCCAGCTTTACATTGAAGGTGGTTGTTGTCATCATTTTCTTCCTTAAGGAGATCACATGTAGGTCTAGAACCAGCCTCGCCTTTCTTTGTAGCCTCACAGTCCTCGCCTGGGCGGACTGTGGTTACTGCCTCCTTTCACAACTGCAGGCCTGTGATTGTGAGACAAAAGTACTGGAAAGCCAAGCTCTGGGTCTTCCGTCACCCCACACAGCTGCTAACCAACAGGAAAGGGAGAGGCTAGAAATCTACAAACACGTATTGAAGGAGTATGATTGGGCCCAATAGTGCCACGCTGGTGCAGAAAATTCCCATCTAGATTTGTCAGTCCACTCTGGTCCAGTTTTCTGTGCTAACAATATATAGTGGCAAAGAGGACCGAGGAAAGAAATAGCCCAGGGATATGAAATATAGAACTCATCATCATTGCTTAACATGTAACTTTAAGCCCTTATCTAGTTGCAGATGTAAGATTTGTGTGTATGTCCCTTTTAGCTGGTAACTTACAACCTTTGGTAGAGCCATACTTAAAAATTCACAAACTAGGGAACCAGCAGTTAGCATAATGACTATGTCGCTGGACTCCCACGTAGTCGACCGTGGTTCGCGTCTCGGACCCGGTGGCTTAAATCTCATGCCGGGCGCGTGTGCGTGCGTGCCCTGGATCCCGAGAGGAGAATGGAGGAGAAGGGATTGCGGCGTGACCATCCCCCCTGGGGGATGATTTCTCGCTTTCTGTCTCTATGTCTCTGTCTGCCTGGCGAGCGCACGCGCCCTATAGCAAAAACCTCTCCAAAAAAAAAAAGAAAAAAATTCACAAACTAATTCCCATCTAACTAATCATCATTCTCTTGCTTTAGGATAATTAAACATGAGCTAGTTAAAAGAGACTTTGGAGGTGGAATTATTTGATAATGCTAACCTACATTTGACCTGCTGTGGACAGTGTGTTAGGTCCAGCAAAACCAATGCATTATTTTAGGTCTTGCATTATATTGGTGTGACCCGCTATAATTATAAAAGGAAAGTTTTTTTTCCCCTTTATTTATGACACATAGTTTCAGATGGCCTGCAGATATTACACTTCATTTTGTTTTCCTCTTTATGAGATGCAAAGGTATTGCCACCCTCCAATTACATTGGATGGCGAGCTTTGCACCTGCTATGATTTAATTACATTTCTGTTCATTCAGACGTTTATACCTCGTGTGTGTTTTCCAATCATTCTCACTCCAGTGGCAATTTCCCAGTGTGGCTGTGGAGAAAATGGCCTTTGAAATGGTGCTTTCTCTGTAGTGCTTAAGAAAGGGAGGCTGCACATGAAGGAGAACCTTAGAAGATGAGGGCCAGGCTTGAAGCACGGTTTCATTAATACTGGATGGCAGAAAAGGAGCCAAGTCCCAGATAATGAGGAAGGAGTTGCAATTTTTTTTAAAGCTATCTGGTGACAGGGAAAACAAAAATGACATTCAGCTGACGAATGAGCGGAGTTTGACCTAGCCTTTTGACCCTTGACAATCAATCTTACCTGCTACTTCATAAAGAATTATAGCTCTGCCACTCACATTTGACTCTGTATTTTTACTATTCCCTTTACCTTTTTTTTTTTTTGAATACATGGTCCAAGAAGATAAATGTTTATGTTGGATATAGCAGAGAGGAGGAAATATGGGATACTCCAAGGGGGGGAAAACTGAGACAGAGGAGGGAGCAACAAGAAGACCAACAGCCATAAAATGGTTTATACATGCAATTCAGAATTGTCAGGGATATTTTTTATGTGGCTGACCAAAATAGCAACTGGAAATAAGTGATGACCCTACACACCTTCCACCCAGCGCTGGGTGAGATGTGAAACCCGGAAGGGTGGGGGTGAGTGCCGATGGGAGCCCACCTTCCCGCCTGCTCCCCACCTCCACTGGCCCAAAATGCATCCAATGAATTTTGATGAATCCATTCCCTGTCCATGGGCTCTGGTTACGGAGTGCACTGTGCAGGCTTCCGCTGCCATCATTACAGCAAAGCAAAGGCAGGGAGTCCGGCCACCGAGCTGTTTCCATTATCTGTTGGAGGCGCCAAGGCAGGCACTAAACAGTTTGTGCTCGGCCCACCTCGACCGCGGAGGGCGTGTAAATCAGCGGGGGTGAGCAGCTCACTGGGGCGGGAGAGGAGACACCTCAGGAATAAGAGAGAAGGTCCTCCCCGCATTCCGGATGCTTTGTTTTCCTATCTAATTTGACGCAGTTTGTCTTGAGACACTAAAACCAAGGCTAGTCAGCACGAGCGACTTTATGGGGCTCGCCAGTGTATAACTGGCCGTGGGGAGCTTTCCCGGCCTTTAAAGAGCCCAGGCTCGTTTTCATGACTGTCCTGGAGACGCCAGCAGAAACTCAGTCCCGCAGACGCCCAGCGCAATTTCTAGCCATTTCATCCATCCTGGATCACTGGGAATGTAGAACTGTTTGCCTCCTCTGGCCTGAAATAAGGGAATCGGGGTCGGGAGGTAGAGAGATGGATGGAGTCCGGCAGTGGCCCTCACAAACCAGAGCACACGTCCATAAGCGAGCACTTTTCCTAACCTGAATTACAGGCTCCCCCACCTCTGTGGCTAGGAAGAAAGCAAGCATGTAGGCAGGGGGACAGAGCCCTGATGGCAGTGCAGAAGCCACCAAGGGAGCTCCGACGCTCCTGGAACGCAGCGATTAGACTTTGCTATCAGCCACGTCATCGGCCTAGCCGTGGCCACCTCTGCCACTTGCACCCGTGCCTGGCCCCCTGGCACCTGCCGCGCGGTCAGCTGCTTCCTGAGACGCCGCCCTCCCTCTCCTGGCCATGGAGTTCGTTTCCTTCCAGAGCGCCAAGGCCGACAGCTGTTGATGAGGGGTTTCGGGGCTGTGTGTTCATAAAGAATATCCCCGAAAAATAGGGTGAGCTTGTTAATGGAGGAAGTGAGGTCAGTGCGTTTCTGACAATCCTAACAAGATGACAAAATTTATGAAGCGCTGCCGTGGAAGGATGTCGTTATCTGTGGTCTATTCATATAATAAGGCCACTTGGGGCCTGTCGTTACTCCCCTTGAATTTGTTTTCCTTTCTTCATTCCTTTTTGTTGTCCAGTTTTCCTTTGACTCCCCTTTTGGGTACGCATAGGACCATTATCACTGTGGGCCCCGTCCTAGGCAGGTAAACGGGCCTCCCCTCTGGGCTGTGTGTGAGCCACGGTGACAAGCAGATTCTGTGTGCCAAGGCCCTGGGTCCATCTTGTGTCAAATCAAAATGCAGAATCAAGTCGATAGTGTGTGAGGACCAACCTAGCGTTTTCCACTCAAAGAAAGAAACTTATTACAGTTTATTTTTAAAGTCTGAAGTCCTTTTCATTCCAATAAATGGCGGCTTTTTCTTTTCTGGCACAGCTCTATGAAGTGAGGTAGATTGTATTGTCCTTGGGGAAACTGAGAGGTGTGAAACTCGCGGCCTGAGTCACCCGGGAAGACTCGGTGTGGAGAGCAGCCAATCTGAAAACATGTGATTAAAACCTGTGGCCTGTGGACACATGCAGATGTGCGCTTCCCTAACCTACTCCAGCAGGGCTATGAGAAGCATCTACATACGAAAGCAGTGCCTGCCTGTTGTCAATGGCTGTCTTCCTGTTGTTGTTGATACCCAATACCCCGATACTGCCCAGTATCAGGCTAAAGGAAGTCACAAGCGTTTATCAGATCGTCCCCCAAAAAGACCAGAGAAATTATATGGCGCCAATCTGTTTTCAGACTGGCTGCTCTCCACTACTCGGTAGGATATACATCTTGATCTGTACAAGAAGAGAGCAAAGGACTTGCAAAAAGAAAGGGAAAAGGGAAGAAAGATAAATTTAACCATTTGGAGTATTAAAATTAAGAGACAGGGCCAGTCCATGGCTTGGTGGTTAAAGCAGTTGGGTTCCAAAGGGCCAGCAATGCGGTTTGAGTCTTGGACCTGGCAGCTTAAAAAACACATTGGGTATAGGATGAAAAACGGGAGAGATGGAGGAGAAGGGACTGTGCCATGAACGTTCCCCATGGGGGCACGGGGCGGGGGCTTGCTTTGTCACTTTCCCTGTCTCTCTCTCTCTTACTCTCTCGTGTTTGTGCCCTCTGGCAAAAATTTAAAAAATAAAATAAAATGAGGAGATAGTGGGGCCAACATATTATGTAGTAGTTACATCACTGGGCTCACATGGCCAACCACGGTTTGAGTCCCAGACTAGGCTCAAAATTCATGCCAGGGGCATAGTTGTACATGCCTAAGATCTCAGGAGGAGAATGGGGCAGAAGGAATTGTGACATGGCCATACCCCTGGGGAGTGAGTTCTCACTTTCCCTCTCGCTGTCATTCTCTCTCCCTCTGGCAAGTGCACATGCTCTATAGCAAAAATCTCTATAAAATCTATTAAAAAATAAAAATTAGGAGACGCTTTGTTAATAATATTGGTTAGTTATAAAAACTAAAATGAGGTAAGTTGATTAATAACAGGAAATAAAATAGTGCCTGTACTTACACTATGGGACTCACATCTAATGGGATCATTTCACAGTGGGAAATGCTTGTTTAGAAACCCACAACCAAATGGCAGCAGCCGTCTCAGTTTTTACTGACTCAGTATTCCATGTCAACTTTAGTGTTAAAAATAGATTTTCTCTTGGAGCCAGCAGGTGGTGTAGTGGCTACAGTGCTGGACTCCCATGTGGTCAACTGCAGTTCGAATCCCAGACTCGGCTTAAAACTCACACGAGGCACATGTGTGTGCCCAAGATCCCAAGAGAATGAAGGAGAAGGGATGGTGGCATGGCCGTCGCCCCTGGGGGTGATTTCTCTCTTTCTGTCTCTCTGTTTCTCTGGTGAGCATACATGCTCTATAGCAAAAATCTCTCTCTTAAAAAAAAAATAGATTTTTTGAGACCAGCAGTTAGCGTAATGGCTATGTCGCTGGACTCCTATGTAGTCGACCATGGTTTGAGTCCCAGACCCCATGGTTTAAACTCACGCCAGGTGCATATGCATGCATGCCCAAGATCCCAAGAGGAGAATGGAGGAGAGGGGATTATGGTGTGGCCATCCCCCTGTGGGGATGATTTCTCACTTTCTGTCTCTCTGTCTCTCTGTCTTTCTGGCAAGCATACACGCCCTATAACAAAAACCTCTCCAAAAAAAAAAAAAAAGATTTCTCTCAGTCAAACAAAAAATACATTGTGAATACTTTTTTCTAATAATTGTATTATGCAATTTACTTGAGAAAGTAAAAATTTAAAAAGTTATCTCAGATAAGCAACAAAGAAAACAATTCTGCTTTTCCTCTTCCTTTCTAGACCTAATAAGCAAGGGACTGGCAAGTGGTGCAGAACTGTCTGACCACAAAGCAAAGTTTATCTCCATTTGATTAAAAGACAGAGAGAGAGCCCAGGGCCAGGAAGTGGCACGGCAGGGACATGGTGGGACCCACAGGGAAAGGGTTCTGGGTCTGCATCCTGGGACCTCCCTGAGCATGCCAGTGACACACTCATGGCCATGATCAGGGCAGCTGAGCCTGGGTGTGGATCAGTCCCATCACACTGTGGGAACTCTGTGAGAATGCCTCTCTCTCCATCTCTCTCTCTGTCTCTCTTTCTCTCTGGAAGAAATAAACTTAAAAAAAACTAAAAAAAAAAAGTTTTAATAATTTTTCAAATGTTTGTAAGTATTCAGGGAGGTCTCCAGACATGAACTCAGAACCTTCCCACATGGGTCGGCTTCACAGCACATTCCCTGGACCACCGTGCCACTGCCCAGTCTCCAACTGTGCCATTTGACCTCTTCCCATGAGCCTGACTTGTATTTGACCCAGGAAAGGTCTTTTGTGGGTCTGAGCTAGACTGAGCCATTGCCATGAGGTGATGCCATGGTCAGATTGGACTGACACTCTGCAGGGAGATCAAGGACAGGTCCAGGGAGAAGGGTTCATCATTCCGACAGGTGACATAGGCCATTCTTCGGTTCACGGTTTCCGAGAAACAGACCGTGAGAGGGTTCCCAGCTGTGAGTCAAACACCAAGTGCTCTGAGGCCAAGAGACCCCATTTACGCGTTTGCATTCTTATAGTCCTAAGCAAGATTATTTTTAAGTGCTTTATGTTTTCGTCAACATATTTAGCCCAGATTGTCTTTTGCACAGTTCCAGTACAGAATGCCAGTTCCAGATTCTTGACTTGAAAGCCAAGAGTGCACTGCGATTCCGTTCACAAGCAACTCTGGAAAATCAGTCTCACCCTTTCTAAAGGGAGAACTGTGAGGTGACAATCAGAAAATAAGAATGGGCAAAAATGTGCAGCCCGGGCCTGGAGGTCTCAGAAAGCCCAGGCTGCTTAAAATTATTTCTGTAACCCTTATACCAAATTGTCTAAAGTGCATCTGTTAGAAATCGTTTCAAACATGGCATTAAACACGTTCTTTCAAAACACAAGCAACTTGGGAGAATTAGCCCAGTTTCATTCTGTATCAACAATGCTTAGCAGACTCTAGACTAGAGTGAGGAGGTAAGAGGGGTTCTGGGTACTGCATCTCATTGCTATCAGCCCTTCACACCTTAGTGTGAGTTGAGATATCAGATAAATGTCTACTATAATAGCTCCATGAGAATGGAATCATATCATAGATTTAAGGAAACGGAAACTAACAGATACTAAGTTTGCATGATCTATTTAGTCATTTCACAGGGGGGCTGGGCTTTTCCTGCCGTGTGTTCTCTCGGTTGTCATCTTTTGTGGAACCACGAGAAAATAGAAGAGTTATTTGGTGTTTGTTAATTATAAGAACCCTAGAATTCATTCCACCCCTATTTTTCTTATCAAAGATAGCATTTTAATTTTCGCCTGCTCTGCTAGACACCACTGGGAACAAGATAACCATGTCTGATGGGCCTCAAGAAGTTCATGGAAAGTGCATGTTATGGGAATACTATGCATAAATTTCCAAACTTTGTACCAAAATCAACTCATACCTCAATTCTCATTTTCCATGTACTTTTGGAAGTTCATTCATAGGAGTCATAATTTTATCCCTAATGCACGTATTTGCCGTGGATGGTATTTAAATAAGCTACCGTCTTTTCTCCTTCCCCTCCCCAGATTCAGTCAGTCCCCCACATGGCAACGAGTCACCTCAAAATGCGATTTCCTTCTTCTCGATGTCCATTGTACTCACTGAGAGAAAGCAAGGCCCTGTCGTCAGGGTCTCTCCATAAGATCCTTCCCCAGCCTCCTAGTCAGCTGGCCCCTAGGTGTGAGCATGCCTGCCCAGCGTGTGCAAGTCCATCTGGGATCAGAACCAGGATCCGAACCAGGATCCAAACCGAGGGCTTTCACGTGGCTCCAGCTCCGTGCAGCCGTGCCACACAGCCAGTACCACTGCAGCTGGGCCTCAGAGTGCAAAT
Organism: Tupaia belangeri chinensis; assembly: GCF_000334495.1. Taxonomy (NCBI): domain Eukaryota; kingdom Metazoa; phylum Chordata; class Mammalia; order Scandentia; family Tupaiidae; genus Tupaia; species Tupaia belangeri. Next base: position 3,894,309 of record NW_006159550.1, on the reverse strand, counting down.
TGTCGCATGTTGCACCCCTGCAGCTTTGCATAAAATCCAAAATCCTTAATCCAGATTCAAAGCCTTCCCTCCAGTGATCCTGACTCCCTTCTGCTGCAGTCTTTGCTAATGTTGCCTGGAACCCCCTTCCTTCCCTCCTCAGAGTATAGACTCATCTTCCTTCCCTCCTCAAAGGTAGAGACTCATCTTCAGGGAGGTCCACCCTCCTACTCGTGCCACTGCAGAGGGGCAGCGTGTAACTTTGCATTCACATGCGTGAAAACGGGACTAGCGTGTTTTCCCCTCTGGCCTCAGCTCTGTGACGGCAGGCTCCACGTCTGCTTTCACTCGCCGTTATTTCCCCAGTGGCTGGACAGTGGCTGGCAGTGAGTGAATGAATGAAGGCGGGAAGGAAGGAGTTTAACTGCTTCATAAAAGCTTGCTGAATTGATCTTATTAAAGGCCAGAGAGTTTTTAACACGAACATGCTCCGAAACCCTAAAGTATCAGAACAGTCCAGCCTGGAGACTTTTTGAAACTAAGACATTTTGAAAGCCTACTGCATTTACTCCTGGGAGAGACAGAGTTCAATCAAGCACTAGTTAAAATGAGTTAATAATAGAGTAAAATCTCTGATACAAATATTTTTAATTATATTCTTTAGTATGTGAGCTTATTTTAATAGAGGTTTTTACACACACATGTGCACAAGCACATGCACACACAAACATGTTCTTTTCCTGCATTTAATCTAGGACTTTGCACAGTGACCCTAACCATCACCAGTTTCCTGTTGACATTTGCCTTTACTCTAGGACAAAAATCACTTGAAACTCACATTTAACAAGCGATGACAAGGGCCACGTTATTATAATAACAGAAGCTGGTTAACTATATAGTTTTGCTTCAGACCTCTCATCCGACCATTACTAGAACCAGAAATTAGGAGGACCAGAAACCCATTGCTTTACCATAGATAATCATGGCCTGAATTAGTTTATAAAACCACTCTGACATTCATTTTTCCTCCCTCTGAAGTGACTCTTAAATAAAACTCTGTGTCCTGACAGATATTTCTATAAAATAGCTGCAAGGCTGTGAAACGTCGCTGGCAGCGTGAGGTGAGACCCAGCTATGGCTGAATTAAACAACCCTCACTTGCTTTCCAAGTCTGGCCTGTCAGCCACTTGCAGTTCTAGTTTTCATCACTTACTTCACATTTTTTTTCATCTTTTGTAGTAACCAATCTTATCTGTTGACTTTTTTGACTACTGCTGTGTATTTCATCTATCTGGTGAAGATCTGTTTGGGTCCACTTAGGGTGAGAGTCCAAATAATTAATAAACCCAATCCCTTGCATTGAGCCCAGAGCATTTGATAACTACTCAGAGACCCTGAAGTTTCACAATGGACCAGGCAAAGGAGACCCTCCCTGCCCCACGAAAACTATTCCTGAATAGGTAATAAAGGGCTGGAATTGTTTCAAGAGAGGTAAAGGCTTCCTTCATAATTGAATATTGAAAGTTCACAATTGTGAGAATTAAATACACTGGATTTAAGGATCATTTGCTTAAAAACTAAACACCCTGCAGAGATCTCTCTCTGCCTCTGCACTGTTTCTCCAGGTAGGTCCTCATTCAACTCCAAACGGGCCTTTGCTGATGTCAAGTCCCTCAGGCCAGAAAGACTCTGGAGAATTCTCCGTGAAGGAAAGCATGAGAGTGGCCTTGATTAACTTAGCACAGCGGCGCTTGCCCGAGGCAGCCTCCTCCAGGCCAGGCCTTTTGCTGCCAGACACCACTGTTCTTGCATTCCCCAGCCAGGAGGCAGAGGTGCCTTCCCAGCATCCTGCTTTGCCTGCAGCCCCTGCGAGGCCTCCTTGACTGCTGACTACACCCAAAGGCCTCAGTTCCCTCCCAGAGGCCAGCACTCTGTTACCCATCACCAGCTGCCTCCATCACTAATGAAATCCTCAAACCCAGTCGAAAGCTGTGTCCTGCACAAAAATGTTACAAAATGAGATTGATGGGGCAGGAAGGAGGTGTAGTGGTTAAAGCATTGGATCCCACATGGCCAACTCCATGGTTCAAGTCCGGGACCCCGTGGCTTAAAAATCATGCTGGGTGAGTGTAAGCCCCAAATCCCAAGAGAATGCAGGAGAAGAGCTTGTCCCATGGCTGTCTCCCTTGGAGGAGTGCTTTCTCTTTCCC
>NW_006159550.1:3858149-3890555 GCF_000334495.1 Tupaia belangeri chinensis | reverse complement strand
TCTTTCCCTCTCTCTGTCTCCCACAAGTACACATATTCTCTGGCAAAAATCTTTAAAAAAGAAAAAAATCAACAAATTTGATTTTATGAAACCTTCAAACCTCTCTGTGGCTCAACTAAACATTGCAGCAATTGACCAGAACTAAAGTGGAGACCAGAATTCAGATAAGTGTGTAATAAAGACACCCCAAATAACAGGGGTGATGCATACCGAGGTCCCCGAATCCCAGGGAGCGGGTGGAAAGCTGGTAGAGAGTGGCAGGGCCTGAGGAAGCTTCATCAAAGTGCTGAGTGCCCCAGGAGGAGTGTCAAGTGCTGGGGAGGGTTTGAGGACACAGGCCCATCCCCAGAGCAGCTGGTAAGTGCTGAGACACTTAAGTGGTGCAGACAGCCGCCATCCTCGGCCCTCCTCGGCCCTCACTTACCTGCAGCTAGTTCCCAGGACTACTGTAGCGAAGTGACTCAGATGGGGTGGCTAAAACCACAGAAACTGATCTTCTCGCGGTTCCGAAGGTTGCAAGTCTGAGACCCAGGGGCAGCAGGGTCAGGTCCTGCGAAGGGCCACACGTAGGAACTGTCCCAGGTCTCGGCCCTCAGCTCATAGGTGGCTGTCATCTCTGCATGTTGACGTGGCCCTCCCTCTCCACAGCCTGTTCAGATTTTCTCTTCTGAAGAGCATGCTCACGTTGGAGTGAGGCCACCCTAACGACCTCATTTTAGTGTCATGACTTCCTTAAAGATCCTTTCTCCAGACACATTCCGAGGTGCTGGAGTTGGGACTTCAACACGTGAACGAGGATGGGTCACAGTTCAGCCCACAACTTCCTTACTGGAAGGCTTATCACCACCTTTGAAAGGTCGTTTTCCTTGGGATACTGTCATTGATTTGACAGGGAAAACCGTACCTCATTTGTATTTTGATAAAATAGAGTAACTTGCTTTTCTTCTTCTCAGGATTTTTCTGTTTTCGTCCTCTCTGATAACTACCCAGAGGCCATCCAGGTGTTCGAAAGTGTTCTTTGAGGTCTATTTAATAGTTTTTGGACATTTTTTCCCCTGGCCATCTTCTGAAGTTAGGATTAACATTTCTAGCAGTCTTGACTCTGTTTCAGGGTCTTTGGCATCAGGAAGAATTGACGGAACTCTTCTTGGTGTCCCCTTATAAGTCACAGCATTGGGGATGAACACAGCAGTCCCAGGAGGGTGTCAGTCCCGGCAGCAGAGCTTACCACCTCGTTCCAGGCTCTGTCTGTCCTAGGTCAGAGCAGCTCTGGCCACCCACGTCACATCATTCCGACTCCAGTCTTGCTCACTGTCATCAGAGTCTGTAAGGCGATTTTTCTCCTTATTTGTTTATTTATTTATTATTTTTACCAGAGGGAGACGGAGAGAGAGAGAGACACCAATGGGATGTAGTCACGCCAGAATCCCTTCTCCACTGTTTCTCCACCTGTCAGGATTTGGGGCGTGCATGTGTGTGCTCCTGGTGTGTTTCTCAAACCACCAGATCCAGGACTTGAACTGCACAGTAGGCCATGTGGAATCCAGCCACCTTAACCCCCAAGCCATGGGCAGGCCCATACATCTGTGTTTTAAACCACTGCATGGATTGCTAACTTTTTTACCATTCTATCTTATTTTGTCAGGTTTGTTTCATCATCACACCCTTTCACAAGCTTTTCAGACCTGCATTCTGGTTGTCATCACCTCAACCGTCCTCCCTTCCAATCACTAATGAAAATATTAGATAAGAAAGGACCAGGACAGATCTTCAAGGCCACACCTCAGCGCTCTCTGTGGGTTTTACTGTCCATTAGAAAGTCCCCTGGACTTGTCTGCTCAGTGATTTAAGAACTTTATGTAGACACCGGTAGCCTGCAGTTTTCCAGCTTACTCACATAAACATGTGAGAGACTTTGCTGATTACTCTGCCTTAGTCCAAATAATCGCAGTAATTTTTCTATTGCTTTCCCCAAATCTACAAAGCTAATACGTTTCTCAGGGGAGGGGGGAAGCAAAGAATTCCTCCTCTTAATTTGTTCTTGGTTCACAAGTGCCAGCTCCATTATCAACATCACTCTCTAAGCAGTTACAAACCATTTGCTTAATACATTAGCTGTGAGTTCCGGGTGAGAACAAAATCAGTTTCTCCAGCCTATAGTTTTCAGAAACCATCTTCTTCCCTTTTGAAGATGTTCACATATTCTAGCTTTCACACCCCATCCTCCTTTGCAAATTCAAAAGTTAGGAGCAAGGTATTTTTGTTTGTTTGTTTTCAAATAAGCTGTGAATTGGAACAAGGAATTAGACTAAGAAATCTCAAAAAGGTAAAGAATCCAGGGCAGATCTGGCCCATCCCAGAAATAAAGATCAAAACAGATTCAATACTCAAAAGCTTTAGGGGTGTCTTAATCCATTTTATGCCAATATAATTAAATGCTACGGACTTAGTCACTTATAAACAATGGAAATTTATCTGGCTCATGGTTCGGAGTGTTGGGAAGACCAAGAGCATGACAAGGCCTTGTCCCGACGCAGGTCAGAAGGCAGAAGTCAGTGCAAAAGGCTGAGGGAGTCGGATCAAGAGAACCCCCGACAGAGCTCACTGTTGTAGCAAGCACACTCTTGTGAAAGGGCATTAATCTGTTCGTGAAATTGGAACCTCCATGATCTAAACACCTCTTCAAAGTCCCACCATCACAGTGATAACTAAATTGCAACCTTAGGGGCTGCCTGTGGCATGGTGGTTGAAACAGCTAGATTTTACTTGACTGACTACACAGCTCAAGTTCCAGACCCGGCAGCCTGAGGAACACGCCAGGTGCTTGTGTATGCATGCCAAAAACATCCCAAAAGGAGAAATGGAGGAGAAGGGATTGTGGCATAGTATCTCCTATGGGGGGGGGCATTCTCACTCCTTCCAATCTCCCACCCAATCTCTCTCTCTCCAGCAAGCATACATGCCCTCTGGCAAAAGTTTTTTAGAAAGAAAATTTCAACATGTATTTTGGTAGGACCTTCAAACTAGGGCCAGAGGTGACATTTATTCCCTTCACTCCATGCTCTTGTGGATTTTGTTTGGCCAAAGCCAACATGTTTGGGTAAAAAAATTCACTTAAAGATGAATAGAGCAGAAAAGGAGAAATTCTCAGTATTCCGCATGTGTACTGAACTTGGTACTTGAATCTGTATCCTAATCTGGCATTGTTTAACCCCTGCGTGTTTGGTCTCAATGAGATTGTAAAATCCTTGAGGGCAGAAGCCTCGTCTTACCATTCCTTAGGAGCTCCACAATGACTGGATCAGCACAAGCCGTATGAAATTTCAATACGCACTAGTTGTCTTGACTTGAAAAAAATAAAGGGAGCCCAGAAAGGAAAGCAAAATTAAAACACGTTCCATGCATGTACATGACATGGTGCCTGCATCTTTTCTCTATCGTTTGAGCACTTCCATAGAACCCCCTGCTGTCAGAGTGAGCAAGCGTTTGTAGACCCAACACACAGTAGCAACGCAGTAATTACTGAGTGAGGAGCGACTGAACATCAGAGATCTCTTGATAGATGTCAGGTCTAATCTAGTCTGGCAGGTTTTGGTCTTCTGCAGAAAATTCTAAATTTGGGGGCAATTTCTAGACAGTTTTAGTGAATTTGGCACTACATTGATTAGGTAGTGACCCCAAAGATAAACCCAGGGCTCCAATTCCCTGAGATAGTCCAGTCCTGGTGGTCATGGAAGCTGAATTCTACAAGACCAACTAAAATCTGAACCCCTGACCTGCAGGCCTAAAAACCATACCTGACACATGTGCGTGCATGCCCCAAATCCTAATGGGATGGAGAAATGATAGACAAAGGAGTGAAGGGGCCAGCAGGTAGCACAGTGGTTACAGTGCTGGACTCCCACATGACTGATTGCAGTTCAAGTCCAGGATCAACAGCCTGAAAAATGTACCAGGTGTATGTGCATGCATGCCCAAAATCCCAAGAGGAGAATGGAAGAAAAAAGGATTGCAGTGTGGCCATCCCCGCTGAGGGTGTTTAGGGGGTGGGAGTGATTTCTTACTTTCCCTCTAGCTGTCTCTCTCTTTCTCTCCAGTGAGTGCATGTACCCTATGGCAGAAGTCAAGAAATAAAAAGAGAGAGAGAAAGAGAGAGAGAGACAGAAAGAGAGAGAGAGAAAGAGAAAGAAAGAAAAAGGAATGCAGTGTGACCATGTCGCATGGAAGGAGGATGCTTTATGTCTCTCTCGTTCACAAGTGCGCATTCCCTCTGACAAAACAAAAACAAAAACAAAGCACCCTGAGACAACGATTGCTAAGGATACCAGCCTGGATAAAGCATGTTAGCAAGTGGAATCACACAGAGAATTATTTGGTTAAACGTCTTTCACTTAAGTTAGGTGTGTTAAAATAGACAAGGTCTATATCTACAGTTTAATCCTTGCCCAGCCAAATTCATAGCCTATCTTTAAAAATACTAAAACAAACAAAACAAACAAAAAAACCTTTTCTCATCTATAATACACAAATTCGTAAGGTAACATGTTTAATGCTAAAATCCAGTATCTATCTTATACATGTAATAATAATAATAATTAGCCATTATTAAATGTTTCATGCTAAGGTAAACTCATTATATATATTATTTTATTTAATCTTCACAGTAACTTTATTAAAAAGATATTTCCCCCCATTTTATTCTGGAAGAAGCTAAGACAATGATGGGACCCATTGGTGAAATGCAGTGCTCTACAAGGCAGTCCCACAGATAAGACACTGAGAAGGTTCTCAGTTCAGGTCCAGAGACCTCCCTGAGTTTGCGGAACATGAGCATGCCTATGATCAGGGACTGACTGAAGGCTGGAGGTGGATCCCAGCATTGAGAACCTGTTGGGTTCTCTCTCTCTCTCTAAATGAAAAAAAAAAAAGGTGCTGAGAAATAATAGAATCAAATATCTTCCCCAAGGATATACAATTAGTAATAATAGAGTCCCTAATTTTGCACTTCTTACTCAATTATCAATGACAATTCCTATCTTGTTTCCTAAATTATGTTTGAATCAAAATGTGTTTAACCTAGAAATGCCTTTCGTAGAATCCTAAAAGGGCGAAAACTCAGAAGGGCAGTCTCACTTGATATTGGGCTTGTTAGCACGAGACCAAGGCGAACGAGAGTGCTCACAAGCATTCATGCCACGATCGTGATGCGAATACAGATGTGCAGCAAGTGTCTACACGTTCCCTGGTGTTTGCATTAGCAGTTTCAGTCCTCGACGTTGACATTTTGAGATGGTTTTCAGATATTATATTCACACGGAGAGACATCTGTTGAGCTTTCCCCCGCTATGCAATTCCAATGAGAACACACGAGTACAACGTAGGGGAAATGGTTGGCTTAAATTGGCAATATTATACCTCTCTGAAGATGTAAGATAGTAAACAGGCCTTTGCTAATGTTCTTCAGTGTGCTAAGAACATCCTAAAGCCTGGGATCTTGAATTGTCCTGTTTGTGATTTCCACTGAATATTTGTAAGAGAAATGAGCTAAATTTACTGTTGGAATAGAATAGCAAATTCTTTAACCACTCTAGAATAGGACTCAATTTCCTTTCCTTTGAGAGTAACCTTCATTACGATCTCTTTTCTTTTCTCTTTTATCTACAGTTACTTAACTGTGTGGAGAAACGTTACATTTGCAAATTCAGTCCACGCGATCCTATGTATGTGAATAATATTTAAAATTTCCAGGTTTCTAACAAATAGAAACCAAGTTCACAAATCAAAAGAACCCAACACATTAAATCAACCAGAACTGCCACCCTGTCAGTAGCCAATAAATTAGCATTCTTGAAAATAAAGTCACGCTTGCTTAAAAAGCAGCTATTATTGATGAGTATAAGACTTTGACCTTCAAAGAGCCGTGGTGGCGTACACTCACGAAGGAAATAGCAGCTATCATTCGTTGAGCATCTAACGGTGTTCGACACTGTATCCACAGCGTCGTATTTATTCTTCCTAGTATCCTCGTGGGTGGATGTCATTAAGTTTGCTTTATGGATGAAGAAACTGAGGTTCAGGGGTTAGTAATACACCCAGGATCACATAGCAAATATTAAAGAGTCAAACCCAGGTCTCAAAGACCCATGCTCCCCTACTCCACCACCCTACACTATTACATTTGAGGCAAGGTGCCTGCTGAGACTCCTCTGCTTGGTTCTGCTTTCTAGAATTCATCATCATGCCATGGCATCTATTGTAATCTTCTATGTAAATTTAGATACCCAGATTCAGTAGCAACACCAAAAGTGAGCCTTGCACTTAAAACCTCAGAGGATTGTGGATTGTAGAGAAGGAAGCTTATGCAAGAGAAAGAACAAAACATTAGTAACCCATATTAAAATTAGTATTTTTAAGAATGAGGGAAGATGGGGCCAGCAAGTGGTAAAATGGTTAAGGCTCTCGACTCCCACATAGTCAACCACAGTTCAAGTCCAGGATTCAGGGACTTGAAACTCACAGGGTGCATGTGCGTGTGTTCCCACGAGGAAAATGGAAGAGAAGGGATTATGACATGGCCATCCCTCTGGGGGTGGTTTCTCACTTTCTCGCTCTTTCTCTTTGTTTCCCGTGAGCATGTGTGCCTATAGCAAAAATCTCTCTTAAAAAAAAAAAAAAAAGAGTCGGGGGGATTACAACATGTTAAAATAAGGTTGGGAAAGCCAAAAACCTAACAAAATCTACAGCGCAAACTAACATATTCTGTAATATTTCTTAAGCATTTTGGTTAATACCTATCGACCACCTCTTCAGATCACAAAAATTATATAGTATCAGTGTTCACAGAGATTATGGAAAATTATGCAGTGTTTACTATCATAGCTAATCTTTTATTTATTGACTTATTCATACAAGAGTTTCATTTGTTGTTGGTAATATGAAGTTTTAGCATTGTTTCGTATTTGAAAAGAAATCTCTCCTGAGTTATTTTCATTATAAGATTTATAAGATTTGGAAGCATTTTCCTCAGACTAGCTTCTGGCTCTGCACATTTCAGCCGTTGCCTTCACTACCCACAGATTCCCGGTGCCAAGGCCTCTGGCGGTGCTTGTCCTAGTCACAAAGATGGGTGGTAGGAAAATCGCTAGCAGCCCTTCCGACATCAAGAGACTTAGCAGTAACTTCATTCTTGTAGAAGAAACTGCAAACCAGGACCGGCAGGTGGGGTGGGGGTTAAGGGCGCTGGATTCCCTCATGGCAGACCACGGTTTGAGTCCCAGACCTTGTGGCTTGCTTTCTCATGTTCCCTTTCTCTCTTTCTATCTCTCTCTGATCAAATGAAAAAGTAAAAACAACAAATGAAGTTAAATAAATAAAATTTTTAAAAAAGAAGAAACTGCAAACTATGTAAAGACATTCTACCTATCAGTGCTTATTAAATCCCAGCTCAGCTTCTCCACAGATGCCCACAGTGACAGACATGGATGTGAAGTTAGTCTGTGTTTTGTGTAGTAGCATCATTTCACAACACTGTCCTCAGAAACAATAATATTGGAGAGGCTAGAAGAGGTGGCATGTGTCTGTGATCCCAATGCTTTGGAGAGGATGAGGCAGGAGGATGCTGACAGCATAGCGAGACCCCTTCTAAAAGAGAAAAACAAAACACAAAACGCCAGGTACGGCAGGGTGTGCCTGGGGTTCCAGCTGGGAGACTGAGGTGGGGGATCCCCACACAGACCCTATCTTAATTTTTTTTTAATTTAAAAATAAAAATATTTTTTAAATTGAAAAATGACATTTGGGATTCTTTTGCTTCTTCTACTCCCTCCCCCCATACCAAGCAGAGGCAGACATCAGCCACCTCCCAACCGCTGCTGATTGTCCCTGGCCTGGCCCAGAAAAGTGAGGATTCTGCACCACCCAGCCTGGGCCGAGGCCCCTTGGACTGTGGGCACCATATACCTTGTACCCCGCTACCCCAGGAACCCAGTCTGGTGGGGGTGTACAGCGTATATGGTGCCTTACCCTGTGGACCCCTGGCATCAATCTGCCAATTTCCGTGTCCACTTCTCATTTCCACCCACCGTTTCAGAAAGTGGTGCCTCAGAGCATCTTCTTCAGTGAGGTGCCAACACGTCTACACACGCTTCCTGTATGGGCTTTTCTAAGGGGAGGCTTCCGCTCACAGCAGCCATTAAAGACTCCTGTGTCACTCGCCCTCCCATTTGTCTCCTCCCCTCTGCAGGCAGAGGCAAGGCACCCTTGGTTACAGAGGGAAAAAAGGAAGGGACACAGAATAGAGAGAGGACTGAAAGAAAGGCTCGGCTGCCTGGAGGGAAAATCGGGCCTTGGAGAGGGTCTAGGAAATCTTCCTTAAGGAGCAACATGGCGGTGGGGAGGCCTCCTGTGAGCAGATGCCACAAGGCAGCCTGCTAGTGGGATGCTGGGGGGCCACGGTGATGCCACAGCGCTCACTCTCTCCCTCTCCTTTCCTCCTTTCCCCTCTCATCACTCGCTGGCAGGGAGGTAGGATGGGATGGGAAAGAAAGTCCCTAGAAGAAATGAGGGAACAGAACTGGTGTCAGAAACCCTAGACAGCAGCCATGGTCATTGCTGGTACAGCGGATCCCTGTGGTTCATCCAGAAAGAAGGCAGGTAAGGAGAGAGCCGAGCTATAGGTACTCTGCCCGGCAGGAAATAAACTCCTAAGACTCACAGTCTGAAGGACATTTAAAGAGAACCGAGAGGCTAAAATAATGTTAAGGTTAACATTTTAATTGCATGAAACATGGAGAAAGCCTACTCTCGTCATTTGTACAAGGTTACCTTTCCTGTACAATGGAGGCTTTGATCCAGTGCTGTGTATGAGTTGGTGACGTGACAGGCTACGACACATAAATGGATGTGCTCACACTCTCTTTCTCTATGTGGCTTCTCCAGAACGCACTGTCAAGTGGCTAAATTGTGCCCTGTGAAACCTTTCCTTGCAGTTAGAAATGCACACGCATGTGTCATTTTGTACTTTTGAATGCTCAGAGCCTAATTCTCCTACCGGATGCCTGGCCCCTGGTGCCCACAGCCCCATCGACTTCAAAGAGAGTTTTGCAGGTGGAATGGCAGATAAGCGGTGGAGAATTTAGCTCTTTTGGATGGTATGATCACATAACAAAAGGCTGTTGTAACCCTGTGTGAAGGCAAAGTTAAGGTTACAGTCAGAGCCTTAACTCTGAATTCCCTGAATCTAGGGCAATCCAGAGTATATGGCCCCACAGCGCAACACTTCATAGTGTTTCACAATGCGCAGAAAAGGAAAAAGAAAGGAAAAAAACCTTGTAAAGATGGGAAAGCCTCTCAGATCTGTGCATTGGATCTAATTTCTTTTTTTTTTTTTTTAAATAACTTTCCAAGGTTGAAAAGTAGCTGAAGTAAGTTTCAACACCTTCCTCACATGTAGGAAAATAATAGCTTTATGTATAAGGCATGAGGGCTGGGTATTCTCACTGGTTTATACACAGATGTCTAAATTGTCACTTCATAAGACTAAGGAACACAAAGGAGCTTATTGTCCAAAGTACACACTTTTAATAAAAGACCTTCATTCTAACAATAGTCTTTTATTTGTTTGGTTTTGGGGTTTGGTTTTCTTTTTCTTTTCTTTTTAAACTGGGGTAGAGGGATAGGATAGAAATAGAGAGGTGTTTTTGACAGTCTCACCATGCCGCAATCCTCCCACGCCCGCTTCCAGTGAGCGTGTGTAGGTTGGTCCTTTGGCTGGGACCTAAACCTGGGCCTTCCATGTGACCCTGCCTCACACAGCAGCACCCGACTGCCTGCACTACCATGGCTAGGTTTTGCAGTCAGTTTTGAGGCAGAAATCCAAAACCTCAGTTGTTGGTTCTAAAAACTGTGTGTGTGTGTGTGTGTGTGTGTGGTGAAAAAGAAAAACTGATTCTTTTGAAAACAGAAACTGCCACCACACATCAGTTTACACCTGTGATGCTAAAGGGGAATATTGAGTTGCATGTGTCCAGCACCCTAGGTGTATTCTCTCACAACTGCTGTAATCATTCAGCTGAAAACATGGATTTGGGGGACCAACAGTTGGCGTAATGGCTATGTCACTGGACTCCCATGTAGTCGACCGCAGTTCAGGTCCCAGACCCAGTAGATTAAACTCACGCTGGGCTTGTGTGCGTGTGTGCCCAAGATCCTGAAAGGAGAATGGAGGAGAAGGGATTGCGGTGTGGCCATCCCCCAGGGGGTGATTTCTCGCTTTCTGTCTCTCTGTCTTTCTGGAAAGTGCACACGCACTATAGCAAAAATCTCTCCAAAACAAACAAACAAACAAACAAACACAAAAACAATCCATGCATTTGGCTAACTAAAAGACAAGAGAGAAGGACATGACTCAGGAGCCACCAAGGAAGGCTGAGACCAAGAGAACGAGCCCTGGTGGGACGCCCTGCCCTATTCCAGAGTGGGACCCCAGAAGCTCCTGCCTTTCTCACCCTCTAGGAGAGGAGAGAAGAGAGCTGCCTGAGAAGGGATGGGAAGGCAAGAAAGTGGGGCAGCAATCTGGAGCGGAATTCCTTTGTCTCCATGAAAGGGGCTTCAGCCTGGAATGACAGTTAGGAGCCTGCTCCTCAGGGAAGCAGGGCACATACTTATTTGGATAGAGCCCTCCTGGTATGCAGTTGTTAACAGCATTTTGGAAGAAAGCAGGGAGCAGATTACCAAGTGGCTGCCCAGGGTCCTGCTGACCTTTCTCCTCTTCCACCCCTTCACTCAAGGAAAATCCCTACCTCCCACTGAAGCCCTGAGGGGCACTGACCTCTGATAGGGAAAGGAGAGGGCCAAGGAGAATTCACTCCCACTGTGCAGAAGAGTGTCCACAAGGGGTATGTGGTATAAATGCCAAAAACAGTCAGGGTTCTCCTTTACAGAGAGAGTTCATGTGTCATGTTACTCCTCTGCTCAGAACTCTCCAGTTGGTGCCCCATCATTCCTAGTCGCCTCAGCCTGCTACAGCCTCCCCATGACACACGTCCTAATACAGCTCATTATGCTTAGTATTTTCCTTCTGCATCCCTCCACTAGAGTGTAAGCTCTAAGAGGGTAGAGACTTATATCTGGTTTTATGTCTGATTTATCTTAATACCCAAAACAGTACCTGGCACTATTAGATAGTCAAAAAATGCTTGTTGATTTAATTAGTTGGGAAAAGGGGTTGCCGTTAACTGATGTTACAGCAGTAGATAAGACAGAAATAAAACGATGATACAGCTATGTGGGTCTAGGTAAAGATATAGGTAGCAATGTTATTGTTGTAGATAAAGTCACAGGAAAGGCAGAGACAGACACAAATGACTGCATGTAAAATAAAGGAACAAATACACGAAAGCCAATGAAGAATTTATTTTGAAAGAAATCTTTTTTAAAAGCAGAAAATTGTCATCTATAAAGAAAATGAAGGGGAATGGCAATTAGCATAATGACTATGTTGCTAGACTCCCACATAGTCGACTGTGGTTCAAGTCCCAGACCCTATGGCTTAAACTCATGCTGGGCGCGTGTGCGTGCATGGCCAGAATCCCAAGAGGAGAATGGAGGAGAGGGGATTGCTGTATGACCCCCCCCCCCCCGAGGGTTGATTTCTTGCTTTCTGTCCTCTGTTTCTCTCTTGTCTTTCTGGCAAGTGTACGCACCCTATAGGAAAAACCTCTCATAAAAAAAAAAAAAAATGCAAGACATGAAATTCATGAAACAAGACCAGCAAGAAGTGATGGTAGTATTGAACGAAACAGTTAAAAGAAAATACTCAAGGACTACAGAAACATAATATGAGTCAGAATACCACAGTTAAAGAACAGATTTGTAAATTAGAATTATCAATAAACAAAATATGCGTAGCTTAAAACAGAATTAATGGACTACATCTCTCTGCAGTGAAAGTAAAAGAAACAACATGTTAAAGCAACTGGCCGGGAAAGAAAATATGGAAAATAGACATTGGTGATCCAACATATGTACAATTGATTTCCCAAAGACAATGGGAGATATACTGGAAAAACAAAAATCTGAAAGTGAGGAAAGGGTAGAATCAGCATGAAAAAACATGTTCTGGGGAAAATAATATAGAATATTTACTTAAGGCATATTTTGGGACTTCTTTTTTTTTTTTTTTGGAGAGATTTTCACTGTAGGGCGCGTGCGCTCGCCAGACAGACAGAGAGAGACATAGAGACAGAAAGCGAGAAATCACCCCCCAGGGGGGATGGTCACGCCGCAATCCCTTCTCCTCCATTCTCCTCTCGGGATCTTGGGCACGCACGCACACGCGCCTGGCGTGAGATTTAAGCCACCGGGTCCGGGACACGAACTGCGGTCAACTACGTGGGAGTCCAGCGACATAGCCATTACGCTAACTGCTGGTTCCCTTGGGACTGTTATTGAGCTTAAAGAGTACTCTATTCAGACATATAGTCATCAAAATCAAATTACCTAGAAAAGATAAATATTTATCCATAGAAATAGTTCCAGAAGATGGTAGTGCAAATTGAATAAAGTTCTGGGAGAAAGAGTGACCCAAGTGTTTTGTACCAAGCCAAGCAGTCACCCAACCATTAAAAACATGATTATGTATGAGCCTAGGGAAGGTGGCTTTATTGAAAACCCACTCAACAGAGGTGGATAGAGAATCCACCCCACTCTAAAGAACAGCCAAAGTCCTTTCAATGGTTTACAAGCTCCTGTACCTTCTGTTTTCCCTTATTTTTCCAGCTCCACTCCCTGCTATATTCTCTCTCTCTCTCTCTCTCTCTCTCTCTCTCTCTCTTTCTCTCTCAAGTTTATTTCTTTCATGAGCAAGAGAGAGAGAGCAAGGTGACGCCCCAACAGAGACTTAGTGCTGGGATCTGCTCCCAATCTCAGCCAGCCCCAGATCATGGACACACATGTTCCCTGTGTACTCAGGGAGGTTCTCCTAATGCCATGTGAGTTGCCCTCATTGACAGAGACTGCCTGCACCACTGTCAGACCCTCACAGCCTTCCCTCTCGCCCTGTGTTCTCCAGCCTCAACTCCCACTTCCCTGGTCCCTGGAGACCTTAACCAAACTGCCTCACCTCAAGAGTTCTCACCATTTGTCTAAATGTCTTGGTTCCTCACCTATTTGCTGAGGTCTGCCTTCCTAATACCCCCAACAGCCTCATTTTCTCTCCTCTGCTCAATTTTTCTCCTTAGTAATCATTATCATGTAATGTGCTCTATTTTTTCTACATATTTTGGTTCTTATCTGTCTCTCCCTACTTTAATATAAGTTCCCTGAGGGTACAAACTGTTATCTGTGCCTTCTGTTTCTTTATTCCTAGAATAGTGCCTGCAACACAGTAGGTATTCAAATATTTATTAGATGAATAAATAAATCCCCTGAAGTCTAAGTCCAACCTTCCCACTGAGCCTCTTAACAGTTCGATGCAGTAAATGCAAAGGTAAAGAGCAGTATGCTAGAGAGTATGAAAATGGAATTTTTAGGGCAATCTGATGAGAACTTAGCCTTTGTATTAATTGGTCCTCATTATATTAGAAGGAATTCCAAACAAGACTTTCCAGATATGACTGCAGAAATAGAATTGGATACCCTACAGAGAGGTAGCTTTTTAGTTTTCCAAGAAAATCTTACAGGCAGAGCTAATGGTGGAATCAGCCTCATCATAAACACTGAGCCTCTCTACCAATGGAGATTGTGAGGATGTTAGAAGTTTTTCAATAGGAAATTGGGACAGAATCTCCACATGTAAAGAGGTTTAGTCCAGAAGACCCCCCAATTCTTCTTTTGCTTTGCGACTCAGTTGTACTAGGCCCACACGCTACACACAGTTTCCATCGTTCTGTTGTGCATGGTAGTGTTTTGCAGATGTTCAAATTGTTCATTTTTAAAAATAAATTTAATTGTGTATTTCAGGCTTACAAGATGATGTTATGGAATACATACAGGTGGCAAATCGGTAGCAGTAGCTATCATCTCTCACACTTTTTTTTTGAGAAGTTTTTACTGTAGTGTGCATGTGCTCACCAGAAAGGCAGAGAGAGACAGAAAGACAGAAAGTGAGAAATCACCCCCAGGGGGGATGGCTGCACTGCAACCCCTTCTCCTCCATTCTCCTCTCAGGATCTTGGGCACGCATACACATGCGCTCAGCATGAGTTTAAACCACCAGGCCCAGGGCTTGAACCATGGTTGACTCCATTAGAGTCCAGCGACATAACCATTATGCTAACTGCTGATCCCATCATCTCTCCTACTTTTGTGAGAGAGATAAGAGCCATTAAAAAGCTATCTGTGTAGAAATCTTTCTAACACAATATAATTTTGTTAATTTTAGTCCTCATGTTGTGCATTAATTCTCTGGACTTGTTCAATCTACATATCTGGTTTTCTGTGTCCTTTGACGTACATCTCCCATTTTCTCTGTCCACATGTGGTAACCAGTTTCATTTTCCATCTGTACTTGAGCTCTTTTCTTGTGAGATTACCCAATGTGTCTGGCTTGTTTTTAGAGCTGAAACATATGTAAATATATATGTGTGTATATATATATATATGCACATACACACATATATATAATTTATAAATTGTATATCATATAATTATATTTATGTTAATAAATATGAATATTTATATATTTATAATTTGACTGGCTATATAATATATATTTAATACATATTTATAATTCAGTTCTGAAAAAGGAATATGCACATACGTATTTGTATCCACACATGCACATCCCCTTCAGTTTTCTTTATCCATTCACCCATTGAGTGGGCATTTAGGTAGTTTCTGTGTCTTTGCTATGCTACCAGTGCTACAGTGAACATAGGAGTGCAGATATCTTTACAAAGTTGCAATTTCATCTCCTTTGCATATACACACAGAGAGTGATCACTGGGTCATATAGTAGTTCTAGTTTTAATTTCTAGTAACTTCTGTACAACTTTCTACTATATCAATCTACATTCCTTCGAACCAAGGTTGGGGTTCTTTACTCACCAACAGTTCTGTCTTGTCTTTTTGTAACAGCCATCCTTACGGGGGTGAATCCCCTTAAAGTGGTTTTAGTTTGCAGTTCCCAATGACCAGTTATGCTGAATGCCTTCTCATGTACCTGTTGGCCTTTTTTGTCTTCTCTGGAGAAGTGTGCAGATGTTTACATCTGGGAACTGGACCTACTCTGTGCTCCCAACTGCAGGTCCTGGGCCTCTTTGCCCTGTGCCTACTGGCTGAACTTCGAAGGGCAGGGCTTCTGGTGGGTAAGAGCCTAGCCTAGGTGGTTGACTGGCCTTCCTGAAGATATTTACAATTCAGCAGAAATTCCAACAGGTGAAATCCATTTACTGTGATTGAGTAAGCAGGTCATCTCCTACTTCTTTTAAGAACTGTCATTAATATGATCTCCAGGCAGTCCCTCTCATCTAGACATAGGCCTTGATTGAAGTAAGACATTATATTTCCCTGCAGTAAAGATAAAACAGCATTCTGGCATTTTGGTAAGAGAGCACATTCTCACTAGGGTGTTGTTGAAACAAATGCTTTCATTCGTTTGCTTTTTTGTTTTGTTATTCACTTCCTAATAAAATTTTGTGAGGCTATTACTTTAGATATAGAGTTCATAGCAACATTCAATGTGGAACTGGCAGATGACAGAGTGGTTACAATGCTGGAATCACACATAGCCAACTACAGTTCAAGTCCTGGACCTGGTGGCTTGCTTTCTCACTTTCCCTTTCTCTCTCTCTGGTGAATGCCCACACCCTATAGCAAACTTAAAAATAATAGCAGTAATAATGATAAATTAAATTAATATGTTTTTCAAAAAAACATTCAATGCAATGGTCAACATTTAAAACACTTATTACATTAAAAAAAAATACTGATTTGACCTGGAAAAATTAAAACCTAAATTAATCATGATCTGTTATATAGGATAGATGAACTAAACTACAGCAAAGATGCAAAGATATTAAAGAGATCTGAGTATCATACACGCACACACACAAAGGAGGGGTGTTTCCCATAACCTTTAGCAGTGCACACACTTACGCTCAAATTATGGCAACCCACCTGCCGAACTTTAAAGGAGACAACTTTTTCAATACCTCTCTGCAATGGAGTCCTAACAGTGGTGACCTTCCTAAAGAGGTTCAGGATAAAGCTTCAGGTGATCAAAATGAAAACATAACAAACCCCCAGACCTCTGCGGTCTTACGTAAAACACGCCAGTCACCATACTTCTCCGCCTCTCGGTGCTGAGATTGACGGGACTGTCCATCTCAGTACCCTGCTCTGAGCCATGGAAAGAAAGTTTGTGTTTCCCACGTGTTGCCGAGTGGGGGATCGCTATGCGTAGGTGCTGATTTTTGAGGGATGCCTGCTGCTCTCCTCTCTTCCCATTTGTAAGTATTTTCTTAACATTTGCAGTGCTAATTTTTCTCTAGGGCAGCATTGACAATCTAGGGTTACTTCAGGAAGGAACTTCCCAGCCTGGCTTGCAGCTGGTCACAGGCACAGCTCCCTTAAGTCAAGTGCACAAAATCAGCCACTAGGGGTTCTGGGAAGGGTTGTAGGGAAGTTAAGTGCAGCAGGTGATAAATGCTTAATGAAAGATCTGTAAACTTGATTGTCCTACGTCTGTGTTTTCAGGCTGGTAACCTGTATTGTTAGAAAATAAATGCCCCGTCGTTCATGGACAGGTCCCACTCTCCACTGTTGTCCAGGCAGACAGCCTTCCTGCACCAGTGTCCTCTGGTCACTGCTCCTAGGACAATGCCACTCTGCTGTGGAGAGCCATGATGCTTCCTCCTTTCCTTCCTCTTTCTTCCATCCCCTTTTCTCATACAGGTCCCGGCCCCTCCCCCACCTCCTAGGTCCCTCATCTCATTGCAGGTTATAGCAGGACTAACTGTGGGTTAGGGACAAAGGAAAGACTCAACACTCGCCATGTCCCTACCTGTGGACCTAGGGGCTTTAAGTATACTATTTCATTTTAGCTTTCTAACATCCTGCCAGTTAAGGTGAGAGAAGCTGGTTGAGAGCAGATTGAGCAGGTCCTTGAATTCGAGTTCTATTTAGCACCGAGTCCCAGTAATAATAATAATGGTAAGAATAGAAGTGAGAGCATGAGAGCAGTCACAGTAATCTTGGTAAGAGCTCTATGGCTACTACTACTAAATAAATACCAGACACAGCCGCCTCAACCTACTGACAGGGATCAATATTCAGCGGGCTCCTTCCCACGTTGTTTTAAATGCTCAAACAGTACCACTAGGTCCCTGAGCTTACAGATTTGAATTTATCTTGTTACCAGGAACCCTCTGAACACTAGTCAGGACCTAATGTCCTGATTTCCTCTGTACGTCTAACACTAACACAGCATAATTGTGCTTTTATTCAGAGCCGTGTTGGAGTCACCCCCACCAAATCTAGGGCTTCAAATATGGTCTGAGGGACCAACAGACGGCCTACTGGTTACATCGCTGAACTCCCTCTTAGTCAACTGTGGTTCGAGTGCCGAACTCAGCGGCTTAAAACTCATGCCCAGCATGTGTGTTTGCGTGCCTAAAGTCCCAAGAGGAGCATGGAAGAGAAGGGATTGCAGCGTGGCCATCCCCACCTGGGGGTGATTTCTTGCTTTCTGTCCTGCTGTCTGTCTCTCTCTGTCTCCATCCAGCGAACACAACACACCCTATAGCAAAAATCTCTCTCTCTTAAAAAAACAAAACAAAACAAAACAACAAAAAACACAACTGCAGTCTGACAACAAAGGGTTAGCTTTTGGGCAACACAGCTAAACAATAACATAGGAATCCTAGGTTAGGAAATAACCTAGCTTGTCCCTTGGAGCCTGGTCCAGTGCACATGGACCCCTGGTCACTCACTCTGCAGGAAAACTCAGCAATGGAGACACCAAGCAGCCCTACACTTGCCAAGTTCTTTGTTCTTTTCCATGTGTGACGTCCTACCGAGAACTCCTACATTGGTCTGGTACACAGTCGTCTGCGTGTAGTCTCAGCTGAAAGACTTCAGGTTTCTTAACTACCTTCTTAGGTTTGGATCTGCAGACTCTGGGTGTGTATGAACATTTGCAAGAAAAGGCCATTTCGCTGTGGCAGAAGAAGGTGGACTGCTGTGACGACTGAATTTCAGAGAACTTGATTTTATTAACTGTCTAATAAGCAAAGAGGAAAAGCTTACTAATCTATATTTGAGTCTTTTTGAATATCTACTCTCTTTAAATTCTTTGTCTGAGAAGTGGGGGGTGGGGGCAACCCAGAGGGCACACATGTCGTCATGGCCTTAGAGTACAAAACTTCGCAGTGACATGGACTGTGTCGATCTGAGACGGAGGTCTCTGATGGAAGAATCAGGAGCTCACCTTCCTTTGGGATAAGCGAGGTTCTGTGTGCCAGAGCAGGAATTTCTCTTTCTAGAATCCCACCTCCTCTGCAGAGAATCATGTTTTTGGCTAGGAAGAAATGAGTGTCACTGAGTTGCATTAGCTGGCCTCAAATGCACTGGAGGGACAATGTTTGCTCAAAGAATCCCTTGGTCAGTGGCATGTAAATCTGACTCCCAGGTGGCTGGACCTGGAGATCTCCTGCCTGCATGATTGACATTCACCAGTGGTTTGTAAAAAAGCCAGCAAACCCCAGAGAGGAGCCCTTTCTAAAGAAAACACCTCTTTCTTTAATATCCCACATTGGCTTTGGGAGTAATTGCAGTACTTGGAACATAGTAGGCACTCAGTAAATTGTGCTGCCCAGACAAGTGAAGACACATGGGCAGTTCTGCTTTTTGTGCCAATGGTATTTTTCAGGTTTAATAATTTATGGTCAAAGCTAAGAAATGATACATCTTCATGAAGATTATTTTCACTCGTATCATCTTGGATAAAATAGTTTTTTAAAAAGAAACTTTTGGAGGCCTTTCTAATTATTTTGCTCATTGAATTACATATTTGTCGGGATTGTAACTATTAGATGTAGACTCGTCTTTAGAATTCTAAGTCAGTAAGACTCGTCTTAGCATACATAGTTATTGGTTCAAGATGTATCCAAAATATTCAGATAAACCATCCTTCCTTTTCCTCTGTGTGTGCTTGAACAGACCATCTAAGGACCCTGGGTCTCATTTTTCTCATTGCTCAAGAGTGAGGTTGCGTTGCTGAGTTCTAGGAACTCTGCTGTCTCTGCCTCATCTACGTTAGGCAGAATCCTGGCAGGCAGACCCTCGACTCACTGTGGTGGGCCTCCTCAAGACTTCACACTTCGTTTCCCCCTTCTCCCCAGCCTGACTCTCCAACCAGTAGAAAATCTTTCTTCACATTTATGATGGGTTTCCTCTCCCTCCTACACCAACCCAATCACTGTCCTGCAGTTTGTAAATACTCCGACTCAGATGTGTCAGTAATTCTCAGAAAATCTGCATGTGCCACCAAATCCCTTCATTTGTGAGGGTAAGAAATATGCCTGGTACCCTGGGGCCTGCCGGGCACCCAGCGCACTGGAAGCAGTAGAGGCCAGTGCTCCTGCAGTGCATCAGAGACCGTCAAAGGGTGTCCGCTCCTCAGCCCATTGGAGAGCAATGGGATCAAAATCCGCTAAGGTGGAGCCAGCATATTTTAATTACCAGAGAGTGCATGCACACTTGCCAGAGAGAGAGAGACAAAGGAAGAAAGTGCCCCTCAATGGGGTGTGTTCACGCTGCAGTTCCTCTCCTTCACCTCTCCGTGGCATCGGGGTCTGGGATCTAGGCATGCACAAACCTGTGCCTGGTGTATCCTCAGGCCGCCAGGCCAGAATTTGAACTGCAGTCACCCATGTGGAATCCAACTCCACTAACCACTAGGCTACAAGTCCAACCCTGGAATTAATATTTTTAAAGACAGTGCAAGTGATCCTTCTGCATCCTGAGGCGTAACAGCCTCTGCAGTATATAGTCAATAAATACGTGCCAAATGCTGAACAGATGTCTCCACACAAAGGGAGACTTTACTTCTCCGTACCCAAACGATCTTAGACCCCAAGGGCAACAGCAGGGAGAAAAGGAGAAAATACCCTGCCCTCAGTCCAGTCGCGCTAAAGCGTCTGCGCAGGGTGACCCGTCTGCTCTCTTAGAAAAAGCAAATCCAGACCCAGGTCCTCTAAGAGGAGTCACAACCATCTGAACAAACATAGCTTTATTCTGACCCTCGCTGTCCCCGTAAGTGTTGTGTTTCTGCCATAAACGAAAGGCAGGAGAGAGACAGACAGACACAGTGTCCTCGACAGGTCTTCACGCTGCAGCTCACCCCCAGCCTCAGCTGGCCTAGACCGTGGGCCAGCGCGTGCACCTAGAGTGCGAGGAAGGCCTGGGACGCGCTCTTGGTTCTCGTTGTGTTATTCCTGTGCCACCACCTGCCCGCCTCACTGTCACTTTAAGCTCGTTTAATAGGGCTGGAGGGCCAGTCCTATAGTTCAATGGCTAAGGAACCTAGATCCCACATGACTCTCCATGGTTCAAATCCTATCCTTTGTCACTTGAAAAGCATGTCAGACCCGTGTGTGTGCATGCACGCACGCATGTGCACACATGCGTGCGCACCCAAAATCCTGACTGAAAAGAGGAAAGGCGGAAAAATGAGTTGCAGCGTGACTGCCCGATGGGAGGCTCGGGTGATTTTTCTCTCTCTTTCTGAGCACACATGTTCTGTTGCGCTAAAAGAGAGAGAGAGAGAGAAGGTCAATTCTTCCCCTACTCTCAAATGACAACTTCCTGTCACCCTAGGTAATATGAACACTCCTCCTCCACTCTAAGAGTAGACTGTAGGGATGCAGGTAACGGTCAAAACTCCAGCCTGACTTGAAGTTTCAGTTCCCCTGACTTTCCACAGCTCTCATCCCCACCAAGCAGTAAGCAGAAAGCTTGCAGTTGGAGGCAAGGTTTAATCAGCTCCCTCTTAGTTCTTCACCTGAAGTTGCGGCTGCTGTTTGGTCTTTGGTGGTGACCCTCTCTGGGAAAAGCAAAGCAGGACCTCCATGACCGTCAGCTGGAGTCAGCTCCCTGGACCCGAAGATGTTTGCAGTCGGCTCTTTCTGAGAGATGACTGTGACTTTTGGAATCTTCCCAATCTCGGTCCCTCACATGAGGATCCGTCCGTGTGGGTGACGCACCACCTCTGAATTCTGTGCTGGAGCTGCCCGCCTCCCGTGTGGCACTCAGACAGGGGCTAGGACACTCACACGCGTGCTCTCTCATGCACGTCTGGCCCCTGGGAAATGCTCAAGTGCTGGCCACTAGGGTTGCCATCCCTCCTTAGCTTCCCTACTAGAGCAGAGGACCAGCCTGCTTTATGCCTTTGGCGTTTTTTATAAATAATTATTTTAACGTTTTCTCTCTCTCTCTCTCTCTCTCTCTCTCTCTCTCTCTCTCTCTCTTTCTCTCTCTAACTTTTTCTCTTTCTTTCTTTCTCTCTCTTTTACTCTCTCTTTCTTTTCCTCCCTCCCTCCCTCCCTCCCTCCCTTCCTTCCTTTCTTCCTTCTTTCCTTCTTTCCTTCCTTTCTCTCTCTCTTTCTTGGGACAGAGTGAGAGAGAGAGAGTGAGAAAGCAAGCTGCCAGGTCCAGTACTCGAACTGCAGCCAGCCATGTGGGAGTCCAGCGCCCTTAACCACCATGCCACCTGCTGGCCCCATGCCTGTGGCATTTTCCCCCATGCCTGTGGCATTTTTTCAGCAGAAATCAACACAGGCCCCACGTGTACCTAATGTAAAGACACAGACACACTCTCCATGGAAGCCTCCTTTCTCAGCATGAAGTGAAGGAGGAAGTGCCTCTACTCAGGGCAGGACAGGGGTGGAAGTGGGTAGGGGGGTGGGGGCAGGGGTGTGGCTTCATGGAGCATTGATGGTGCTTTCCAAAATACTATTTAAAGGCATATTCCTTTGTTACATAGATGAAGACTTAAGAGATCCACAATTTCCTTACAAATCTACATCTTGGGGTTGGCCCATAGTACAGCTGTTAAGCACGAAGAGATCCATAGCTCACTGTGGTTCAAATCCCAAGCCCAGAGGCTTAGAAAACATGCCAGGCACGTGTGTGTGCTTGCATGCCCCAAATCCTAATGAGATGAGAAATGGAGGAAAAAGGATTGTGGCTCGATCATGCTCCATTGGAGGGTTGGTTCATTATCTCTTTCTCTCTCTCTCTGGCTAGCACGTATTCCCTCTGGCAATTAAAAAAAGAACTCTGTGTCTTAGCCCAGAAATACACTGTCAGGTCTGATCCTGCCACTGCAGTATCTCTTCATGAAGGGGGAAACACAGTCATGAGAGGTCATGTTCCCTTAAAACTCAGAACTGCACTTCCCAGTTTCGCTCAGTTGCAGTCCTACCACGTAGGGAGTGCGTTCACCACTGTGAGTGGAGAGGGTCCGGTTGTGTGACTGTTACACTGCTGTGGGTGAATTTGCACTTTTTCACTTTGCACTTTCCCCGGCTTCCCTCATAAACGGAGCGTGCACTTGCTGATGGTGAAGAGTAGAGGGAGGCCGTGGGAATAGGAGCTGGAAACTGACCCCTGGGGCCCCGCATCCGCATTTCCCTCTCCCTTCCACCACCCGCTCACTCAGCAGGGTGAAGTGTTTGTTATGCCTGGCTGACTTTTACATCCTGCCAGCCCAGGCCCTGACCTTCAACTCAAGCCCTCTTAATCCATACGCTCTATTATGTTTCTCCCAGATTGGGTGGAATTTGGGTCAGCTCTGGGTTAGGATGACATTTTTCACTCTTCTAAGATTATGATTTGATCTGTCCATCTCAGACCCACCTGAAGCACTTTGCTGTTTATCCAGATAACCTTTCAGGCTCTCTAAGCTTGTCGCTCCCGCTCTGACCGCATTCCATACACAGATTTCAGGTCGCATTCCTGTAGCACACCTTCAGATCCCAAACCCTTAGAGGTCCACTCAGTTTCTTTACTAACTTGCTGGTTCATAAACAGAATCATCCCACAGAATGTTGGACACATGGTTCCAGGTGCACCGGGTAGCTGCCATGGCCTATGTCGTTTTAAATAAAGGAGCACAGGAATTTGAATTAAAAAAATGAATCTCAAAGCCATGCGTGGCACAGTGGTAATGAACTGGACCCCCCAGGGAAAGGCCCTGGTTTCCCATTCCAGAGCCTGCTCGAGCACATTATGGACACGCGTGCATGCCTGTGACCCACGCCAGCCGAGACTGGGGCCGACAGAAGCATGAAGGCCCTGTTTGGAGGAGGACGGTATCTCTCTTTCTCTCTCAGGAGAAATACATACATAAATATAAAGAGAGAGAATTCCCCAAAGTTAGCTGCGGCTCCCTGCACCTCTGAGGTCACAATGTTTACGAGTGGCCAGTCTCCTAGAATCCTGAGCAGTCGAGCGCTTTAGCTTCGAGAATTCTCCAGCGATGTTTCTACTTTTGTGAACCAAACCAGAGCAAGTGTATGGTACAGGTTAGGTAAGAATAGACCTAAGTGAACAAGTGGGCGATCAAACTGCAGTTTCCTATAATTACCATTTTTAATTGCTTAGTGAATATCTACTGTGGCAGGTTGCTACAAGACAGAGAACAGGACAATTAAAAAAAAAAAAAAAGAAGAAGAAGAAAGAAAGAAAGAAAAGAATAAAGACCTGAGTAAGAAACGGTTATCTTCCTTAGCAAGCCACTTGGTAAAATGGCAATTAGGAACACAGTATTAATTACAGTGCAATTGCACAACACAGCAAGCCCTCTGGGCTGTGCAGAGGAGAGTGACTCCTCCTGGCTGTGTGTGTGTGTGTGTGTGTTTGCCGACCTGCCCTCCTGGGTGTACAGAGGAAAGTGAGGGCTTCTGGCTGCCTTGGGGACCAGCCCTACCTAAGACGGCAACTGCTACTCCAGTTCCCACAGAGTCACATTGCCAGACTTCTAGATGTTTGTTTTGTTTAAGACAAATGGACAATGGGGGGGGGGAGCATATATGAGGTTTTTGCCTAGGGTGCATGCACTTGCCACAGAGACAGTGAGGGGGAAAGTGAGAAATCACTCTACAGGGAGGATGGTCATGTCACAATCCCTTCTCCTTCATTCTCCTTCTGGCATCTTGGGCATGCGTGCACATGTGCATGGCATGATTTTTAAGCCACTGGGTCTGGGACTCAAACTGCAGTCAGCCATGTGAGAGTCCAGCGATGTAACTGCTACGCCACTTGCTGGGCCCAGACAATGTGTATTTTTATGTAGGCGCTCCTGATTTTTAAATATGGTCAGCCAATTCAAACCTTTTTAAAAATATACTTATTTCTTCCATTAAAAAAAAAATAGAGAGATCCACAACAGCATCTGTATATTGAGACCCCCCTCCCACCTCAGCCAGCCCAGATCATGAGCAGGTGCACACATATGCTGGCTTCTGCAGAATCCCTCAGGACTCTAACCTGAGACCATACCTCTGGGTCCAGAGCCTTGTGCTACCACTGAGCCACCAACTAGCCACTGGCAATTCACATTTCTAAAATGCACTGATTCCAGAATGGTGGGAGTGGGGCAGCCCTGTCTGTGGGCATGAGCCACCACATACCACCAGCTCCTACATCTGAATCAGGAGCGAGGGGTCTCTGAAGTCTTGGTTAACGTGTGTCTGGAGAGGTAGGTTGCAGCAAAGCACACCCATTCCCTGAACACTGGCTTACTTCTTAAATAAGACAGAGAAGTACCAACAGCAGGTGGAACTATGGGAACTATCACTTTCATACATTCCTTTTTTGGTTCTTTTTGTTATTTGTTTTTAGTGGGATAATCCTTCTGTGTTTTAGAAAGATAATTCTGGTGGTAGACGGGCACGTGGCACATGACTGGATAACATTCGTCGATTTAATGAATGAGGGAGACAGAGAGGGAAAGGGGAGGGATTAGAGGCATTTAATAGGCTCACTCAATGATCCGGACAAAGCATAATCAGATTAAACTAAGGTAAATAAAAATGTAAAGAAAGTGATTAATACAGAAACTATCTGACAGGCAGAGAGGTGCTTTGTGGAGGTCATTAATGCTATTCACCAAGTTTTTCTGGCTCTCCCACTCTCCTGGAGTTGGTAGAATGGCACCAACTATTCTCCTGGTATTTGAGTGGTGCCATATGCCTAGTACTGGCCAATGAGTCATCAGACAAGTGGGGCCACCCAATGGCATGGTGGTTAAAGTGGCTGGATCCCACATGGCCAACTGCATGATTCAAGTCCCAGACACGGCAGCTTGAAAAACACACCAGGCACGTGTACATATCTTCCCAAAATCCTAAAAGGAGAGATATTGGAGAAGGGATTGCAGCGTGGCCATCCCCCCATGGGGATGCTTTCTCATGTCCCCTCTATTTCTATCTCTGTCTCTCTCCAGCAACCACATGCAGCAAAATTGAGAGAGAGAGAGAGAGAGAGAGAGAGAGGGAGAAAATGATGGGATTACTTATGGGCCAGAACATTTCATTCCAGTCCTCAAAGTCTCTTTCCTTCTGGCATGACTCTGGCAATGTTCAAGGAGGGGTGGCTGCTCGACCTGTGTGGTCACCTGAGTGACTACAGTAAGCTAAGTTCCCTGCCAACTTACGATGTCATGAAAAGAAAGAGACTTTGCTGATCAGCCATCCTGCTGCACTCCTAACACAACAGCCCATCATACTGAAGGTATGTGGGAAGGTCCCAGGTTCAGGTCTTGGGGCTCTCTTACGTATGTAGGGTGAGCACTAGCTGAGGGTAGGAGTGGATCGTGGCATGAAAACTCTATTGAAGGTGCTTCTTTCTCTGTCTCTGTCTTTCTCATGGAAATAATAAATAAATAAACTTTAAAAAATAGGAGAAATAAACTTTAATGGATTGAGCTATTGAGATTTTATGGGGGTTGTCACACAGCATAACCTAATCTATCCTGACTGATACACTTGTGTTTGTCCCTTTTGTCCATACTGCATGCATTAGGCAAAGTAAAACTAATACTATTTTATTCTCCATAAGCAAAATCAACCAGCCTGGAAGAAATCCATGAGACATTTGCAAAAACATTTGTCCTCTCGTAGATGATGTGGCTATATTATTTCCTAGCCCTATTAATATTCCAACATCTAGTGGTTTTTATGAGTTTTCCCAGCGTTCTTTTTTTCTAAATATCTTTTTCTCCTAGAAAATTTTATCATTACTATAATTATTTCATTAAAATTATTAATCACCATCTTTTTAACTTAGTATATGTGAAAACCTTTAAAATGAATGATGTGAATTGAAAGACCAATTTGCACAGTGATACAAAATAGCCAAAGTATCCATACAGTGTGTGCAGTCATTATGCTACTCCAGAATTCTGCTTCAGAGAAAACTCTGTTGCAGAGGAAGAGGAAATAAGCACAAGAATAGTCACAATATTTATAATATCAAAGGAGTTACTTTTAACTTTTAACACAGGTAATGTTTTGCTATACAATTTAAGTGATTTTGTTACAGGTTTCTTTTCAAAGAATGTGGATGGAATTGCAAATCTGGCAAAGACATTTTTGATTTCTATATCTCAAAATATAATAGTAGAAATAACTTAAGGAAAATATTATCATTTATTGTGAAGGCTAAGCAAAGCTATGATACACATGATCCTGGAATCATGTCTTAGATTTCTTCATCTATAACATGAGAGGAAATGCATGCTCTCTCTTCAAAAAATAAGCAAGGACCAATGAAATATGATCTATAAAGCTTTTTGGCAACTCTGAAGTTGTTGTATAGAAACAAAATTGAATTGCCTGTTTATGGGGTTTAAAGTTCAGCCTAGATAAGGAAGGTTTGTGTTGATACGTGGAAATTAAAGGAGAACATAGTCAGGTCCTTAAAAAGAAATCTCTTGCTATACACTTCAGCTTCCACTGCCTTCTAAAGGAATCAGCCACCGCATCTTTGTCACTTAACTTTTTTTTAATCTGAACTGACAGATCACTGGAGAATAACTGTAGGGAATAATCCCCACACTGGCAGAGGGGATGGATTAAATCAACCATGAAAATAAGCACTGGCCCATGTGTCTATAGCCTAAAAGAAATCTGAGTGAACACAGTGCTACATTTAAACCAGGCGTGGTGGCCATTGCTCTGCCTGCAACATTTTCTCCTGCAAATCTCCGTTTCAAGGGAAAAGCCAGGACTGATACTTTGAAAGCCAAGATGCAACTTTCTTGGTCTGCTAAATTTATAAAATTATTTTATTAGCATAGAAATACAAAATAAGCACATTTCACCTCCTCCCTCATATCCTTCATTTTTAATGGATATGTCATCTCATCTACCTTATAAGAGAAGTAAAAACTGCTCTGGAAAACTTATGCCCAATAAATGTTAGCTATAATTTTGAACCCTTTAACCTGTATGGTGGATTGGCCTTCTAAAAGGTCACAAGGATGTGAACAACTGTTTTTCACATTTACAGAGGAAAAATATTGGGACCGAGGCTACAGAAGCACTTCTTTGAGCTGTTTGTTTGGCCCAAATGCATTTTCTGTCCTTAATCTGGAATGGTATCAGGAGGAGTTGGGGCTTGGGCAGTGTGTGATGTGAATCTCAGATCTTCTCAAACAAACAAGTAAACAACAGCAACATGACTATCCATGTGCTGGAGAACGAGCCGAGCACAGAGTGCTGATGTGAAGGCCAGTCCCACTGCTTCTGCCATCGGCTTCACCAAGCCTCTGGAGAACCCAGTAAGGGGAGGTACCAGTTAATGTGGGGAGCTTACGACTCTCTGATGGATACCTTTTATCTCATCTGTTGAGCAAGTGAGTCTCAAATCAAGAATTGTGTTTATATATAGTCTTTGGAGTCCCTCCAAGTTATGCAAACAGCAGTCAAGCAAACTCAAGGAACATGGAGACTCTGTCCCCTGGAATTAGGCCAAAATGTATATTTGAAACTTACGAATTCCAATTTGATATGGTATTTAAACCTAAAGAAGACTTGGAAATTGGATGGAAAAAGGGAGAGTTATCTAAATCTTCTTGAGGAAAATCTTATTTAAAAGTTTAGTAATGGGAGAACTGCATTTTTTTGTAATTCCTGCCATAGGCTTATGCAGTGAGCAGGATGTCCATTCCAGGGGCCTTCACAGCTGAAAAAGCCATGCTGATGTAGCCTTCTCAAAGCCTGGGGAGAGTTCGGCTAGGCCCCAGGCTGTCCTAGATGGTCAGAGACGGCCCCGCTCTGGTTTCCCACCTTTGCATGTTTTAAGACCTCTTTTCGTATTTATTTATTTTCTCCTTCCCTACCAGACTATCTGAAATATTTCACTTTCAAGGAAACTGTACTTATTAAGAAATTCATATATTCCCTTAATGCATGTTTCCATTTTTATTAACCAAAAGATATTTATTACTCACTTAAGGTTTATCTTCAGTATGAATTAACCTATTTCACTACAGTAGATGAGCCTGGCATGTAGATGGATCTATACAGCCTTATTCAGGGTAAACTTAGGAATTCCATCAGGTTTGCTTTATATTAAAAATAGCTTATCACTTCCTCCAGAGACCCTGATATATAATGTATAAATTACATATATATACATGTACGTGTGTGTACACATAAAATATAACTTCATGTATGTGTGTATAATTTACATATATATACATGTGCGTGTGTGTACACATAAAATATAACTTCATGTATGTGTGTATAATTTACATATATATACATGTGCGTGTGTGTACACATAAAATATAACTTCATGTATGTGTGTATAATTTACATATATATACATGTGCATGTGTGTACACATAAAATATAACTTCATGTATGTGTGTGTAATTTACATATATATACATGTGCGTGTGTGTACACATGAAATATAACTTCATGTATGTGTGTGTAATTTACATATATATACATGTGCATGTGTGTACACATGAAATATAACTTCATGTATGTGTGTGTGAAATTCCCTCATTTAGAAAATGGACATGTCTGACCACAGCAGACAGAGACACTTCTGATCATTTCCAAGGAGCCCCCCACACTATAGTCCCATACCTGTGTTTAAGTTTGTGTCACAAAAAGCAAGATGACAGGGTGCCAAGGTCAATGAATTCTATCAGTATAGGATAAAAACTATTCATTTTCAGGTCCCTTTAATGCTAAAATTCTAGCCATCTAGCCACTCTAGGCATTCTAATACTCACTATGAATTTCCCAAATTAAGATGCATCATTTAGCGTCTCTAAAATTTTTTGGCCATGGAACATATGTGGTTACTGGAACCCTGTAGAGTAGTCTTTGGGAACATTTGTTGGACCATCAGAAACAAATGTCAGTTGTTAACTTTTCAAAAGAAGTTTCATGCTACAGTTGGTGTCATCAATGGAGCCCAAGGTGAATTTGGTCCTATCTGGGGTCAAGATCTTACCCTAGGGAGCTTAAGAAATTCAGTCTATCTGGTGTCTTAGAGTGGACCAGCATGGCAGCTCAAGAAATTCAGTCTAACTGGTATTCTAGAATGTGCCGGAATACCACTCGAACCAAAGAAGACTGATCATAAAACCAAATGTTCATTTTAATTTAGAAAGAGAAACATAATTTTCCAGGGGACCTAATATGATTGTCCTTTGACCAGCACCTTCTCAGTTTCTGAGGGACAATACCTTGGAGATCTTGGTCCCAATCTTCTTAACAGAAGATTGACAGATGCGTGCCATATAGAATAAGATATACCAGTTATTAAAGGACTTAGTAGCCACGTTGTGCATCTCCACAGTGAGATATGCCTGCCACCGAGACTAGAGAGGTCAAGCCTCTAACCACCAGTCCAACTCCCTGACTTCTAGAGTTCTTGTCTTTTCTCTCTCTCCCTCTCTCCCTCCCTCTCTCTCTCCTTTAAAAGAATTCTTTAATTTATTATTTTATTTATTTTAATTTGACCAGATACACACAGAGAGAGAGCGAGAGAGAGAAAGAAGTGAAAAAGCAAGCCACCAGGTCCAAGGCACAAACTGTGGTTGGCCATGTGGGAGTGTCCAACACCTTAACTGCCACACCACCTGCTGGTCCCCATGGTTCTCGTCTTCCTATTCTCCCAGTAATGACTAACTTCAGTGTGAAGCACACT
Source organism: Tupaia belangeri chinensis (assembly GCF_000334495.1). Taxonomy (NCBI): domain Eukaryota; kingdom Metazoa; phylum Chordata; class Mammalia; order Scandentia; family Tupaiidae; genus Tupaia; species Tupaia belangeri. The sequence continues at coordinate 3,860,378 of NW_006159550.1, read as the reverse complement.
TGCTTTCTGTCACTATGTTAAACCTTTACCAGTTCAAGACATTCGTTGGAGCTGAGCTCTAAGCACTATGAAAACAGTAACCATATATTTTTTTGTTAAATTAGCAGTGCCCTGTTCAATAATTATTAGTTGATGAAGTTTTTGGAGTCTGGGAACCATCTGTGTCTTTAATATGACTTGATATTTTATTTTGTATATATAACATATTACAGGACCAGCAGTCGGCTATGTCGCTGAACTCCCATGGTAGTTGGGAGTAGTTGACCATGGTTCAAGTCCTGGACCAGGTGGCTTAAACTCATGCTGGGTGCATGTGTGTACATGCCCAAGATCCCAAGAGGAGAATGGAGGAGAAGGGATTGTGGCATGGCCATCCCCCCTAGGCGGGGGATTTCTCACTTTCTGTCTCTGTCTCTGTCTTTCTGGCGAGCACACATGCCCTATGGCAAAAACCTCTCCAAAAAAATTATTACATATGTAATATGTAATTATAGATTATAAATATAGAAAATAAAATAATACAATGTTGTAAATACACATGAAGTCTTCAAAAAGTTCATGGAGAATGAGTATTATGGATTTCATAATTTTTTACACCAAAATGAATTCATACTTTAACTCCAATTTTCCACAGCTGCCTCATAAATATAAATTCTCCTTGTATCCATTTAGAGATTGTTAAGAGATCTAATGTGGTTCCACTACCAACCCAATTATAGACCAACCCATTATAGAAGCTCGTGGAAATCCGTATCTTGTCTCTGTAAGGACAGTGCACAATTTCTCAAGAGTTCCTTAATGTGGATATGCGTGGTATAATCACCTCTAATAGTAGATTTTCAATGTTGTACTTGACTCCTAAAAAGTTAATTGATTCTTGGGAACTGAAGTCACTTTCCTTCATGGAGGGCACTGAACCCGATGCCCCTCCCCACCTAGAACCAGTGACTCAATGGGATAGGAAAGAGGGGGAGGAACCAAGGGATACTTCAGGACAGGATAAACCCTGAGGTACTATTACTGCCTCAGTATGCCCTAGGACCAGGCTGGGGCTGAGACTTCCCCTGGAACCTCACCTTTGCTTGGCTGTTTGCCTTTTCCCATCCCGGTTTCCCTGCTTTCTTCCTGATTTCTCCCGGAAGCCCTTCCTTAACCAATCACTCTCATTCAAAGCTTTGACTTAGAGCCCGCATCTGGCAGAATCCAAATGAGAAGGCTTACTCTGCAAGGGTATTGTGAGGATGAGGGAGACTTAACTACAAATGGCTAAAAGAGTACCTGGCACCATAAGAATATCTACTGTCATACATGGTATAGTGAAAGTTTTGAACTTTTAAAAAAAATTTATCAATGTAATACATGCATACATTGCATTGAAACATATTCCTTTTTTGAGAGAGAGATTTTGCAATAGGGCACATGCGCTTGCCAGAGAGACAGAGAGAGAAAGCGAGAAATCACCCGCCAGGGGGGATGGCCATGCCCCAATTCCTTCTCCATCCTCTTGGAACTTTGGACATGCACGCACACACGCCTGGCATGAGTTTTAAGCTATTGGGTCCAAGTCTGGAACCATACATAGTCGACTATGTGGGAGTCCAGTGATGTAACTATTATGACATCTTCTTGTCCCAGCATTGCAACATATTTGTTAAAAATCTGTTCAGGGGGCCATCAAATGACATAGCAGTTATGTCACTGGACTCCCATATAGCTGACCATGGATGGAGTCCTGGTCCTGGTGCCTTGAAACTCACACTGGGCATATGTGTGTGCATGTCCAAGATCCCAGGAGGAGAAAGGACTGCACCATGGTCATCCCGACTCAGGGTGATTTCTCATTTTCCCTCTTGCTGTCTCTCCCTTCACCTTGCCCCCAGCACACATACCCTGAGGCAAAAACCTCTACCAAAAAAAGCATCTATTTAGTTCAGAGAATTTATGAAGGAAAGCTTAGTTCTCAGCTATACTCATCTTCACCCTCAAGAGTACTCCTCCAGAGCAATTACATTTATACATCTCTGATTTTAGGCCTTACAGTTTTGCTCTATATTTCTAAATATTTTTAATTTATCTTTTTTCTCATCTCTTCACTTCCTACTATAATGTAGGAGGGTTTAGCTCACTTAAAATATCTCTGGCTTTCGGGGCTGGCAGGTGGCATGGTGGTTGAAGACATTGGACTCCCACATGGCTGACTACGGTTTGGGGCCCCGACCGGGCCGCTTG
>NW_006159550.1:3777474-3858137 GCF_000334495.1 Tupaia belangeri chinensis | reverse complement strand
CTCTCTCTCTCTCCTGCTCTTGCTCTCACTCTGTCCCTCTCTGGTCAAAAATAAATATATATATATATATGTAAAGTAAAACAGTATTTCCTGCTTTCTCTTCCTCAGTCCTCCCAATAGAATGGTAGCACTATTTTTAGCTAATGTTGTACCTTTAAATGGCATATTTACATCCCTATCTATTCTGTCAACTCTAGAGACATCTCTTGATTCCTGACTTAATGCTATGGCCCTTACTTCCTTTCCTCCCTCCCACCAAACTTTCACTTCTCTATTGTCAAGGATGATGGCCTTCGTGTTCTCACTAAATCTTTCTTGCTTTTCATAAGTTGTTCTAAAAATTGAAGGCCAGTAAACACTCCTAACTTTACTATGGCTATCCCATTATCTCCTACAGAGCCAGGAAATCTGCTGCGATCAGACATCCTTCTCAGTCTGGATTTTAATGCCAAAGAAAATATCCAAATGGATCATCCTTTCATATTCCACCAAGTGCTCAAAATCACACATTTTTTGCACAACTGGATCATATGTTTTGGTTTCTTTGTTTCTTATAAAACCATACTTTTTTCTTATATTTTTATATTGTTTCTCATTGCTCAAACTATTCTTTTATATATATATATATATAAAGAAATGTATACCTTCCTCAGGATGTGCTTACCAACTTTAGCTTCTTATTTTTAAATAGCATTGAATTTATTCTTTTTGAACGGATTTCTTCTTGAAGTTCAATGACTTCTCATTTTAAGCTGTTCCATGTCTGGATTGTGACATTCCTGGATTTTTTTTTTTCCCTGAATTTCTAGGATTTTTCCCCAAAATTCTCTAATTCTTCCAGAATCACAGATATTTTATCATATTCATGGAATCCTTCTTTTTTTTCCCTGCAGCTTCCCTCTATAGCCTCCTGTCTTTGTATTCCAATCTGGACAGCTCCTTAATACTGCTCTTTTGGGTGACATACACTGTTTCCTAGATCTCAAGTCTTCCTCTTTCTTAGTTTACAACCTTATTTTTCTGAAGTACCTATTCAGTTTTGTGAGAAAAGGTTAGGTCTAGATAAGAATTTAAGTCTTTAAGTTCCAAAATGGGCTTCCCTCTTCTATTGGTCTGGCCAGTTTAGTTTAGCTAGATATAGAATTCTTGGTGGAAGTTTCCTTGGAACTTTGAAGGCATGTTCCTCTGATTTTAACTATATAATTTTGCCTGTGATGTTATAGTATCAGGTTTTTTTAGGTGATCTTTTATTATCTCTCTGAACTCTTTTAGGATTTTAAAATATCATAACTTTCTGTATTCTGCAATTTCATGGGTGTGTTGATCTTTTTCTTTTCACCCTGGCTAACACACATGAATCTAGAAGGACTTTCCAAGGACTCAGAAAAGTGATGGAGAGCTCAAGGTACTGGGGTGAGATTGTGAAGTGACAGGTTTTTAAGGGTAAGTGAAAGATGAAGCATTTTCTTTAGGGTGCTCATGTCCACATTAGAAATCCCAATTATTTCCAGGATAGTTTTTATTTTTCCTCCAATATCAGTAAAGGAGAGTCGTTCTATTATTTTCCTGAGATTTTAAGCTTAGCTGTGGACTATTCTGCAAGTGGAGATAGTGAGGAGGCCAGCAGACCCCCTGGAATTTCAGGGACAACGCGCCGTCTCTGAATCCTTTGCCTCTCTAACTTTCTGCTCCCATTGGAAAGCCCTGCCACAGCTTCTTCTCTCTATTTTATGAAGAGCACTCATACTTCACTTTTCATCTTTCTTATTTAATGAGATGGTTAAAAGCTAATGTTATGTTTCAGACTTAACCCTTGTCAAAATACTCTAAAGGCCAGCCAGCAGTGCAGCAGCAACGCAATACTCCTGTGGTGATGCTGGACCCATATGGGAAGGTCCTGAGTTCATGTCCTGAGGCTTCTCTGTACACCCCAGCTCACTTGCATCTGTGATCCAGGCTAGGGAGGCTTCGGGTAGATTGTGGAAGACCTATTGGTATTGGGGCTATCTGTTCTCTCTCTGTCTCTCCAGTGGAAGAAATAAACTAATCATCTTTTTTAAAATAAAATAAAACATACAGTACTCTAACAAGACTTTCCTAAAATTGTCAACAAATTATTAGTAAATTGCCCTAATATCCGAAAGAAGGCTCTTAAGAACCCAGGTATGTTTTCTTTTTTTTTCCAACCAGTGACTTTTATGTGTATATACATTTTTTTTTTCTAATGGCAAAACAATTTTTGAAGTGAACTATTCTCCAAGTTTTGAAGATGGAGAACAAGCTGCTCTAGTTGAGGTTCAGGGAAGAGCCTTCCCTCCCCACTTGCTGCAACTCCTGCATGGGCTGCTAGGAGCCCCAAGGGCAATGACTCTGGATCCCCTGCAGTAGTCCTAGAATGCAGATTTTTTTTGCCCCATTCTATGGAATCTACTTTCCTAACAAGCTCCCCAGGTGGTTCTGGTCCACAGTTGGAGAGAGGCAGCTAGAGCTGGTGAAAACAACCAACCTAAAAAACGAGCGTGGGCCACTCAGGCAATAATACACGGACATTTGTAAGGACGATTTCCATCAAAGAAGAGTTTTCTCTTTGTTTTCCCCTGGCATCTCAAGAGACACTTAGAACTCGGCCTTAAATGGAAAAAAAAAAAAAAAAAAAAAAGACAAAAAGACAGATTAAGGACATGTGTAGCAATGTTTTTTGAGCTGCTAACACTGACCATATGTGAGGTGATTACACGTCATAATCTTTGAGGCAGAATTGATTTTGCTTATTTCTGACATTATTGCCAAGAATAAAGGCAGATTTCCCAGCAAGTTTTCACCTTTGGTGCTTTTTCAAAATCCCTGGTCCCCAGTCACCTACTTTTCTCATCTACTTTGCAAAACTTCTGTCTGCCCGTGGTGGCTAGGGATGGCGGTTATGAGGGCACCACAGGGATTCCTGAATTCTGTCTTTGGTTCAGCTACCTTAGAGGTTATTGCTGAAGGGACATGTGTGGACATCCCATTTTACTGACTCAAATTATTGTAGGGTTCTAGATTTCATTTTTTTTCTTCTGGAGATTTCAGATGGCAAGAAACTGAACAACAAGTATGAAATAGTGAGGCCAAAGCTACATCAGAGGGCACATTCCCTTTTCTGTGGATCTTGGAATCTGTCATTTTTTTAATTGATCTGTGTATCACTGCTCCCAGTTAAGGACAAACCCAGATGGAAAACTCTTAGCTGCAATCTGATGGCACTCCAGGGACAGCATGTCACAGAGTCCTGGAGATAGAGCCAGCTGATGGCTACTCACCTTCCTTAAGATGGCACCAAGTTTGACCACAAAACTGCTTTTCTCCATGGCTAAGCAGGGAGGAAGTGTCCTCTCTCCACCAAGACATGCTCGTGACATGGACAGAGAGCACTGTGGCCCTCTGTTTTAAAACAAACAAACAAACAAACAAACAAAAAACTGCCTGCAGTAAGATTGAGATGTAACTAAGCGACTTCACAGGAGCCGAACGATGCCTTGCTGAGCAGACACCCTTCACTTTAGTCTGCAGCCTGGCCTCTGAGCTACCTCTTCTCAAGAACACAGCCTTGGAGGGCAGCTCTCCAAAGTGCGCAATTATCTTTGTTCAAACCTTTAGGAGGTGGGTTCTCGCGTCTATACAAGTACTTTTGTTCTGTTACGAGGCTTTGGGGAGTGGCAGACCTAAGATGGAGTCACTTGGGGTACTCACAGACTGTGTACACTTGGGAAGGCTACTTGACCTTCCTGGGCCAAAAGTAGAGAGAGAGAGATAAACAGAGATACAGGTGTAGATATGTGAATAGTAGATAGGCAGTGACGTCATCTCCCCATGTGGTTATTCTGGAAAACTAGTTCATCATGTTAAATGAAAGCACTTTCCAAGCTCTAAACATTGTCTTTTCACCCAAATTGCCATGACTGTTCTTCACCTTAGCACACAGGCGTCTGACTTCCAAGTCTTCTCCAGCATTTGTAGAAGCCACGGGGGTAGGGGGTTATTGTGTGCATGTAGGAATGAATCCTCTGTCCACTCTGATGGCCCTGGCTGGGCTGCCCTGACCCTTCAGGAGCACAGAGCTAGGAGGGGCAGAGGAAGACCACATTCTTCCTTCATGGCACCCCCGGGGCAGTGTAGTTCAGACCCCAGTGTGTGAATACAGAGAATCAGCTTTTTGTTCAGTTGTTGTGAAATTCTCATAACTTTCGCAGTTTTAGCTATTTTTAAGTATACGGTTCAGTAACAACAAGCACATCTCCCACTTTCTCATTCCAGAACTTTTCATCATGCAAAAGGAAACCCCTTCCCTGAGAGCAGTCACTCCCATCCACCCTGCCCCCACCCCCTCCCACGCCATGGCATCCACCATTCTGCTTCTGTCTCTATGGGTTAGCTTTTCTGGACATTTCATAGAAGTGGAATCATGCAATACATGGCCTTTGGCATCTGGCTTCTTTTGTTTAGTATCACATTTTCAAATTTTGCTTTGTTTTCACTTGGTACGCTTTCTCTCCCTAAGACCAGCCTTACACCAGGGAAACTGGCCAAGGGACGGGGGAGATAACCTTACTACTATGCCCTTTCCAGGAGTTCTGGTCACCTTCTTCTTTTAAGTTTATTTACTTTTCTTCCATGAGCAAGAGAAATCCAGAGAGATAGGAAGAGAGAGGCAGAGAGACAGGCACTCTCCAACAGGGTCTTGATGTTGAAATTTACCCTCAGCCTCAGCCAGTCCCAGAGCATGGTACATGCATGCCTGAGTGTTCACGGAGGTTTCTGGATGTGAACCTGAAACCTTCCTATGAGGGTCAGCCTCGCAGAGCACTCGGTTACCACCACACTGCCATCTCGGCCCCTCTTGGTCACCTTGAATGACGAGCCCTGCCTGCTTCCTGCCTCCTTAGCATGGGTCCTCTCCTCTCTGGAAAGATATCTCTATGAGACTCTTTCATTTCTAGACATCCCCAGAGGTTAGTAAAATCAGCAGTGAATAGCAGTTCATGCTCCCTCCCAGCTCTCAAACCAACCCACCAGTTGCCAACTATGCCCACATATGCCTGAACCTGAAAACATGAAGAAAATGCTGAAGTGGAGATCCACAGGGACTGTGTAGCACGATGCTGTTCCTTGGCGTAGAGTAGGCGAGAGTGTCGAGGAGCAGCACACTCCCGTAGTATTTGCATACCACTTTGCTTTCTGTACTTTGCTAAGTATAGGACACAGTTGTGTTTCTCTAGACTCTTTCAAGGACTTGCTTTCCAAATGCAAGTATGAATGAAGCTTTTGGTCTTCCACTGCCCTATCTTGGGAGAAATCTTATGTAAATCTCAGCCAATATCCTTCTGATACTTCTAGTGCTGTGGCTCTGTGTGTGGGGTTTACCAAGAAAGCCTTTAACAAAGATTCAAAATGAGAAATTGTTTCTAATTTACAATTAATATGTAGAAAATGAACAAATGGAGAAGTGCAAGATTTTTGGCTACTCCTTTGTCATGTTACATTATTTATTCGGGACGTTTCCAGCCACTGGTTTTATCACACTGCCCTCTTCTCTCTGGGGAGTTCTGCATTTTGTGGGGTTTTGTTTTGTGCTTCTTTTTCAAAACCATGAGTTTTTACATTTTCAAAATGTATGTCTGTGCTTTTCTTTTTCTTCTCTAACTGCTGTTATTATAGTTAAATTTTACATTTAACATTGGCCTATGCGACATACAGTAACCAGACATAGAGGAAACGATCATTAAAGGACATAAACACCAGGGAAGAAAGCAAAATCCTTCATCTGCCATGCCTAGGGTTAGAGTTTTACCCCCATCAGCATCATTTTATCTGCAAACACTCTTTGTAGTTCAGATATTTCGTATCAGTCCTTGAACTTCCCTAACTTCACTCATCTTAGTTTTTCATTTTTCTCTGTCCGGACTTCACTGTGCCTTACGCCATCGAGAAACACAGGATTTTCACATTATTTTTTAACTCTCATTTTCATATTATTGTGTTGATGGCTTTGGCATTTTTAAAGGAAAGTTATGTTCTTGTATATTGCTCATAGTTTTCTTTGCATCCACTACATACCTGACCATATTTTATTTTCCATCACTTTTTTTTTTTGCTTGCAGATGCTAAGTTAGTCTTTGTAACTCATTGAGGGCTTCTGCTTAGGTTGATGCTTTTCCAAGTCAAGCCACTCTTATGCGGGGGGAAAAAAATAGCCCAGCAACGTGAAGCCATCGACGTAAAGGAACAGAGACACATGTGAGACCGTGTCTCATTAGTAGGTTAGGGTCTGCTGCACCTTCCCGTCTGCCAATATTTATCTGCCAATATTCCCCAGTCTTTCCTGTTTCTAAATGCTGATTTAGATAAATGCTTTTCTAACCAAAATGAAGCAGCGTAGTATTTAAGTCAACCATGAAAATAAGCACCAACATATATACCCCTACCTGGAAAAGACAGGACAGGCTTGATTTGAATCAGGCAGGAGGCCAGAAGCAATCAGGTTCCCAAAGTTAACTCCGCCAAGGGGGAGCAGGCCCACTCCCCAAGAATCCTCCAGGCTGTAGGGGACCAGATATTAATGAAACACGGTTTGGTACAATAGGAGGAGGGAGCGGAAAATGGCCAAACTAGGTCTCCCCCTTAAAGTCCCAGAAAAAAAGGATGATGGCTGAGTATTACCTGGCCTGACTCGTCCACACTGTCCTTACCTTGAGTCTCATCACAGGCCCGCGGCATCCTCGACTTACACGCAGGCCACGGTACACAACGGACTGCTGGGACAGGCTGAGAATTCAAAGGCCCCATGAGGACTGGCCAGCCTAACTGGCCCATCATGGTACCTAAGATCAGGTGCCCTTAGGAGAGATCAAGATTTTCTTCCTTCCTTCTTTCATTCCTTCCTTTCTTCCTTCCTTCCTTCTTCTCTCTCTCCCTCCCTCCCTCCCTCCCTCTCTCTCTCTCTCTCTCTCTCTCTCTCTCTCTCTCTCTCTCTCTCTCTCTCTCTCTCTCTCTCTCTCTCTCTCTCTCTCTCTCTCTCTCTCTCTCTCTCTCTCTCTCTCTCTCTCTCTCTCTCTCTCTCTCTCTCTCTCTCTCTCTCTCTCTCTCTCTCTCTCTCTCTCTCTCTCTCTCTCTCTCTCTCTCTCTCTCTCTCTCTCTCTCTCTCTCTCTCTCTCTCTCTCTCTCTCTCTCTCTCTCTCTCTCTCTCTCTCTCTCTCTCTCTCTCTCTCTCTCTCTCTCTCTCTCTCTCTCTCTCTCTCTCTCTCTCTCTCTCTCTCTCTCTCTCTCTCTCTCTCTCTCTCTCTCTCTCTCTCTCTCTCTCTCTCTCTCTCTCTCTCTCTCTCTCTCTCTCTCTCTCTCTCTCTCTCTCTCTCTCTCTCTCTCTCTCTCTCTCTCTCTCTCTCTCTCTCTCTCTCTCTCTCTCTCTCTCTCTCTCTCTCTCTCTCTCTCTCTCTCTCTCTCTCTCTCTCTCTCTCTCTCTCTCTCTCTCTCTCTCTCTCTCTCTCTCTCTCTCTCTCTCTCTCTCTCTCTCTCTCTCTTTCTCTCTCTCTGGGTATAGCAAAGTGGAGACTCTACTAAAGGAGAGAGAAGGAATATTATTTTGCTAATACAGTGGTTTCCTTTAAACAAACTGACCTCTGTGTTTGAAATGTCTTACACCAAAGGTTAAATTGGAAGGATCTATCTTTCATAAGCTAGAAGTTCTACCATATGTGGGGCTCACAGTCACTCACAGCTTTCTAGAATCTCAGTTCCAGGCCACACATTCTCCACATTGCCCTTCAGAAGTGTCATCCAAGCTGTGCTGCTGCCTGGGTGTGTCTCTAGCCTGGAATATTCTCTCTTCCTACACCCACTCACCTGGGTCCTCTCTACTCTCACCCTACATCTGCCATGAACACGGCCTTCTGCAGTGCACAGAGAACTCTACTTCCTGCTTCTCCTAGGCCTTTTGGCCAGCTTCACACTGTTGACCATTAAATTCACTAACAGTTTTGTACCGAGCCTCTGGCTTTAGTGGACTCTGTATTAGGCATCTCCAAGTCTGATTGTTTCTTATGAGTTGATTTTGTAAGTTCTTTGAAGTCAGGACTATGTTCCTTCTCTCCACCCTTAAGAATTATTTATTTATTTTATTTGTTATTATTATTTTTTTATTTGACCAGAGAAAGGGAAAATGAGAAAACAAGGATTTGAACTATGGTTGACCATGTGGGAGTCCAGTACCTTAACCACCACAGCACTTGGGGGCCCCTATGTCTCCTTGTTAAATCCTACATATTACCTGGCACATTACCAGTGTTTGGCTGGCATTCAGGATGTTTTACAAAATCATTGTTAACTTTGCAAAAACAGCCACGGGTTGATTTTCTTAAAGAGAATGTTCTTCGGGTGCCCTAGCCTATGGGCCAATGAATCCATATCTTTCAAGAGTGCACTCAGTATATCACATGTCACCTGATGGACCCAGTAGATTTTTTTAATAAGCATTTTATAAAAATAAGCAGTAGCTTAATGTTGCCGACAGAAGTTCTACTTTTGGAAATGTTGACTCATTGCAGATTGAGAGCAGCAGAAAAACACTGCTCAGGTCTAAGGATTCAACATTGAGCTCTTAGAAAACATTTAGGCAAACAAGAAAATGAAGTTAACGTTTAGCAATGATTTTCCCTATACCATTCTTTGGCAAATAATTGGCTTCTGGTTTGGGTTTGTGTCCAGAGACCTCCCTGGCCGAAGCTAGGGTTGGACCCTTTTGGGATGTGCATGCTCACACTCTCTGTCTCTGTCTCTCTCTCTCTCTTTCTGTTTCTCTCATGCATGTGCACATGGAAGAAATAAATAAACTTCCTGCTGCAGAATTGCTCAGCGCTACGTGGGTGCATGAGAACAGTTCTACATACTCAGTGCTACAGCAGCCTTTTCCAGACTCTTTTATGTAACAAAAAAAGCTCAAAAGATCATTTCATTCCTGCAGTTCCGTGCTTGTTTCTGAGGTGCTAATGTGTCCAATTACCACACGGTACAACTCACAGTCACTAATTATAATCCTCCCGTTTGGGGGGCTCTGTCTCTTCTTCATCAGTAAGCAAACAATTCGGTCCCAGGCTTGCTTGCTTTCTTCTTCTTTTCTTTTCTTTTCTTTTTTATTTTTTTAAATTTCCAGAGGGCACACGCACTTGCCACTTAGGAACAGAAACAGAGAGAAAGACTCCCTGGTGGGGAGTGGTCGCATGGCCGTCCCTTCCCCGCCATCGCTCCATCCTGTCGAGATTTGGGGCACATGCTCAAGTGCAACGGGCATGTTTTTCAGGCTGCCTGGAATGGGATTCAAGTTGCGGTAGACCATGGGGATCTGGCTCCCTCAACCACCCGTCTATGAAACTGGCCCCATTTCCAGGCTTTTGGCCCTGTAGAACTGAAAAGCAGGGACTCTCTTTATATTAAAACACACATCCACACCTGTGCACTGTGGAAACTTCAAACTGAGATGGGTAAGCCAATTGGTGGAAGTCTGAGACCAAGCGAAAATGATCCCGTTAGCGGTATCAAAAGGTATGAAATGAAGATTACAATTTAGCTTTCGCTTCTTCACTCCAGTCAAGCACTTCCTGAAAGAATGAAACAGGTGGAACTTTAAAAATCTAAATCAAATCGTGGAAACATGGGTATACTTCCTAAGCGGTATGGAAGAAAAGTAAAAAGGAGGAGAAAGCATGGAAAAATAACTTGCATTCTGATACACCCCCTCGGCTCAAATTGCTCACTAGCTTTCAAAGGTCCTCCCCACATTATGAAATGTCCTCAGGTGGTGACTTCATGTCTCCTGGTGCCTCACAACCCTCTTAGGCATGGAAGAGCTTCATGGGGTGAGAACGCCCTTTTGCTGAAGGAGCCTGGTCTCTGCCTCCAGGGGATGAGCTAGCCGTGGTGCTGTTCTGCGTATCTCACTCCCCTCTGCTTTTTTTCCTTGTAGCTACCTCATCCCTGAACTCCCAACTCCAGCAGCTCCAGCAGCTCCAGCAGCTCCAGCAGCAGCAGCAGCCGCCACCTCCCCCCCCCGCCAGCCAGCACCCACCGCCAGCCCCACAGGCACCCTCGCAGGCCCAGCCGCAGTCCCAGGCCACCCCGCCCCAGCAACCACCACCTGCCTCCCAGCAGCTGCCAGCTCCTCCATCTCAGCTGCCTCCGGCTCCTCAGCCCCAGCAGCATCCGGCCCACTCCCACACCCAGAACCAGAACCAACTATCTCCAACCCAGCAGAGTTCAAGCCCCCCTCAAAAACCCAACCAATCTCCAGGACATGGCCTTCCATCGCCGCTCACGCCGCCCAACCCTCTCCAGGTATGTTGCCCTCCCACCTAGGAGCACAGAGATCTTCCACAGGGGTTGCGTGTCCCCAAGGGCAGAGGGCCAGCCAAACTCAGCATCCAGTTCTGCAGCGCCTGATTCAAATTGATCTCTTAGACCTAGGGAAGAAGAAGCAAATAGCAGACAGCCGGGGATGCATGTAAACCAAACACAGAAGCCTGCGATGTTGCCCTCCAAAGGATAAATGTTATCTGTTTCCTTCTGTGAGAGGCCAGCATTGTAAGTGCACTTGTAGCCTGTAATAATTCCATTTTATGATACTTTTTGAAGGCAGCAAAGATAGCATCCAATTAAAATTATTACTAGCACCGTTTTGTAGCCCCGTGGAGAACTGCATCTACTGGCCACGAGGCACGGTGGTTATTTCTCTCTATTATGAATACAACAGTGTCTCACCTTAAGTACTTTGTGCTCTTTTGTTTTCTATTTTTCTAAAGACTCTCTGGGGTTAGGAGGGCAGAGAAATTTAGCCCCAGTCTTATGTCCCAGATTCCAACCATCACTCCACAGACTAACAAGTACTCTAAATTCATGCCAAGAACCGCAACAAATATGCATCTTTATAAAATAATAAAGCTGCGATATATTTACTTTGTTACTGTGAGGCTGAGGGCATCAAAAGTAGATATTTCAGGCTAATCATGAAAGCTCATCTTTTACCTACTATCGTTGAGGAGGAATGGCTAGGAGCATGCAGGAATATCTAACTTTAAATTTCAGAAAATCGTTTTTAGCGTAGGTGTCTTTAAAATAAATTAGCTTCAAAACGTAATGACTGCAGTGTCAGCACATCAGATGCAGAAATTAATAGCTAGCCGCGCCATCTATTTTTTGACTCTCACAATGATGCTTTTCCCAGCGTGCGTTCGGATGACTGGGCATGTGGGGAGCACAGTGACCGAGCCCAAGCAGGGGAGCAGCCTCCGCCTGCACCTGCAGTGCCAACACGCCCCCTTCCCTGGTGGTGGGCGTGCGCCTCGGTCAGTCTGCCCTCCTTACCTGAGGATGACAGAAATCCACGGCATCCTTGTCTCCTAAACAGCAAGGCGTACAGAACCAAGATCAATGGTTCACAGGCAGAGGGGCAGGTAGAGTAGAGATCTAGTATTTTAGAACGTAGTTCGTTGTCCCGTGGTTTTGTCTTTTTGAAACCGGGTTCTCAGTGGTGGCCTAGACTTTTCCTGGATACTCGAGCGGGGGCTACTTTCAATTTGCCATTTTCCAGAGTCAGGTTTAATGGTGTATTTTTGCAAACCTTTCAAGAGCAAGACAACCTTTGACATGGGACCGGAATGAATGCAGGATGAAACAGTCTTTGTTGTACACTTGACATCTCCAGAGAGCATAGGTATTCCTGGGCCAGCCAGTAGGTGTGGTGGTTAAGGTGGCTGGATGATCAACTGCGTGGTTCAAGACCCAGACCCGGCAGCTTAAGAAACGTGATGAGAGCGTGTGCATACCAGGCCCAGGCACATCCTGAGAGGAACACGGAGAAGGGATTGCAGCCTGGCCACCCTCCTGGGGGGTGCTTTCTCACTGTTTCTCACTCTCTCCCTCTTTCTCTAGTGAGTACACACACCATATAGCAAACTAAAAAAACAGAGAGAGAGAGAGAGGGTGTGACGTATGACTGAGTTTACAAAATGTATCATTGCAGCAGCCCTGCTTTCAGCATTTGAAATTCAACTCTATTTCTCCAAAGAATGTGTTGAATCCTTTTAAGGAATAAAGTGGATGTACGGGATGACTAGACATTGCCTCTAGCCCAGGCACCAGCATAGGTAAAATTACCACCAGAAAAAGCGCCCTGCCCTGAGGACGAAATAGCTTAGCTCTGGGCATCTGTGCCTTGCGTGTGCTGTGAGAGGAGCCCCGTGTTCCGTGCACAGCAGCCCCTCCAGCACTGGCAGCTTCTTCCAGACCCCGCTCGGCCAGTGAGGCCGCAGTGCAGGCCAGTCCAGGAGAATGCCTGTAGACAGGACGTTAGGTGAGGTGACCATGCAGCCTCCTGGACATAAATTCTCTTAGGACAGTTTCCAAAAGTTCTCCTAACAGTTTCCTTTGGAAAATTGGGGGCTGTTTTGTTTTTTGCAACAAATGAAGACGCAAAGCCACATTTCTTTGTAACCCCAAAAGCCTATTTTAATTTTTTACTGTTGCCATTTTAACTCATGTACTGACTAAATATTATAGAGTATATTTAAATATAGAGTACTTACTACTCTCATACCTTCTGCAGGTCTGATAAGGGCAGACCAGCCCCCAAGGAAGTAACCTGGTACAAATTTTAAAAACAGTACCAAACAGATATAAAGCTAATTTTGAACAAATCTATGTCAGTAGGAATAAAAGGGTTTTTGTTCCTTTACTACAGGCATGTGTAAAGGAAATGGAGAATTTCATGATTTAAAAAAAAAGAAATTGTTTTTACCCTAGCTGCAGGGTTTTTGAGTTTGTGGAACATGGAATGTTTGAGCCTTTTAAAAAGAAAACTATTTAAAAGGAACTGCAAAGATATTTAGCTCCCAAAGGTAATGATCTTTATAAAGTGTTTTGTTTGAAGATTATTAAGGGAATAAAGATCAACTAAATTCATAATTGGCAGCTTAAATTTTGTTTTACAGTTTTTTTATTTTATGTGGGTTTTATCATGTTACATTATTCAAAATCTGTCTGTGAGATACTAGTTTAGAACCGTGCAATGTGGATTGTCAAGAAAAACCAGTAAATCGGGAACCAGCAGTTAGCGTAATGGCTATGTCGCTGGACTCCCACGTAGTCAACCGCGGTTCGTGTCCCGGACCCAGTGGCTTAAAACTCACGCCGGGTGCGTGTGCGTGCGTGCCCAAGATCCCGAGAGGAGAATGGAGGAGTAGGGATTGCGGCGTGACCATCCCCCCTGGGGGGTGATTTCTCGCTTTCTGTCTCTATGTCTCTCTCTGTCTGTCTGGCGAGTGCACGCGCCCTACAGTGAAAATCTCTCCAAAAAAAAGAAAAGAAAAAAAGAAAAACCAGTAAATCGGAAGATTTTTGCTTTAAAAAAAAAAAAGCGTGACAGGATAACGATTATTTCTAAAGCTGAACAGATGTTGTCATGTCTTCAGGGAAAAAAATAATAAATGAAAGTAGGTTGCGTAGGTATATTTGGGTGAGGTCATTTCCCAAAATGAAGAACCAAAATTAATAGCGCTGGTGGGTAGTAACACTCCAGACAAAAATTCTCCAAATAGCTCTTATCAGCTTTCTGTAATATTGCAGTATAATTTTATTTCTTTCTTCTGCTCGATTCCACAAAATGGATTGCATTTACAAAACCAGGTTGTTGTTTGAAGACAGATATAAGTCTAAAACACTGCCTGTTGAGAGAAGCCCAGGTAGGGAACAACTTTGTTCATTAATCTGGATCACTCAGGGTTGCAGGGGGTCGGTGGTCTAGAGGAGACCCCAGAAGTTAGGCCCCTTGAGGCCTGTCTTCGTATTCTCCAGGAGACTCAAGAGCCTCTTCTCAACCCTCCCTGTTTCCCAGGAGGTGTGAAAAGAGACCGAAAAGGGGAAGGGAGGCAGGCACAAAGGTTTTCAGGGGCCATGCAGTCAGTGTGAGTAAGTAAAGTAGCCTTGGACGTAAACCCCAAAGTCAAACATCTATGAGCAGTGTGTGAGACAAACAAAATGCACCTGTGAGCTGCACCTGGCCCTTGGATTCGGGGGCGGAAATAGTTCATACCTCTGATTCTTGCTCTAAACCATGGCCGTGGGCTGTGCCCAAATCTGAGACCAGAACTATGGAAGGAATTAGACAGGAGCAGATCAAAAACATAAATGGAAGCAACCTTTTAGGGGAGGAGGGACACATGATTTCATCATTCCTGGGGAGAAAAAACAACGTACACGCTTAATTTTGATATATAATTTTGATCTGGATAAAGACCTCATAAGCATAAGAATAGTAGGATGAAAGCCCCCTTTCTATGACCTTTGGATGGCTTTTCTTGAGAATGTTCCCTAAGAGCATTTATGGGTACTGGGGAAATTCCAAGCATTTTATAAATGCCCTGTGTGTGTGTGTGTGTGTGTGTGTGTGTGTGTGTGTTGCCCCAAGAGTGGTCTGGAAGTGGCCAGGGCATAGCTGGAGCCCAGTTACAGTATCAAGGGAGGAGGCGAATCCGACAGGTTGAGGCCTTCTTCTAGTTCTGTGTGCCTGGAGCTCACTCACAGCTTTGGATAGTTCATGTGGCTCTCTGGGTTCCATTCTCCTCATCTGTCAAATGTGCACTCGAGGTGATTTCTGAGGTCCTTCTCAGCCCTGTGGTCGCAACGCAGTCAGGCCTGTGGAATTTCATTGGCTGTAGAAATCCCGCTGGTCCTGAAGATTCTCTGAGTATTCTTCAAGGTCAGGTGAATTTCTTCCCACTCAGCTGGGTGGCAGAGTGGAAAGGGAGTGGGGGGACAAACAGGAGTGGGATAATGATAGCAGAAGCAGGTTCTATATTAGCCAGAGAGTCCAAATTAAAGTCAAGTTTTTATCCTCAGAGAGTCACCGCGATGAGCTCTGGGCCCAGATTGCTTTTCCACACCTATGCATTAGAGAAGCTTAAGAAACCAAATGCTGTATTTAACCTTGGCCTTCTGCGTACCGTCTTGCGTGGCAGGAAGCAGGATAATCTTTTCCTTTTCTTGTTGTATTGCACATTTTAATAAATAACAGAGGAAGAGAGAGATCAGTGGAAATAGGAGAGAAAAAGCTATCTGTGCTTGTATGAGGGATGAGGGGCATGGTCACCCCCTCAGTGGTGAAGTCACTCTCGAGATAGTGTAAAATGTACTCTCGACCATGAGCCTTTGCTAATAGAAAGAGCTGTGTACCACGGTGACATCGGGGAGTAAATCCACATGGGAATTCCAGCTGTCTTACTCAGTGGGCTCAGCCTTCTGATCTCATTTGGATGTTTCCCACTGGCAAACTTAGCGCCGAGTTCTAAAATGGATATGTGATGGGAGAGGCTGGTACATCATCACTTTTTAAGACAGAGTGCAAAGCCTTGAGAAGTGGTTAGTCCTACTAAAGTTCATTCTCTTTAAAGCACATGGTTCAAGTCCTAGAACTGGCGGCTTGAAACTCATGCTGGGTGTCTATGTGTGTGTGCCCAGAATTCCAAGAGGGGAATGGAGGAGAAGGGACTGTGGCATGTCCATCCTCACTGGGGAGTGACTTCTCACTTTCTCTCTCTGTCTCTCCGTAAGTGCCAACACCCTGTGGCAAAAACCCAGACAAACAAGCAACAAAATGGTCTCTAGCCCTGCAGTACCCTAGTGTCCTAGAACAAAGCCTCTCCCTCCAACAACTGGTCTGGATCAGTTCAGCATAATGTTAATTGAGGTTCTGTATTTTGGGGGGGGGTCCAACATTTTTCACCTACAAGGGAAAGTGGGGAATTAAATACCCCTAGAACTTCTGTTCTACAGTATTTGGAGTTTTATGTTACAAGCCCCTAACGCTATGTAGTGCTGGATAACCCGTGTGGGTGTATTCGTGCAACCCTTTTGTGTGTTCATAGTGATAGAATGCAGCACCTCTCCACCCGTACAGGCTGATCATTGTCTAGAGCTCGAGCGAGGACCGAGACCAAGGTGAGGCTAGACGGCATCCATCTCAGATATACCCCCAAAGGCAGTCTTCAACATAGATAATATTTTAATGCAGTATTTTCAAAAATCATAACAAATGTCAAAAATGCATGATCAAAAATATATCAACATTTTAAATATGAGATTACTAACAGTATTGAACCATACTGGAGTCTGAGGCAAAGGGAAAATTGGGAATATTGACTTCATTGATCATGAATTTTTGCCATTTGTTTTTATTTTTTAAAACTTATAGGGCGGGACCAGCAGTTAGCGTAATGGCTATGTCGCTGGACTCCCATGTAGTCGACCGCAGTTCGAGTCCCGGACCCGGTGGCTTAAACTCATGCCGGGCGTGTGTGCGTGCGTGCCCAAGATCCCGAGAGGAGAATGGAGGAAAAGGGATTGCGGCATGGCCATCCCCTCTGGGGGGGTGATTTCGCGCTTTCTGTCTCTCTGTCTCTTTCTGTCTGGAGAGCGCACATGCCCTATAGCAAAAACCTCTCAAAAAAAAAATTATAGGGCCAGTCAAGTGGCATGATGGTTAAGGTGGCTTGATTCCACAAGGCCAACTACACAGTTCAAGTCCCAGACCCAGTGGCTTGAAAAAACACACTGGGTTTGTGTGTATCCATATCTAAGATCCCAAGAGGAGAATGGAAGAGAAGGGATTATAACATGACCTTCCTCCCGAGGGGTTCTATTTCTCACTTTCTCTCTCTCTGGTGAGCACACACACCCTATAGCAAAACTAAAAAAAAAAAAAAAAAACAAAAAGAGAGAGAGAGAGAAAGAAATATTACACTAAGATGCTATCCATCTTAATTACTACGATTTTTTTTTAAGATACCCCTAAGTTTCGTGTCTTAGTGAGTGCCTCATTCAGTTCACCTTTGTCCTGCCCAACTTTGCTGCTGGCCATGAAAATGACTTAGTTAGCAAATGTTCTCCAATGTCGATGGAATTTGGTTCACTATAAATTTCAGCCTGGTCTTGGATCCCACTTTCTAGCTGAATTTGAAAATTGTACCAAATTTCACACAGTAGAGAAATAATCACAAGTTAGATAATGGATTAGGGTAGGAGGAGGGGCACAAGTTCGTGTTGTCCATTGTACAAAACTAACAAATCAATTAGTTTGTATTGAATTGAGTGTTAAGACAAATAACTTTTTCTTCACATTTTCAATGATTTTATAAAATTACATATGTTTGGTGAAAATGATAGAAGTATTACTGTATAGACGACAGTTTTCCAGAACAATCCAAACCATGAAGCGTTGTTAAAAAAATGGCACAAACTGGGTCAACTGTGGGGCGGTGATTAAGGAGGCTGAATCCCACATGGCCGATTATGTGGTTTGAGTTCTGAACCCTGAGGCCTGAAAAATACTAGGTGCACGTGCACAAGTGCCCAAAATCCTAAAATAAAAATGGAGGAGAAGGGACTGTGGCATAGCTATCCCCCTAGAGAGGTGCTTTCTCACTTTCTCTCTCCCTCTCTCTCTCTCTCTCTCTCTTTCTCTCCAGCACATGTGCCCTATAGCAAATTAAACTGTGTGTGTGTATAAAACAACAAAACAGAACAAAAAAATCTGGAATAGTCCACATGGGGTAGGTAAGGCTTCCTCTTGGACTAAAGAACCAAAGAAAATGTCATCATGATGGATGAGAAAATCCATTCAAACTCAGTTATCGTGAGGATTAAATATAACACCCTGACGACAGTGCTTTTTGTATGCTATAAATTTGTTGAGTAAATGTTGATTAGCCTAAAGATAAAAAAGAGTATAATTTATTTCCGTTTATACTGCCATCCAGAAAATTGAGGGCTTCATTCATGATTCACTCATTCAGCAAAAGGTCGTGTGGGAAATGGGAATCCCTTTACCCAACTGTATTAAGTACTGAATAAAATAAACAAAACATATTTACCCACATACTCTACAAGGAACAATTTTTCCTTTTATGAAGGAAAGAAAATCTCCTTTTAAAAAACCCTCAGTTCAACATTACTGACATTTCAAAGAATTTATTATGAGCATTTGAGATCCAGGAGGAGCAGCAAAGTTTATATTGCTTTGAGAGTGGCAGGGGAAAAAATTAGTTTACCAAGAATATACTTTTATACCGTGGCGCTTCTTTGTCATTGTCTAGATCTACCATTCCCAGGCGCTGCTCTGTGGATTAGTCAAATCATGTAGAAAAGGCTTTAACAACGCCGGCAGCGTGTTCACATCACCCACGTGGAAGCTCACGTCAAATAGCGACCGATGGAAAAGGTGCCACACTCAGGGGGTGGGGCAGGGGGCTTCTTGCAGCCTTGAACATGGCGAGCTGTAACTTCTCAGAGAAAAGAGAACCACTCGAATTATGGCCGTGGACATGCTCTGTCTGCAAAGAGCCAGAATCACACACAGTGGCTGAATGCTATCGCCCCTGTTGGCTGGTGGCTGATAAGCGAATCCCAAAGTCCACTTGAGAATGTTTCTTGAACAGCTCTGTCTTCATGTCCCTGGATACATGTTTCAGTGACAATTTGAGGCGCCCAAGATGTGCCAACTGGTACTTCACACGGAACGAGCAAAGCTTAGCTAATATTTAGGTGAATTTCATACAACATTCTAGTGCTTTCTGGATCACATGTGATTCCTCAACATTTAGCCTCAGTTCACTCACTTCCTGCAGGTTTGGGATAAATCTTCCCTAAAAATCCACTCCCAAAGCATTAATTTGCAAATGAATATTCTCCATGTTCTATATATATATAAAACCTCTCTCATTAATAGCGGCAAATCTTTAGTGAGCACATAATGGTGTGCACTGTGGCCCTCGGGAAGGTTTGCAGAACTGACAAGGTAGCGCCTTAGAGAAAGTGGGGTGTTTAGAAGCAGGAGGACCTGGGTTTGAGTATTGCCTCTGTTGGATACTGGGTCAGGCCTCAGTTTCCTCACTGTTTGGAGGGTTGATGTGGGAATTAAAAGAGATGATTCTTGTGAGAACACCTCATTCGCTTCCTGACAGGTAATTGGCATTCAAAAAATATTAGTGCCCTGCCTTCCTTTTTTTCCTTCTTTGACTATAGATATTATGCTTTGCGGAGGAAAATGAGAAAAACAATTGCACTCAAAGCTGAACACAAAGTAAACAGCCGCAGGAGTTTGAAAATGCACGTGCAGCCTGTAAATGGTGCACTGCCAACGGCAGAGTAACCAGCACTCGCTGGGATGAGGCTGATGCTCGCACATGAGTCTTGGAGCATCGTCCCGAGTTAGAGGGTAAGGAGGATTTCTGCGGACAGGGTCCTGGCAGAGGGTGATGCGGTTCGCACACAGCACAGGGCAAGCCTGCACAGCGAGTGTCAGGAAGAGGTGCAGAACTTCCCAGGGGCTGAGAGCAGGAAGAAAGAACTAGCTTCGCATTTGTGCCATGCTGATACTGCTACGCGGCCTGAAGACTTACGTCAGCTCCCAGGGACTCTGTTCCATCATCAACACTATTAGGGACCAAACATTATTTTTCTTTCTAAATTCCCTAAGTTGTGGTTTTCAGTGTGTGGGTCAAGGACAAGAATCTTGATGATCTCATTCCTGCCACTGGACAAGTCACCGAATCTCTTTGAGATCAGTCGTGTAACTTATTACGTGAACAGTTGATATTAGACGACCTTTATGTCCTTTCCAGCCCCACATTCCATTTATGAAATAACATGTATATATATAATCTCATACACTGACCTCATGAGTTCATAGTTCTAATTGGAGTAACCATGATCATGTATCGAATGATCTCTTTTATCGTATATGCTCTAAGCACTTCAGTCTCTCATTTTCTCCTTACAACAACTCAGAAGAGGCAAAACTATCTTCATTCAGAGCCAAAGAAACTGAGTTTCAAAAAGTTGAAGCAACTTCCTCGACATCATTGATAACGACTGAGTCGGAATTCAGATCTGTTCTGCCTTATTCAGACCATCTTCCTTCATGTTTTCCCACCTCTTCGGTGTTTGTTTTGGCTGCTCGAGAGGCACATACTCTTACTTCTTACTGGGATGTCAGCATTTTCCAAGAAAGAATTTCCAGAAGTGTCTTCCACAAAACAATAATCCGAAGAAATGTTATTGAAACAGATTTCATGAGAGATAGATGATAGGTAAGTAGGTAGCTAGATAGATAAATAGATCATCAATAGATTAGATAGATCAGTAGATAGAGAGATGATAGATTAGATAGGTGAGATAGATGATAGACAAATGACAGATAGATAAGATAGAGAGATGATAGATGACAGATGAGATAGATAAGATAGATGATAAACAGGTGATAGATTAGATAGGTAGATAAGATAGAAATGATAGATAGGTGGTGATAGAGAGCGGTGACTGTTGTGTACAGCCTGATGCTCCTAGATTGTTTCAATGACTAGTGGAATACTGAAAACTAAAAGACATCATGCACCTAGGCATTTAGCTAACAGTATTTAACCTAGAAATTCTGAAACTTATATAACCACTGGACCTTTTGTTTCATAGAGTGCTAGTTACTATCCCATGAAAAGTTAGTCAGAACCCACAGCTCTAAGGCTTCCTTCTCTAACAGTTGTAGAGTCAACACAACTAAAATGCCTTCCATTTTCTTACCCAGACAGTCTCCAAAATCCCCTCAATAAATCCAATAGGATAGATGGTGGAGAAAGGAAAGTATAAGAAGTTGGGAAAAGATGGGAAGGAGAATATATCACCAAAGCAAGGGCAGAGATGGTGGACACTGAGGATGGCCTTCATATTGATCATCAGCAGAGAGCAAATTCTCTTGGTGAAAGCATCAGGCTGGGTTGCTCCTCTCGTAGCTAAAGGCTTGGGGATTTTCTCCTTCAGACCATCTTCATTTTGCCTCCTCTTCACTGCCCATGACTACTCCTGCTCACACCCTGAGAGTCAGGCCTCCCCAGGCCAGATCATGGAGAAGTAGGGCAAGTGCCTCAGGCCCGTGCAGCTCTTCCAAACCCACGGGATCAGCAGGCTCAGGAGAGCATGCCCTCTCCTCACCTCAACCATGGCCTCCTCATCTTTACACTGAGGATTTCCAGTGCTTGGGAGATCCCTGCACCCTGACAACCTCATTCTTCACCCTTGTGTGTTAAGAGGGTTTGGATTCCAAATAACTGGTCAAAGTAGTCCAAATTCTGTGTGGCAATCCAGGTGTAAGTAATCTGGAGTACCAGGCTGTCAAAACTTCGTATCTGTGGGGCGTGAGCTTAGTGATAAGACCCCCATCCTGCTCTTTTTCCATTTCCTGTTGGAAAAAAAATGGCCTTTCAGCAATCATTGATGTTTTCCTTTCCTTTCATCCTCCACTGTTAAGAACTAAATTGGGCGTTCTGGCTTAAAGCGCCAATCCTGGGGCCCTATGAATGCAGAGCTGAGCCAGAGAAAAGCACCATGTTGAGAACACCGGCTCCAGAGTCTCTCTTTCATGCAAAAGCAGAACCCACATGGCCAAGGTCCAGGAGCTCCTCAGAATGGCTGTCTACTAGAAAGGGCAGTTCCATGTCCTTGGCCTCTCGGTGGGGATGCCCGTGAGGCCAGAGATGAATGCAGAGGTGGAGGGAGTGCTCAGCATTTGTATGCCGCCTGCTCTGTTCTCAGACTGGTGGCTGTATCTGAAGGCCCAGTTGGGCTCCAATCAATGCAACCTTTCCAGCCTGTTTTGTCTGAACTGTCCTTTGACGGGATCAGCTGTCACCACCACTTAGTTTTCTACACCAGGAGATATTTAACTGTCAGGAAAAAAAAAAAAAAGAAGTAAAGTTAGAGACCCCTTCTTTTTCTCAGCTGGACTCCATCTCCTCCCAGTGACTGGCTGCTCTTTCCAGAGTTGAGCTCTCTGTCCTCATATTGTGAGTTTGTGAATATGGCATTTAAAGAGAACAAAGCCATGCTGAAAGGTTTGGAGAGAAGATTTCAGAGGAGCCCTCTCATGGTCCCTAAGAGACACCATCTGGAGTTTGGTTGAATTGGAAATCTTTATTTGTTTAGTTAGATGGAAAATAATTTTGTACTCCTGTCTAAGGTTTGTACTCCTATCTAAAGGAACATTTTGGAGTAGTTACCGCCTCCTGTACCCATGGAAGGAAGCCCACCAGTCTAGGCTGAAGGTCCCGGAACCAGCCTGGATGAGCACAAAGGTATTAAAGGCAGAAAGCAAAGGCGAGGTGTCTTGCAAGCCCCCTGTAGGTAATGGGCACTTTGAATCTATTTTAAGCATTTTCAAGGCACAACTACATACCATTTTCATAGCCAGTAAGCCTCTGTAAGTGACAAAATGGGCATCCCCACACTAAAAGGGAAGGCCTGCACGTAACCAGTTTGGCCACTGGGGCCTTGTCTTCTCTTTCCTTGTCCTACCCAAGCCAATGCCATCCTCAATAGCTCAGGTCACACACACTCACACGCCTACAGCTGTATTCTGTCCAGTTCCTGTGTTTTCTTTTTCAAGATGAAATTCCCAACATCTGTTTCAGGGGTTCTCAACATTGGCCTTCCATTGGGATCAGGTGAG
This sequence comes from Tupaia belangeri chinensis, assembly GCF_000334495.1. NCBI lineage: Eukaryota > Metazoa > Chordata > Mammalia > Scandentia > Tupaiidae > Tupaia > Tupaia belangeri. Next base: position 3,835,567 of record NW_006159550.1, on the reverse strand, counting down.
GCATTTTGTCACATACCAAGGCCTACGTCCTGCCAAAAATTCTAATGGAACCTGAGCACCTCAGTGTGTGAGTCAGCATTTTAAAACCACCCCGGGAGATCCTACTGTGCAGCCTGGGTTGAAGATACCTTACATCTTGTAAATCCAATGAGTCTTCAAAAAGTTTAGGGAAAATATATATTATAAAAATACTATGCACAAATGTCAATTTTTTTAGCCAAAATGAACTTGTACTTCAACTCTATTTTTCCACAGCCTTTCCAAGTCCCCTCATAGCCTACCAATGATTCATTCTAAAAGAGAAAATCCCTATCCTTTGTTTACACAAAATTCTGTCGCATGCGTTGATGCTGACTTTACTCTTATGATACAGCAAGATTAGGTCTTCATTTGCGATTCAAACCTGAGCCCAGCCCCTGCCCAGATGCATGGTCTATCAGGGAATGAAAATAACCATATCCGTTACTGCCATCCATCTGAGTTGCTCTCAAACGGTGAAGTAGGATTATTAGCCAGCATCTGCAGAAAACTCTCAATACTGGAGATTCACTTCTGACACTCAAAATATAAATAAGGGAAATAAATAATCCTTTCATAATCTTTAGCAGCCATTCAAAAAAAGAGTAACTGCAGCTTATCTAGAGTTTATTGGAGGCCCCATTGTTGCTGATCTGTTCTCATCCATTTAGACTAAGGCTTCTCAAACTTTGATTTACATATGAATCTGCCTGGACCTTGATAAATGTAGATTCTTTTTTCTTTTCTTTTTTTTTTTTTTGGACACACACACACACGCGCCCACCATGTTTTAAGCTGCCAGGTCCAAGACTTTAACTGTGGTCAACTACGTGGGAGTCCAGCGACGTAACCATTACTCCATCTGCAATAAAGGTAGATTCTGATTCCTGCTTCAGAGTAGAAAGCCCACTCCAGAGTCTACATTTCTAACCAGCTCCCTGGTGACACCGAGGCAGCAGGTCCTTGGCCCACACCTAGAAGTTCCAAAACTACTCAAGGAACCTTCCAGAATCACCAGCTCCCTTTCACAAATGAGGAAATTAAAAGTAAGAACCTGAAAGAGGCAAGATTTAAACTGAAGTCTACCTGACATCAACACACCATAATGCAGCCTGCTTTAGCCTTGTTCTGTAAGAGGCTCATCTTTATAAGAAGTTCCCATTTGAATCACACCATGCTTTCTTTCCCTTCAGATGAAGACGGAGGTAGTCAGCTTTGTCTGTTTCCCGCCCCTCTAATCTCTTCTGTAGTTTAACCCTTTCTCGTAGCTCCCTGTCAAAATCTTGATCTCATCATTGCTCAAGAGAAATCAGTAACTCCAGTCGGGAGTGAGGACAGGTGCACTCCTCTGAGGTTCCCTGAAAATCAGTGATAGGCAGATTCACAAGAAGGTTAAATGGGAGACAGCTCTGTGACACAGGGGTACGTGTTGCTCAAGAGAAGCTGGATCTCACATGGCAGCTGCGGTTCAAATCCCTGGCCCACTCAGTCTGGAGCACACCAGGGGCATTTGCAAGTACCCGCGATCTGACGGGCTGGAGCAGTGGAGGAAGGAGGTCACAGACTCTGTGGAGAGCACTTCTCTCATCTGTGCATGTGCTCCCTCATGAATTTTTAAAAAGAGAGGAAAAGCATGCAGATGTATTTAACATACAGATATGTACATGGGCGCCTTCAGGTTGAAGCCCCAAAGACACAAGGGAAGCCGTCTGACTTTATGCTTCGGTTTGCTGAAGAAGGAACGTCTCTGTAGTGATGTGATTGGGCAGAAAGGATCTGAGCTAACAGAAATAGACTGAGTAGGGAAACCTAAAACAATCTGTTTATATTTTTCTTGGCCTTTCTGTGCAGCATTCTTTATTATTTTCTCCCAGGAACGGAACAGGATCCAGCTATTGGGTCATCGGAAAAGTCATGATGGATTATAGGAAAACACATCATGACTTTTCCGATGACCCAACAGAATGAGGGCCTTATCATGTAATATCAGACAAGATAAGTCAGATAATTTTTTAAGATCAACTCTTACACAGACAGGCAGGTGGGAGGGGCAGTAGGTGGTGGAGGGAGAGGGGCAGCGGGGGCAGCAAATGGTCGGCTGTAGTTCAAGTCCTGGACCCGGTGTGTTTAAACTCATACGTGGTGTGTGTGTGTGTGTGTGTGTGTGTGTGTGTGTGTGTGTGTGCCCAAAATCCCAGAAGGAGAACAGAGAAGGGAGTACAGTTTGGCCACTGCCTGGGGAGTGATTTCTCACTTTCTCTCTCTCTGTCTCTGTCTCCAGCGAGTGCATGATTTCTAAATAAAAATTTTTAAAAAAGCCCTCTCCAAAATAGAAGCAAAGAAAGAGGAAAGTTAGAATAAAAATCCCAGAAGGAGAACAGAGAAGGGAGTACAGTTTGGCCACTGCCTGGGGAGTGATTTCTCACTTTCTCTCTCTCTGTCTCTGTCTCCAGCGAGTGCATGATTTCTAAATAAAAATTTTTTAAAAAGCCCTCTCCAAAATAGAAGCAAAGAAAGAGGAAAGTTAGAATAATACAATTAGATTTTATGGCTGGTGACATTTGGGAAAAAGGTTCCTGTTTCTGTGACCTACCTTGGATACCTTGGGAAACAGAGATTCTAGTTTCTGTGTTGCTGCAGGGGGAGCGAGGGGTGAGAGATAGGAGGGCAGGAGAAGCTCAGAGAGGAACTGCTTCTCAGACTGCCTGCCACACACTCACTGGTGTCACCTGCTGAGCCTCTACAAGAAACTTTTCCACTGAATCAAAGCAAACACAAGGACAAAGAGATTAGAGTCGTCTGTGGCCACCAACTAATGAAAGCTGAGCTAGCTAACAAGATCTCCATAAGAAGTCAGGTCTCATACTAATTTCCAGGCCCCAAATCACCTTGCCTGCATGATTGTGAAGATAACATGAACCAGCCTGATGGCCTGGTGGTTAAGGAAGCAAGATTCCACACACCAGCCATGGTTCAAATCCCCACCTTGGTGGCTTGAAAAATGTGCCAGGCGCATGTGCATGTGTGCCCAAAGTCCCGACAGGATGGAGCAATGGGAGAGAGAGGATTGCAGCATAACCGCACCTCATTGAGGGATGCTTTTGTGCTCTCTCTTTCTCTCTCTCTCTGTCTCCCTCTGGCAAATGCACATACCCTCAGGAAAAAAAAGAACACACGTTCCCTCCATCTCTCACTCAGTGCTTATTGGAGCCTATGTGCCTCAGTAAAAGGAGGAAACTTCCCTTACCATCATTTCAATACCCTTTTTAGGAGCCAAGTCAAGGTACATCCTCCAAGTACAGAGCCCGTATGGAACCAGAACATACTTCTTTTTACAGATGTTCGGTCTTACAGTGGTAGCTTGTGGAAATTCATTACTTTCTTACTTTGGGGGAGGGTGCTTTGTACAAAATGGCATTCATATTAAGTGTCACATGTTTGTTTTTGAACTAGCCATTTCTGTTAGAATGGGGAACTTAAATCATTGAGAGTGGTGCCATTATTGTAAAATGAAGTTTTCTTGATAAATGAAAGAAATGTTTTCAAAAACACATGCCCTTTTGAAGGTCTTGGCCTATCTTTTTCTATTTTCAGCAAGGAGACTTGTAGACCCAGTAACCCAGGCAAATCCCTAACCCTGGCCCAATGTCTGTCTAGACCAGATTGGACAGGCAGGCCCAGCTGATTAAATGGCTTTGAGGAGAAATCTCACTAGCACTTTCATCTTCAAAGAGCAGAAACCTAACCAAACTTGTACAATTAGTAGCTTTAGGATGCATTAATGGCTGCGTGGGTTGACCTAAAAGAAAACAATCTGGGGAAATAAATTCTGAAGCCCTGCCAATGCAAACCCAGTATGTGTACGGCCGTGTGCTTGCCTGGAGGGTTAGACCACAGCGCCCTCCTTACATGTGTTCAGTGTTTGTGTGTATACCTATTTGTGTTCGCTTGAGCTGTACATATGCATGTAAAGTCTTTTCAGGAAACACCAACTCAGGGATTCTAGAAAGTGTCCACTTATGGGGTTATCCATGTAGCTGGGGCAATCTGTGGAGTGTATGCACGTGGGAAAATGGCATTGTCTGAGGCTTGCTTTCTTTCCTTTTCTGCCTGGGACGTTTTGGAGAGAATGACTAAGCAGCGGGCGATTAGGAATTTGCTTAAGTGTGAATGGCTGATTGCTGAGTGTGAGGGCCGGCCCTCCCCAAGGTGGTTGACTGGGGGCTGCAGGTCTTCACACTTGATGCCTGGGTATGACTCGGAAAGTCTGCCAAGTCTTTTACTCGGAAATTTATCTTAATTAGATCTGAAAGACCTGCCACAGCAGAATAGTCACACCGATTAAAATGAAAAACAGGAGAAATTACTGATCAAATTAATCATAATGTCGGGTTACAGCTGTAGGTCTGATGTAATTTGCCACTCCAGTGAGTTACATCGGCCCAGGCCCAGGAAAGGAAGCTGGCTTTACGCTGATCCGTAACACCCGCCCGCTCCAGGCGGCCGGCAGGAGGCTGATTCCATTCATTTTCCCGGCTTTCTCTGACCTCCCTGCTGCAACTAGAAACAAATCAGGCACCAAACAAATGGGGGGAGTGCGGGGGTGCAGGGAGGGTGAACAAGGAATATTCTCTTATCCAGGCGATTGTACTATGGTTCAAAATGGTGAGCTTTTGAAACTCGGCCGCCGGGTGGGCTTGGGGGCCTCGTGCCTGTTTGGCTTTGTGCTTTTGTTTTTCCAGTTAACCTCCTTTTAGTTTTACTCCCGGTGACCTGACATTGATTAGATGCAGAGCGGGAATCAAAAGGTCAGAGGACAAAACCTTTGGCTCTAAGCGATGGGAAAAAACCTTTAGAAAAATCTCCTTGCCAACATGGCTCTAAGCTGGGGCACGGATTGAAATGATCTAAGTTGTCACAGCGCAGGAAGAAGAAACCTAGGCTGCAAGAGCTGATTGTTCCAACATGGGATCATCCTGGAAACGTAATTTTTACGTAAACACCACTTTATTCCGCACCGTGTGTTTTGGTTGAAGGGGGTGGAGTATACTTTTTTTCTTAAAGAAAACAAATCAGAACCTATATCCTTTTCATTGTGTAGTCTGGAATCTGACTATGGTTCATCGGTTCCAAAAAAAAAAAAAAAATCTTATCTCCCCATTTAAGATACAAAGAAGGAACCCTAAAGCCCACCTCAGCCTAGATACTGAAGAAGGAGTTCTCAGAATTTAGAATTTAGGGGCAAGGTAGCACCCCTCTCCACCCACTTGTGCTTCCCACTCAGGGAACCAGATTTTAAACTTCGGTTTTTCATGGAGGATATCATCTTGCAAGAGGTTATTGGAAATGAATGGGAAGGAGGAGTCACCTTCCCAGTCATTTGTTATTGGGACAGTAAGACCTTTCTTGACCATGTGACAGCAGCTCAAATCCCATCTAGTATCCGACCAGGTGTTTACACCCACTGCCCCCAGGGTGAAAAGATTCCCTTCATCTCTCCGTCCTACCCGGAATAAATCCAGTACATTTTGTAAATGAAGGTTACTTGAACCAAAGACCAGGAAAGACCAGCAGTCATAGAAGACCTGATGGCGGACACTTGGCAGAGGTCATGCCTTCTAGATCTTTCTATGGATCCCTAGGAAGAATTAAATGGGACCAGGTGCCTAGATTGGAGATGGATGTGGTATTTTCCAAAACACTATGAATGGTTATTCACTAAATCAGTTCAGTGGATTATAACCAGCATTTTAAAAAGAAAATAATAAAAGAAATTATAAAATTCCAGGGCATATCATGCATCAGGTCATGTATTTTTTTCTTGAAACTGTTGTGTACATATAGATGTATCTACACAGTTACATATGAAGGATCTTCAAAATATTCATGGAAAAAACCGAGTCTTGTAAAAAACCATGAATGAATTTCAACATTTTTTTGCACCAAAATAAGCTCATGTGTTAATTCTATTTTTTCCATGAATGATCTGAAGTCCTCTGGGATAGAGTGGCATATACATACAGATATAGGTGTAATTGTATGTATTTTTTGTTCGTATGTATATATGTATGTGTTGACTTAAAAGGTAAAAAGCATTTCTTACTCTAGAACAGGGTCAAAAGAACGTTAAAAACTCCCTTCAGAGAGACTCGGCTTTGTAGGCAGTTAGATATGGGATTCTTTAGACATATGCAGGCCCCAAAACAAATTTATCAATATCCCAATATGTTGCATAATGATCTTCTAAACACTAAACACCCCAGTGACACTCAAAAATATCCAAAAATTAATGGCTACCCTCCACTGCCCCCCACACGCACATCTCATGGGGACCTTCAAGCCTCAACATTATACCACTACCTATGGTAATGGTAAACTCACATCAAATTAATAGTTTAACAAATCTATTCAATTAAGAGACTAAGTAATATACTTAAAGCTAACAAAGCTGTGCACCAAAAATGAGTAAATAGTTCTAAAGAGAAAGTGAAAGAGAAAAAACATGGGAGGGAAGAAGCACGGACCCTCACACCGATTAGCTAGCTAGTGTAGGTTCCTGGGAAGAGCCATGTCCCTCTGAGAGGTGTAATCAAAGGTCAGGCCCACAGGCCTCTGCTCTGAGAAATTGGGGTGTAGAGCTCCACGTCTAAGGTGCCAGGAGCTACTGTCTCTCAGTTCTTCCACCTGGTCCAGCCCCGGACAGAATTATCACCGTCCTCCCTAATTCGGTCTTCCTACTTCTGTTTTCTCCCTAATCCAGTCCACATTGCAGATCACTGCCAAGTTAGCCTTCCTAAGAGAAATTCAGTTTGCTTCAGTTCCATGCCTAAGACCCTGCCTTGGCCGCTTTGGCCTGGGCACTCTAGCCCTGCTCGCCACCTCCACTACATCCTCCACTGCATCTCGCTGTGCCTGAGAGGCCCTCATGGCTTCCACCTCCCTGGCTCTGCTGGAACCATGTGCTTTGCCTGGAACACCTATTTTTCTCCTTGACACTTGCTTCTGGCTCCCTTCACTCCCCCATCCTTCCCGGAAGCACCCAGCTTTCAATAATTGCTCCTCTGTTCTCTGAGCTCACATGCTGGGCACATAGCATGTGTTCTTCAACTTACTCTCTCTCTCTCTCTCTCTCTCTCTCTCTCTCTTTCCCAATCCTTTTTATGGACATGTTTGTTATGTTACTTGAATTATAAGCCCCTTGGGAACATTCAGTCTGTCTCCTGGTATATCCCAGAACTGTCAATAATCATTCTTTGTGATGATTTCTCATTTAACAGTTAGTCATTTACAAATAGGTTAACAAATGATCCTAAACTTATTTGCCAAATTCCTTGATGAAAGCAACAATTACTAATGAAAGCAATAGTCCCTGTTTATTGTTATATTTAGAACAATGCCTGAAACTTGTTAAGGCACTAAAAGCTTTAGATCTTATTATGGCTATAATTCCTTTTAAGTGGCCTCAACCCCATTCCTCTCTATACTGTCTTCTAGGCGGGCTTTGGAGATGCAGACTCAGTTTAAACTGCTTTAAAGTCAAGCAGGAGTAAATGTGCATCACACTGAGGACTACCATTCCCTAATTAATCTGTCTCCTGTTTCCGCCACCTCTACAACACATGATGGTTCTTGGTATTTAGAAAATAAAAGAGAAGCAGCCCTCCTTAATGTTTTATAGCTCTGATTGTTCTTTGGCTTAAATCATGTTTTCCAAAACATAGAAGTATTATAAAGCAGACAGGAAGAGCTGAGGAAAATAAAAATGGAGTTCCTCTACCTTGGGTGAACCTCAGACCCCGCCATCTAAGACTCTCAAGTGATTCCCTCTGGCTGCCTCGAGCCCCTCAGTGTTTGGGCAGACAAAGATGGATGGACTCTTCCAGCATGAAATGATTATCCTGTTTAAAAAACATGAAAGCACTGATGAGCATCTAACCCATGCCAGGCACTGTACTAGGCATTTAGCATGTTTTTCTATTTGTACCTTATAGTCACTTACGGGAGTAAGGAAACCAAGGCCCAGAGAAACTGGTAACTCATCAAAATCGTCATGGTTTATAAGATGAGAAACTGGGTTTTGAGCCCCAGTTTTATCTGGCTCTCACTTGAAGAACCTCATGCCCCCTTTTAACTGAGACAGTCTCCATGAATGTCAGTTGTCCCATGTGATTACTAATAGCACCCACTCACTCTCAGAGCTGTTCTGAGGAGAGGATAAATGATTTGGGTTCTTTATCCCACACCCATCCTCACAATGTCACTCCAGCATTTATCCCAATTGCTTTCATCTGATTTTACTCCACTAGGAAATTTGGATGACTTCATTTACTGAGAAGATGGAAATGGTCATTCTTCTAGATATATGTTCTCTCTTGAGCTAAAAGCACAGTATTATCAAAAAGGTTGCAGGTGACCTGGAGGGGAAAAGGCTCCAGAGAACTGAATCTCCTAGCATCCCTCCTTCTAGGTAGCCCCTCAGTGTGCTTCAGAGCAGTCATGATTCCCACATTGGCCGCACATCAAAAATACCTGGAGAGATTTCCCCAACAAAGAAATTTCATGAGAAATATAGAGAGAGCAGGAAAAGGAATACTGGGAGAATTGAACCCGTAGGTCAAGAGACACAGCAACTGGTCTCTTGTTAGCCTTCTTAAGATTATAATACAAGCAAACTATAAAAAGGATAAGATATGCCATGTATGAGGCAATTAGAAATATGGCTTTAGACTAGGTATCTGATGATTTTTAAAAATTCCTTTAAGTATCTTTCTGTGTGATAGCGGTAAATAGGATTTTTCTGAGTGGTTTTGAAGATATGCATTGAAATACTTAAAAATGAAATAAATGAAATGACAGCATGTCTAGGATTTTTCTAAAATGACACAGGAGACAATAAAAAATATGGGTAGAGATGGTTGAGTGGGTCATACATGAAAAAATATTAGCCATGAGATGAAAAATTACTGAAGCTGGGGATGGGTCTGAAGGAGCTAACTACATCATTGTGTCTTTCACATGTGTTTAACATTTTCCATAGGAAAATAATTTTTGTTAAAGTTGTAGTTACTGGGACCAGAAGATGGCATAATGGTTACATCACTGGAGTCTCACGTAGTTGACCAAGGTTTGAGTCCCAGACCCAGAGACTTAAAACTCACACTGGGTACATGTGTGTGCATACCCAAGATCCCAAGAGGAGAATGAAAGAGAAGGGATTGCAGCATGGCCATCTTCCCTGGGGATGATTTCTCACTTTCTGTCTCTCTGTCTCTCTGTCTCTCCAGTGAGTGCATGCACACTATAGCAAAAATCTCTCAAAAAAAAAAAAGGTTGTAGTTACCTAGGAATTCTTTAATAAAACAAATTCTCCTGACCCAACAACCTGAGAGCTAGAGTGTTAGAATCTCTGTGGTGAGGCCAGCGAGTTAATGAATGATGGGCATTAAAACTACTGCTCTATAGAATTGAAATTGAAAGTAGGTTAGTTGATCAAGGCCCTGAGTAACATGCAAAAATGATTAATGGGTTCAGATACAGTATCTTTAGACAGATTTTTTACTGAAAAATTCAACAACTGAAGATGGTTGTTAATATCTGAGGAACTGTGAAGAATAGAAAAAGCACTAGAATGATGCGGGGGGGGGGGGGACGCTTCGAAATCCTTCCAGTTCTCAAAAAGAAAAAAAAAAAAATAGGACTTCCTGTTGAGTGGGTAGATTGAATATGTGCATGTATCTCTACATCCTCCTAAAATCCCACTAAAATGATATGAAATGAATTTTTTTTTTTTTGGAGAGGTTTTCGCTATAGGGCACGTGCACTTGCCAGACAGACAGAGAGAGACAGAGAGACAGAAAGCAAGAAATCACCCCCCAGGGGGGATGGCCACACCGCAATCCCTTCTCCTCCATTCTCCTCTCAGGATCTTGGGCACGCACGCACACAGGCCCGGCGTGAATTCTCAGCCACCTGGTCCAGGATGTGAACTGCAGTCGACTACGTGGGAGTCCAGCGACATAGCCATTACACTAACTGCTGGTTCCCTGAAATGAAAATTTTTAATGGTGTAAGTCCCAAAGGGAGAAAAGAAGTGGAGAAAAGACAATAGCAGACAAGCAATGTCAACAAAGTTTGGGAAAATATGTGGAGAAGTTCACCAAGTTGAGAAAAATGAATACCCAGGACCTGAGAGAGACATGCAATGAGGGAGAAGCAAGGCAGCTGTGGGGGCTGGAGCCACCGGCTAGCTCCTGGGGGAGAGAGGGCTGAGGGAGGCACGTTGCTGAAGACGGGGAACATGCGAATGACTGCATACTCAACAGTTAGACCCTCCTCTCCCTTCTCCATCCAAGCAGATAGGCACCTCTCTGTCTCCAGCAGCTTTCTTCATGAGAAACAAAATGAGATGCTTTGGACCTGGAGACGTAAGGTATGGATGGACGTCTTTGGGGAGAGCTCGTTACTGATGACAGGAGATCTAGGAAAGTCTACAGTCTGGATGATGACTCGCTGGGCTCCTCAGATCTGTCAATACACAGGTGTTCAAGTGTGCAGACATCCCCCCCACTCTCAGCACACCACAGCCCACTTCCCAGACAGGAAATTGTCAGATGACTCTTCTCTAGAGAAACTCCCCAACTGACCAGAGAGAAAAGACCCTGCTGTCAATATGTCGGATCTCCAACAGCAGCCAGGTGTCTGCCTCATTCTTCTATATGAACAGACAACAAAGAATGCCTAGATTGAGAAATGCCTTTGTTTGAAATCAGAAGCTAAAATAAGCCTAGAAGGGAATGAAATTAATAGGAAATAACGCAGGAAGGAGAACATCTTTATACAAGCTTACAAATTAATATCCTTCTAGAGATGAGAGAAGGCAATGCATCCACAAAATTGTAGCAAGTGCTGTGCACAGGAACATTTAGAAAACAATTCAGAGGACATTTAGATAATAGTTGAAATAATTATTAATTTTTTAAAATAAATAGGTTTATAAAATAAAATCTCTCAGGAAGTAAAACAAAGAAGTGGACAGAGAAGGGGAGAAAAGAGAACAAACAAAGCAGAATGTGGAGGGGCCAACAGATGCCATGGTGGTTAAGGTGCTGGACTTTCACGTGGTTGACCATGGTTCGAGTCCCAGATCCACTGGCTTGAAAGTCACACTGTACTTATGTGCATGCATCTCCAAGACCCTGAGAGGAGAATGAAGGAGCAGGGATTGAGGCATGGCCATCTCCCTCGGGGCAGGGAGGGGGGGGTGATTTCTTGCTTTCTGTCTCTCTGACTCTCCAGGAAGCTTATGCACTCTATAGCAAAAATATCTCAAAAAAAATTGTGGAGAGAATAGCAGATCAATTCAGAAAGTCCAACTTTTAACTAAGAGGACAAGACAATTGAAAAAATGAGGTGAATTTGTCAAATAATTTAAGAAAAGCTCTCAGATTCAAAGGATATTATCCATCAAAAGTCCCACTGAATGTACAACCTAAGGAAGATTAAAAAGATCCAACTCTCATGCATCATTATAAACGTTTTCCAGAGAGGAGAAAAAGTAGATAAAACATGAAGAATCAGGAATCAGAATAACATTGGACTTTAACAACATAACTTGAAACTGGGGACCAGCAGATGGCAAAATGGTTACATTGCTGGATTCCCATGGAGTTGACATCAGTTGGAGTACTAGACCCAGCAGCTTAAAACTTACGCTGGGCACTTACACATGCATGTCCAAATCCCAAGAGGAGAATGGAGAAGAGATTATGTTGTGATCATCCCCCTTGGGGGATGATTTCTTGCTTTTTGTCTGTCTCTCTCTCTGTCTCTTTGGTGGGTTCACATGCTCTAGAGCAAAAATAAAGAAACAAAAAACTTGAAGCTGGAAGACAACAGAGCAGGACCTTCAAATTCTAAGGGGAAATTATTTTCAACTTTTATTTTATAAACTACTGAGCAATGTATCAGAAGTGAGGGGACACTAACATTTCAGACACAGTCTCTGGAAAATTTATCTCAAGTGCATCTGTCTTGCATCATTCATCAAATCTGTTAAAGATGTTTCACCAAAACTAGAGCATAGACCCAAACAGAGAGAGATTGGAGATTTGGAGATGGGACATTTACCAAAAGAAAGAAACCAGAATGAAAGTCAAGATGATAATTACACAGTGGGCTTATTCTTGGAGTAAGAATGTGGAGGGACTACATGAGAGCTGTTCCTGGAGAAGAAGAGGGAGGAGGAAAGAGAATGGAACAAAGAGAAATTCATGGAAGACCCAGTGTGATTGACCTTATGGAAAATGATGTTCAGGAAGGTTTTACTGTTCTTGTGAGGAGTTTGGGGAGAACTATGGATAGTAGCAAAGTTAAGAAAGCAAACAAACAATAGAAAGCAATTATTAACTTCAGTAAGAACAGAAACTTATAGGAAGTATAGTTAGGATATATTGTACTTACAGGTGCAACAGTAAACAGTACTTCCATCATGACAGAAAGAAATATTGATTAATTCAAAATATGTTGTGAGGATGAAGGGGAAGCAGAAGGAGGCAATGAGAGTGTTCAGTCCTCACCTTCCAAACTGGAAGTCAGTGGGTAGATAATGTCCCAAATTGGCAGATTAAGAAAAGCAATTTAAGCTTATTATTTAGAAATGTGAAGATAAGTACTAAAAGAAACATTCAAAGAGTTTGGAGATGAGCATCCAGGATAAAAAGGTGTGAGGCAGAGGATGATGATGATGATATGTGTGTGTGTGTGTGTGTGTGTGTGTGTGTGCATGTGCGTGTGTGTGTGTTTACTACTTCAATGTTTCACTTTCTACACACAGAGCCTTTATGTTTACCGTTCCTTCTGCCTGGACACTTTTTTCTTAGATATCCAGTTTACTTCCTCACTTCATTAAGGTCTTGGCTAAAATGTTGCCTCATCAGAGAGGCAAAGCTCCCTGACCATCTCATGCAACACGGCACTGCCTCCCTCCCTTCCTCTTTCTTCAGAGGACTTACCAGTTCCTAACACCATCTGTATTATCTGACTGTTTAGTTTCTTCTTACAAGTAGAATGTAAATCTCATAATCCCAGGGACTTTGTCTTGTTTATGTATCCCAGCAACAATAAAAATGCCTGCAGTGGTAGAACCAGCAGGTACAACTCTATAAAACAGAGCTCCCTAGGAGAGGGATGTGCTGTCAGGGAGCTTGCAAGGTACCCTCAGGAGGCTCAGTGACCACATCAGTGGTTCTCTCCATAGCATAGAGATGTTGGCCAGATGAGCCTTGTGGTCCCGTCCAATTCTGATGTTCTGCGGCTACTCCTGAGAAAACAACAAAAGGAAATGGAGTTGTACTTCTGTATAAAAAGTTGTGTATGACATTTTTATCACTGGGTGAATTAAACCTTGAAATGATAATGGAGGAAAGTTGAAGTACTTTCTTGGCAGCGCTTCAAACACAGGCCAAAGCTTTTTTGCATAGCCTTAGATTAACACGTCTGTGAATCTTACCTCCAAGTCCTACATGCCTAATGTCACCCTAGAGCATGGTATGTATTCCATGTGGCTAACTGAATGCTGTGAAGTTCTTAAAATAGTTTGCATCTTGAGAAGATTCCCATAAAGAAATGATATTTTTCTGGGTTTTGCATGAGAGGAGGTAGATGGAATACAGAATGGGCATCCAGCAATGTGTCTGTCCGGCAGTGTGTGAAGGATCTGGCTTATTTACACTAAGTATGGTTTTGGAAACTTCTAAGTCTTACTGTTGTTTGGACTTCTCATTAGCTACAATGTCAGGCATGGCTTGTAGACCACAGCCATCTGACTCCACATGGTACTCCTATGTTTTTAAACATTCTGAGGATTTACGTAGAAAAATCTTTGATTATAAAAGCTTGTGGTTCTCTCTACTAGAACTATAAACAGCCTCTAGAGTAAAGCATTTTCGTGTAAAACATATACTGTCATCTCTAATTTATGGATTTAATTCATTGATTAAATTATCACATTCCTAAATCTAAGAGAAATAGGAAAAAGCTGGTAGAGGAAGTGTTTTACCTTTCAGGTACCCATTGCTTTCTGCAACAGTTGATCAGGAAGCTGTCACATACACTGATGAGAGGTTTCCCAAAGTTAATTTTTCTCATAATACAATAACCAAATTTGCTTTAACACTTGAAAAGGCCCATCCATACTAAAAAGAATCAGTTGCTTAATCCTAAAATTAAAGGTTATTGCATGCAGGAGAAAATAATTACATGCTCAAAGTATGGAAAAAAGAAAACTTTTTTTTAATATGTAGGTATTTGTATAATTAAAGACTAATCAAGCGTGAAGGGCTGCTGACTAAACCAGAAAATGAGATTGTTGGCAAGCAATATTGTAATGTAAATGCCATTTTTGTTTAACTACTAAGAAGCTGGAGAAATGATATCCTGAACAGATTAAAAGCAAACAGCATTGATAATAAATATTTATCAGATTTCAAACGCAACACAGAGAATTTTTATATTTTACGTGCAAGATTTGTTTGCAGTGAAGTATTCAGGCACTCTTCAAGGAGGTAGTTAACATCCTTATTTAGAATTGCATTTTCAGATATTATCTTTTTACTGTTAAAGTACATGTGAAATATTAACCAAGGGAAAATGCCTCTTTTGAGATACACTGCCTGCAATGCAATTATCTACTGATTACAATTTTGTTAGTATTGGTTATTTAGCTTATGTAAAAATTTTCAGATGAGTATACTGAATACATCTTTAGAGAGAAACATGAGATACAAATAACACATAGTTTTTAAAATAAAAAAATCAGATAACAAAAGCAAAAACAAAACATTGGTTATCAAATTAAAATGATTCTACACAGCAAAGGAGGAAAAACCAGTATGTAGAGACAACATACAGATTGGGGAAAAGTTTGCAAGCCATACATCTGACAAAGGATTAGTATACAAAACATATAAGGAGCTCATACAACTCAGTAGCAAGAAAGTAAACAAACAAATGAATAATTTAAAAATGGAAAAGACTGCACAGGCATTTCTTAAAAGAAGACTATATACAAATGGTCAATAGATATACAGAAAAAATGCTCAACATAGTTAATCATTAGAGAAATGTAAATTAAAACCACAATGAGATACCATCTCACACCTGTTAGACTAGCGATTATCAAAAAGACCAAGGGTAACAAGTGTTACTGATAATGTGAAGAGAACCCTTGTATATTGTTGATGGGAATGAAATTACAATTATTTTAGGAAAGTGTATGGCAGTACCTCAAAAAACTAAAATAGAATTACCATATGATCCAGCAATCCCACTTCTAGGCAACTGTCTACTCAAAAGACTTGAAATCAGTTTGCCAAAAAATGTGTCTGCACACTCATGTTTATGACATCACCAACCACTATAGCCAAGTTATGGAATCAGTGTTGTAAGCATCTATCGACAGATGAATCGATAAAGACAATGTAGTGCATATACACAGTAGAATACTATTAGGTTGTTGGGAAAGTCGTGACGTGTTTTCCTATGCAAAAATGTGTCATGATTTTCCCGACAACTCACTATTTTGTCTTTAAAAAGAAGGAAATTCTGGGCCGGCAGATGGCATGGTAGTTAAGGCGCTGGATTCCCACATGGCTGACCATAGTTCAGGTCCCAGACCTGGTGGCTTGCTTTCTCTCTCTCCCCTTCTCTCTCTCTCTCTCTGGTTGAATTGAAGAATAATAATCAGTAAAATTAAGTAAATAATTTTTTAAAAAGAAGGAAATTCTGTCATTTGCAACAACATGGATGGATTTGGAAAATGCTATACTAAGTGAAAACAACGAGGCACAGAAAGATAGACACTGCAAGTTCTCACTCACATGTAGCAGCTAAACCAACTGAGCTCATAGAAACAGAGCAGAAGGGTGGTTACGGAGGCTGGGAGGGAAGGCAAATGGGAGATGATCTCAGAGGGTATTACTTCTCAGGAGGAATTTTTTTAGATCTATTGCACAGAGTGGTGCCTGTAATTAATAATAGAGTATTGTACTTTTCAAAACTGCTAAGAGGAACCAGCAGTTAGCATAATTGGCTATGTCGTTGGACTCCCATGTAGGCGACTGCGGTTCGCGTCCCGGACCCGGTGGCTTAAAACTCACACCAGGCGTGTGTGCGTGCGTGCCCAGGATCCCAAGAGGAGAATGGAGGAGAAGGGATTGTGGCGTGGCCATCCCCCCTGGGGGATGATTTCTCACTTTCTGTCTCTCTGTCTCTCTGTCTCTCTCTGCCTGTCTGGCAAGCGCATACGCCCTATAGCAAAAACCTCTCCAAAAAATAAAAAAAAACTGCTAAGAGTAAATCCCAGATGTTCTCACCACCAATGTTAAAGTATTTGAGGTGATGAATATGTTAAGTAGCTTGATTCAATTATTCCACACTATAGTCATATTAACATCAGTTTGTATATCATAAATATATATAATTATAAATTGTCAACTTACAATTTAAAAAAATTTAAAACAAAGGAACAACAACAAAAAAAACCACTAAATAAAAAAATAATTTCTGTATACTTCAAGCACATGGTTTAAAGTAGAAAATGTAGAAACTTTGAAGTCATAGATAAACATTCCGAGGCGTTCTACAACTAGAAAATATTCCACAGTAGATTCATCTGTCGTAAGGATTAAGTAAAGTATATAAAGCACCTTTCTGTACCTAGGATGTCACAGTCACTCTGTGAATCTTAGTTTTGCTCCCTGTCTCCCCTTCCCCTGCTGACTGAGTTCAGCTTGACCCTCTCACTGCTGTCCTCAAAGCCCCTGATTCTGCCCTGGAATGCCCAGAGAGCCTGACCAGGGCTGACCCTTGGCATTCCAGATATGCCAGAGAGGCCTGAAGGGAAGAAAAAGCTGTATTTTCCCCTTGGTCTGAGGGAAACTCAGAAATTCAACTGGAAAGAATATGCCTACCACAAACAGGCAAAAGATTTTAATGTAATGAAGCCCTCACTGTAAAATTTACTATTTATATGTGGTAATTTCCCTGTGTTGAACATACTCAGGCCTGATCTAGCCCTGGTTTATCCTATAAATCAAGATTTACCGAATAAATCTAAGTGTAAGTTCTAAAAAGCAGACTTTGACCTACCGATAAAAGTATAAATGATTAATCAAAAGTAGCTTTTAAAACTCAAGTAAGTATGCTGTTTTCCTCCCACCACAAAAGCATAATTATTGATACATTTTCTGAAGAGGCGAGACTGTCATTTTTTACCTTTGAAACAATAGAAGATTCACTTTTCAGTTTCTAAATGAGAATCCGTCAGTTTAACTGCCTCTGTTTCTTTCGGGTGTCATGCCTATGGCATGGGATCCAGAAAGCTGAAAGCTTGCAGACCTACTAATATGCATTTGGGGATGTTCAGAAACAGAGAAGTGAGTGACAATATGATAGCCTTCAGGCTCGCTGCTGGAAATTTTTATTTAACTTATCTTCTCCCTAATGTGGTAGTAACATGTGCCTATTTTCTGAAGATTGCCGAACACTTCATCAAATGACAGTTCAAAAAACATTTTAAAGTTTATTCTTTTTCTTTTTATGTAACTTACTTTGAGAGCCAGGAAACAGCACTACAAGATGTATTTCTCTCACCACTTCTCCCCACTCGTTCTGTTTGAAGAGGTCACAGTGAAATTGCAAGTTTTCCAGTCTGAATAAAGAATACCCGCAAATGTTTGAGCTCTGGTTTTCGAGAGAATCTCAGGTTATTTGCAGCAGTGAGTAGTTCCGACAGGGGCGGAGCCCATAGAGAATGCCTCTGTCACAGAGAGAGGGCCCATCCTTCACATCTGCCCGCAGACAAAGCCCCCAACCATGCAGGACAGCGCCAGGTACCCTCCTGGCCATGTCAGAGGGCGTGGAGTGTCACACGGTTTCCACAGCCTACATCGCCACGGCAGTCCTTGCCGTCGTCCCTTTGTCTGGGGACATATCTGCCCTGTCAGTGAGTCAGAACAAAATGACAATCTAGTCTTGTTCAAAAATGCTCAAAAAGCACCTTCCACTAACATATATCTCGAAGTGTTTAGTCCTGACCAAAATTCAGATAGTATGCATTAAGCAATGCCTTTTTTATTTCCTATTGAAAGCTTTCAGCAGCCACAAAAAAAAAAAATGGTGGAAGTGGGTGGTGCATTTGTTTATTCTGACCTGTAAGGGTTCAGTAACCCAAAAGAGAACCTGCTGGGACCCCTCCATAGACCTCTCTTTTCTGGGCAAGTTCGCTAGGAAGAAGAGTCAGACCAGAAGGACTCATGGGCTGCTGAGATTCACAGAGGAATCTATGGCAAAATCTTCCAGACTTCATTATCTGGGGACATTTTTTATGTTTTTCAGGTTCCTGATACCGTTAGATTAGATTAGATTTTAATCTATATCACTTTTGAAATTTTATTAATTTGTTAGTTTCTCCCAGGAGCAAGACAGACAGGCAGACAGGCAGAAATACAGCACCACCAGCGAGCTTGTGACAACATAACCCGCTTCCATCCTCAGCAACTCCAGGTCAGGGGTACACACACGTGACTTTTTGAAGACTTTGTCGATGCAGGGGGGTGAGGGGCATTTGCAGCAATGAAAGTACATGGAAGTTCTCTTGTGGTTTATTCTGCTTTCTCAGTGAGACAGGAGGAAGTTCAGTGGCTGAGAGGGAGAATGGGAATGGGGGTGCTGGAGGTCTAGAAGGGCTGAGAGCGGGAATGGGAATGGAGGTGCTGGAAGAGTCTACAGAGCTCTAGAGAGAAATGAGAAGATGTAGAACGGCCTTTCTTGAGGCTTGGGGAGATGTAGGGTTGCTGGTAGTACTGAGTCTGTCCACTTGCAGTGAACCTTATGTACTTAGAGATGCTGGTCAGCACACCTGGGGGTGCAGGCACAGAGTGGGCAGAAAGTTAAACCATGAAATCTATGCTGGGTAGAGAAGGAAGAACTCAAAGAATATGGGGGCTTAGGGACAGTAGAATGATGGTGCATTCAAGGACCGTAAGTTCCAGCGGGGTTCAAGAGTTTGAAGTAGTTGAGGGAAGGAGCTGGAAACAGAAGGGAGAGGACAGAGAGTGGGATCCTTTATAACAGAGACCACAGAAGGAATGTGGTTATTAGCAATACTAGAGCGTGATTTTAAGAGAGATAGCTGAGGTGAGGTGCAGGATGTCCTCTTTGGAGGAGAGAAGGTCAAACAACTGAAAGGTCTGGGTATTGGGAACAGGTAAGCATCACACACACACACACACACACACACACACACACACAGGCCACAGCAGTCTTCATCCCCCAGAGAGTGTCACTGCAGGAGAAAGTCTTCAAAGAGTAAGGAGGGATGACTTAAGGATCAATAGATTATTGCAACAAAGGGTAGCAGGTGGTATAGTCTGAGGACATGAGCTTCAGAACTGGGATTTTCTATGGACAGGAAAATGGCCTAAGATCACCAATGATGGGACCAGCAGTTGGTATAATGACCATAGCCCATGTAGTCAACCACGGTTCAAGTCCCGGACCCAGTGGCTTAAACTCACGCCGGGTGCATGTGCATCCATGCCCAGGATCCCGGGGGGAGAATGGAGGAGAAGGGATTAAGGTGTGCCATCCCTGCTGGGGGGTTGATATCACACTTTCTGTCTTTGTCTCTCTCTGTCTTTCTGGTGAGCGCACGTGCCCTAAAGCAAAAAACCTCTCAAAAAAAAAAAAATAGTGGCTGCTTCATCAGCCTTAAAAAAGGGGGGGGAGGGGGTCACCAATGACAAGCAGGTGGAACCCCCACCCCACCTCCAGGCCCAGAAACACTAGGAAAGTGTAAGAAAACAGCCAACCACACATGATGTCTTCAGAACTCCTCAGGGAAGAGCCAAATCTCAGCCAGTCTAAGATGTCGAGATAGATTATTTGGCAGGTGCAGGACCTCAAATCCCAGAGACCACAGACGAAGGGTCTCAGGTTTTAAAGAGATGAGAGAAGGGTATGCAGATGCTTCACGAGAAAGAGCATCCAGAGGTGAGGGTTGACAGGGTTCCTGGATATCCAGAGGAGACCCACACAAATAAGGATACAGGATACCATGACCTACTCCCGATGTCTTCCCCCAGAAGACTATGTGAACCCCGAGGAAAAGGGAGGAGAAATTTCTCCAGAAATAAAATGTTGTGGCTTGTCTTTGAACTCAAAGATAAGTGGAGACTAAAAGAGTTGCAATAGTTTGTGAATAATAAACAGTCTTTTTGCCCTATTCATTCAGGCAAACGCTACTTAATACAAGTCATTAACCATTAGTCTCTACACCACTCTACTCAGAGCCTGCTCACCATTGATCCTGTCACTTCTACAGGTCTTCTCCTTGACCCAGCTTTGTGCCTCCCCAGAACTGCCCAAGAGGAGAATCATGCTGGACATGTTGTGTCCCCCTCTGTCACTTCCCTGAACTGTCAGCCAAACACCAACTCAATGGGGCCAGCAGGTGGCATAATGGTTACAACACTGGTCTCCCAGGTGGTCAACCACTGTTTTGAATCCCAGAGCTGGCAGCTTGAAACTCACTTTCGGCACATGTGTATGCATACCCAAAATCCCTAGAAGGGATTATGCGTGATTTCTTACCTTCTGTCTCTCCAGTGAGTGCATGTGCCCTATGGGCAAAAAACCTCTCAAAAAGAAAAACAAAAAACCAAACAATGAACAAACAAACAAACGCACCAACTCAAAGTAGACAGTTGATAAACAAAATAACTAGTTTAGATTCAACCACAGGTTCATTGCTATAGCACAGGATTCAGCAAACTTGTTAAAAGGACCAAATGTAAATATTTAGGGTTTGCAGATTAAGAGACAAAATCAGTGATATTTGTTATGTTCATACAATAAAAAGTGAATTTCTACACATTTTTTATTGAAGAAATTCAAATTATAGTAACTGAGTCAAATCTTTGTAATGTAGATTTACCAAAGAGAAGAACAGAATTCTTTTTGAGGGGTGTATTAGTCAGAGTTCTCTAGGGAAACAGAACCTATGGAATCTCTCTCTCAATATCTCTAGATTTAGAAAGAATTGAGAGACCAACAGGTGGTATAGTGGTTGAGGCACCAGATTCCCACATGGCTGATCACAGTTAAAGTCCTGAACCAGGCAGCTCACTTTCTCACTTTCCTTATCTCTTTCTTTCTCTCTTTCTGTTTCTGTCTCTCTCTGGTGAGCTCATGTGCCTTATAGTAAATTTAAAAAACAATAATAATAAGTGAAATTAAATAAAGAATTCTTTTTTTAAAAAAAGTTATTTCACATGATTATAGAGGCTGTCAAATCCAAAACCTGCAGAGCTGATACCCCAATTAAGACTCCAAAGGCTGTCAGGCAGATTCTCTCTTCCTAGGGAGAAGTCAGCCTCTTGTTCTAGTCAGGCCTTCTACTTATTAGCTGAGGGTAATTTACATGGTCGTATTCAGTTGACCAATGTAGATGCTAATTTCACCCAAAAACTCTCTCACAGAAATACTAGAGTAACATTTGACCATATGTCTGGGCAGCCCATAGCCCGGTCAAGTTCATGTGTAAAATTAACTATCACAGGTGACTAACATTTCACTTAATCAGAATTCAAACTTAGTGCTCCTTTTTGTGAAACAAATTGCAAATGCTCACCCATAAAAGAAGTATTCTTAGTTTGTGGGCCAATGTAAAAACAGGGTATGGGCTAAATTTGACCTGTGAACAATAGTTTGCATAAATGTAGAATAATAATATTATTATTAAGAACAGTAACACCCGTAATAATGACGATAATAAGAGCCAGTGTAGTGAAGAGTTAGGACAGAAGACTGAAACCCAACCACTAGGTTTGAATTCTGACTCTCACTCGAAAGCTGCATTGTCATAGGCAAGTTGTTTAGCTTCTCTGTGTCTCCATTCCTTCTTTTTAAAATGCAGATGAAAGTGTCAGCCTAATAGAATGACAGCCTAATGAAGGGCATATTATTATCTGCAATGTTCTTCAAGTAAAGCCTGGTACATGGTCAGTACTAGATATGATGATGGTGGGGATACTGATAAAGAAAGGAGGGGCACGGAGAGGATGGGAACCATGCCAGGACACAACCAGGATGCTGAGTAGTTTTTATAGGTTGTAAGTACTGCTAGAAAAATTCATCAGTTGATGGGAACAGCAGATGGTGTAATGGTTACATCACTGGACTCCCATGTAGTCAATCATGGTTTGAGTCTTAGACCTGGTCACTTAAAACTCACACTGGGCACATGTGTGTACATGTCCAAAAACCGAGAAGAGAATGGAAGAGTAGAGACTGTGGCGTGGCCATCCCCCTGGGGGGTGATTTCTTGCTTTCTGTCTCTCTGTCTCTCTCTGTCTCTCCAGCGAGTGTACACGCCATATAGCAAAGATCTATTAAAAATAGTCAATTGACTTCTGAGGCTGACCAACCCTATTAGAGACTCAAATATGAAACATGCTGGTGCATTCTGAGAACCAAGAGTCATGGCCCTATATTAGAGACCCAACAGTCAAGATTATTAGTGTGTATTTTACTGTGAAGACCCTACATATGACCTGGTAGGAATATGGGCTGGGGAAGAATGAGGGATGGCAGAATTTGGTATTTATCTTCAGAAATGATCCAGGACTGGGCCAGCCCCATGTCCTACTGGCTAAAGGAGCCAGATCCCACACAGATAGCCATGTTCTAACCCTGGCCTCAGCGGCTTGAAAATCACACCGGGAATGTGTGCATGCATCCCCCAAGTCCCAACAGGAGAAAAAATTGAAGATTGTAGTATGACCACACCCTATTAGGATATGTTTTCTCCCTCTCTCTCTTTCTGTCTCTGTCTGGTGAGTACACGTTCCCTCTGAGGGAAAGAAATGATTCAGAACCTAGCATGCAGAAGATAGTGAACTGCCTACCAAGTCTCAGCAACTACGTGAATTTACTGGAGAAGCAATTGTTGTACAAAAAGACTGGGAATTGGTATCCTTATTGAATAAAGAATAAGCTCCCAGATTTACATTCATTGATTTTTCTATCCAGTTTCTATCTTTGTTCATCATGTTGAATTTCTTCTTAGTATCAAAAAAAAATCAAGCTATTCAGAAAGCAAAGGTATCCACATCTGTCCCCCTTGTAATACCTACAACCTTTGTAAATACAACGAATTTTTTATAGATTTTTATAGGTCTTAACTCTTAATTGTACTCATCCCAAACAGAAGAGTTTTTTTTTTTTAAATCCTGAATTCTGAAAAATAAAAGGATCTGCCCTTATTGCTTTGATGAAAATTTGCCACCCGTGACCCGTTAAATATTGAACTTGGACTATAAAAATATCACTTCTTATTGATCACATGGTTATTAAAGTCAGTCAAATGCTGAATTTATATGTCAAACACTTGTAATATTTCCTGTAAATATTAGGGCAAAGGGAGAAGATGATAATGCCACTGTGAAGAGTCACATTAGATTTGTTCAACTTTACGTAACTGAGAACTAATAAAACTGTCATCAAGAATTGCATTACATACGCCAAGCACTTGCCCGAAACTGCTGCGTTTCCCTGTATCCACGTGCACGTGTCTGTGTTTGAGCCCAGAAAACGTAAACACACGTGTGGTAGGGAGGAGTGGGGCAAAAGGCAATCCACGTGCTGTTTGGCGACACTGTATGTGTGCAGCACACCCTCCGACAGCGGCTCGGCTGATGCGGGCAGCCCCCGTGTGCAGTCGGGAATGCTCTTTCTGAACTCTAATCTATGGGATGCTCAGCGACTATCTGGGGCTGGAGGGACACCTGGGCACTCTGTAAGTCAGCGAATACTAATTCCGAGGTTCAGGCAGGTTCTCAAAGCCCTCAGATTCTTAGAGTCTTTGCCTAATAGTATTCAAGAGTGCTTTTGGGGAGGAGTCGGCCTAGTGGTCCTCACATCTCCAATTTCCCCCCAAGACACCTTTCCTTATAAGCAAATGCTTTCAAATGAGGAGCAGAAAGGAACCATCAGTCAACCGCAGGGGAGTCTTCGATTGGAGCCCAGGGCAGGGCTGTGAACGGAGGAGTGGGGAGGCATTTCTAATGGCATTTTGATGTACATGCACAAAATTGATGTCGGAAGGATCATTGTAAAGTCCCAAACAGTGGAATATTGAGGACATTTTCAGGTGGCAGGCAGATTCTGGCTGGGTGAGCCCAGTATATTTCTCATGTCACAGTTGATTAGGTTCACAGAGAAGTGGAAAGAGTAAAAAATTCTCTTATTACTGCAGCAATGCCATCTCAGCCTCTTTTCCCTTTGAATGCAACATTAGTTTTTGTCCAGAAGTCTAACTGCTTTCTACAGTTTGGGGAATTGTAAAGCAGAAACAATTTTCCCAGCCAGGCTGACCTTCACAGTAATGAGAACTGAGTGGAATTTCTCTCTATTTCTCTAACATTTGGGGAGGTTTGGGAAGGGGGGCGGAGGGAATGGAGGAATATGCTTGTTTTACCTGATATTATGTTGTGGGCGTCCATTTGGCACTTTGAGCCTAATTTTTTTCCATTCAGAGGATTACATGGACTGTTGCACCATCTGACCCGGGAGCCAGACCACAAGTGTATTGAGAAGCGACAGTAATGCACTTTAAACCTTTTGTTATCACAGCAGAGATGGCATTTTGTTTCAGCTATTAAATGAATAAATATTTCTCTCCTGGGGATGGCCATTTTCATTTACTCTTCAGTCCTTACCCAGGTGATGAGTGGTGGGGCCAGGAGACTCCACCTTCACTTCGGGCATGCCAGCAGGTCTGTGTGCCTGGGCGTCCTCCCCGCCTCTGCACGCCCAGGGAGCCTTCCCACAAGCCCGCCCACCTCCCGTGCTCATTTCTGTTACATCTGCTTGTCTCCCTGCTCACCATGCGCTTTTCCCTTCCCCGGGATGGTGGGACAGAGGGGCTCTCTGGGCAAGGCCAATGCTTCCTCTTCGATTTTATTTTTCAGATGGTTCCTGTTAGCGATTGTTTGGATGGACACACACACACACACACACACACACATACATTTCATGTGCTCCTAATTGGTTGTGATGGGATTATGAGGGTAGGAAACCTAATCTGACTACGGTGTTGAGAAGTGAGGTCTTGGGAAGATTAGAACTCGGGTCATCAGGGCAAGGTGCCCAGGATTGAGTTCTGGTGAGTTTATGGGAACAGACAGAGACAGAGGACACAGCCACTCTGCTCTGCCTTCCCCCTCGTGTGATCCTTTGAGACTCTGCAAGACACCTACAGAGGAGGCCCCTGGACCTTGCCCTGCAAACTCTGAGCTGAATAAACCCGTATTCCCCTAAGTTATCCAGATTCAGGTATTTTCTATTAGTAATCAAGCAGACCAGAGCACTGTTTAACTGCAGAAAACTGGCAGTTCTCTGGAGGGGTGTTCAGGAGGCATGATTTGACACTGGAGGGGCTGTGAGCCCCAAAGGAGAAATTTAGTTCCAAGAGACATACCCTTAGCAGTCCTGGGACTAAGTGGGTAGGCTGGCATTTGGCCCCAGGGGACACTTGAACAGAGAGGATGATTTAGAGGCTGTGTGTGTAGGGGGCATCTTTTCTCCTCCCCACCCCCAAATTCTGTTCCTGACTCATTTCAAGTAGGCAGTAGAGGTTGATGACTATACTGAATTCAAATCCTACTCTTCCACTCATTGTGTGACCTTGAGCTACTTAAAGTTTCAGAACTTCAGTTTCCTCATCTGTAAAATGAGGCTGTAGTAGTACCTACCTCACATTCTTATTTAAAGGAAAAAAAAAAAAAGAATACTCTGCTGTGTGCCTTCAATAAATGTCCTCACTAAGCAGTAGCTTATGTTATTAACCCTACTGTCCATTTTATTTATTTATTTTTAAAGATTTATTTATTTTTATCTTCATCATTATTATTATTTTAACCAGAGAGAGGGAGAAGAAGAGAGAGAGAGAGAGGGTGTGTGATAAAAAGTGAAAAAGCAAGCTGCCAGGTCCAAGGCTCAAACCACAACTGGCTATGTGGGAATGTAGCACCTTAACCACCACGCCACCTGCTGGCCCCTCCGCTGTGCATTTGAAGGGTATGGCAGATTGTGATTAATTTGCTTTGTGGCGTCACTGAAGACTCTACCCTTAACTCCCTGGTTGGTATGCTCTCTAGAAAGGGGCCGCCCCATGCTCGCCTTAGAACAGCCAGGGAGGGAGATGTCTGAGCTGCTGCTCTCTTCTCTCTGGTGTGCTCTAGCCCAGAGTGGAAACAAAGTGCTGGAGCAGTGAGTGTCCAAGAGAACTAACAGGAAGAGGAGTGGAGGGAGCAACCAGGCTGCCTGCAGTGGGGAGTGGGAAGCCCCAGGCCTGGGGTCTCGGAAGGGAGTGCTCTTCCGTGGCAGGCGCAGTGCTATGCTCTCTGGAGGGGAGACTTGCTCCAGTCTGCACCCGACACGTGGACAACATTCTCGTGCTCTCATTCACAGAGAAGGAAAGTAAGACCCAGAAGAGAAACATAGCTAAGGCTACATACACCCAGAAGTACATGAGCTCCAAGGACTCTTCAACTCCAAGTTGATCATCCTCCTGAGTATGATTTCGCTTTTTTTTTTTTTTTTGGCGAGGTTTTTTTGCTATAGGGCACGTGCGCTCGCCAGACAGACAGAGAGAGACATAGAGACAGAAAGCGAGAAATCACTCCCCAGGGGGGATGGTCACGCCGCAATCCCTTCTCCTCCATTCTCCTCTCGGGATCATGGGCACACACGCACACGCGCCCGGCGTGAGTTTTAAGCCACCGGGTCCGGGACGCGAACCGTGGTCAACTACATGGGAGTCCAGCAACATAGCCATTACGCTAACTGGCTGCTAAACCTGGGGTGGGTCGTGACATCAGGACCCTGATGGGAGTGCTGTCCCTCTGTCCTGCCATTGTCTCTTTTTACATCTCTCTTGTGCCTGAAAGAAATGAATAAATGTTAAAAATAAATCAATTAATAAAATAAAATAGTTATAATCACATTACTAAAAAGCCTCCTTTTTTAGAATAGATGTCAGAACCCAAAATGATCATAAATATATGATGACCTATGATGGACATAGCCTTAATATTATTAGTAGTGCTATTTTGTTCTATTTTAATAGTATTTTAACATACTTTAGTGTTAGTGTTTGATATTTAGTATATTTATACTTGTATATATGTATACGCTTACATATTTAATATCCATTTGGTATACTTAGTATGATCTTTAGTTATGTAAATATAATTTACTTACACGTTATATATAAGTAAGTTTACTTAATTGTATATTAAGAATATAATATATTAAATCTATCAAATAAATTAATTCACATATTATAATTATATTTAAGTAGCTTAAATATTATATACCTCATTTTAATTGTATGTAAAATATACCATTTTAATATAAAATGAAAGTATTTGCTATACACGACAGAATGACAAGGATCCTCCTCCTGGGCCGGTACCGTCATGATTCACCAAAGCTCACAGGCATTGGAGCTCTGTGGAAGGGGCTTCCAGAGCTTCAGTGAGTGTTCAGACGTCAGTGACCAGCTCCCCACCCCCATGGTGCACATCACACCTGGGGCAGAAGAATTCGAATATGCTCGCTTTGTAATGTGTGCTCAAAGATAGCCTTGAGACCTGGAAATGTGGGTGTAATCCCTGCGATTTCCTTGAGAACCAAGGGTAGACTTGGGAGTGGGAGAAAGGTGGATAAAAGGCAAGCAAAGATACAAAAACCTTAATAACTTATAGCATTAGCTAATGTTTAACCTGTACAAAAGCCACAGTAAGTACCTCTAAGAAAGCTGGGTTAGGAGAGGAATTTTTTGCTTCTCAAATTTTTCCTTCCCTCCTTGTTTGGAGTCAAATCTCCTGACTTGTTTCTGTCGGCAATACATTCTTCCAGGAATCAGCATCCCTCAAGATACTTTGTGCCTCAAATCGTGCGTGGCTATGTTGGCCTGATGATGTCAGTTGTGTACAATGCCATCTCCTGACGCAGATTTTGTTGGCATCAGTCTGTCACTTAACAGACCACTACTTGGAAGACAGTCCACCTCTTATGATGAGAACATATTTCAAAAGGCAGTCTCTGTCCCAGAACACTTGTGAGCAGTAATAGTGGTTTCTGGGGCCGGCAGGTGGTGCAGTAGTTGAGGCACTGGTCTCCCACATGGCTGACCATGGTTCGAGTCCCAGACCTGATGGCATGAAAATCATTCTGGGCGTGTGTGCATGCATGCCCCCAGATCCTGGGAGAAGCATGGAGAAGGGATTATGACATGACCATCCCCCTTGGAGGGTGATTTCTCACTTTCCTCTCTCTATCTCTCTCTGGCAAGCATACACATCCTATGGCAAACATCTTAGGGGAAAAAAAAGTGGTTTATGGATGCAGAGTTATATTCTCTTCCTCAAATTCATTCCTTTCTCTCTGCCCCTACAGCCACCATCCTGGGTTAGACCTAGGATGTAATAGCACTTGAGGTTCCTGCACTAACTTTCTTACCAATCTTCTTGATCCATGTTTCCCAAATCCCTTCTCAATCCATACTATAGACCAAGTCAACCTGTCTGAAACTGGGGAAACATGGTGGCATGATGTAGTGTGCTGTGGCATGACAGAGCATGGTGTGGCATGGAAGAGCATGAACCCAGTGTCAGAAGGCAGAGTTCAAGTCCTGACTCCGTTCTCAGCATAAGCCTTGAAAATCTTTTGCCATCACTGAGCCTAAATTTCCACTTCTGAAAAATTAGCCTATCTATAGATCTTCTGACTCCTTCTTTGTCCAATACTATGGCATTTAGCCAAGGTCATATGCATTATCATCCTTGCAACTTGCATCATTCAAAAAGTGGTAGATGGACCAGCCTCACAGCCTAGTGGTTAAGAGAGCTGGATCCCACATGGCCAACAGAGCATTTAGAGTCCCAAATCTGGTGGCTTGCACCGAGTGCACGTGCGTGTGTGTGCCCCAAGCCCCAATGAGATGGAGAAATGGAGAAGGCCCCAAGCCATAGTCCTTCTCCTTCTCCCTCTCTCTTTTTCTTTTCTCTCTCTCTCTCACTGGTTAGTGCACATGCCCTCTGGCAACGTAAACAAAGAAAGTGACAGAAACTTCAAATTTTAACAGGACCAAATCTTTGTTAAATTGTTTCTGATTATTTGAAAGACTGAAGTCATTCTCTGCAATTCATGTGAGCACGTAGTTCTATTGTGAGCGAATTATGTAATTCTTTGAGATTTCCCCCTGTGAGGAAGATGAGCTAAACATGAATAATGGTAGCAGCAGCAAGGAGCATGACCTTGCAGTAGTCCAGAGGTGAACAAAAGAGGGCTGAGCTAGACCAACGGCACTGGGAAGGAGGAGAAGTAAACAAACGCTCAAATGGTAACAGTTAGTCATTGATTGGAAATGAGAAGGGAGAGAAGAGAGGTACCATGCATGAATGGCGTGGGAATCGAGGAGGGACTCAGAGGGAAAGCAACTGAGTTCTGTTTTGAACATGTAGAGGTTTAGATGCTGAACACCATTTCCCCAGGAGTACACTACCGACCCTTGGGATTTGTCTGAAGGTAGGCCAGAGCAGGAACTCGATCCATAGATTGTGATATGGAATCAAACTCATTAAAATCTTCCAGCACTCAATCTCCTGTCATTTTATCCTTGGTTTTGTAGTCACTAACACAGTTTGAAAGTCCACGTGCTTTTGAAAGCTTCCCACTTCCCCTCTGTCTGCAAACCACCTACCATCCCTCTTCACCCTGCAGCCTCTTTCTTGCAGTGAGATTTCATCTGCTTCCCTTCCATTTCACCCTTCCTAACTTAGATGCTAAGAAACATACATAATGTGTTCTTTTCTTCTTTTGCATGACCCATCACTAAATGCTCTCCAGGTGAAATTCCACGCGGTTTCTGTGATCCTGCAGTCGAGCCAGCCAGCCTACAATCCCTGCCATTTCCCATGATGATGGCTATTATTCTCCTTTCTTTTTACATTTTTTGAAACACAAAGAAATCCAGGGCTGGTTTCTCCTCTTGATTCTTCCATCTTGCCTCCACCCCGCCCCCATATCATCGACACTGACTCCCCAGTTTTCAGAAAGAACTGTCAGCTTCGGTCAGTGTGTGAGAGGATATTCCTTCTCAAAATGAAAGCCCTCGTCATTTTGAGGTAAAATGCCCTTCTAGACAGAGCTGTATGACTTTCTGAAAGAGGGCATTTATAGAACCTCAAATAGATGAATCGTTTTCTTTCAAGCAGGGAAATGTATTTTACTCTTCTTGCTTCAACTGGGATTGGGCCCATTCATTTCATTTTTTTATGCTCTCCTGTTTTATTTAGAAATGATCTATTCATCCCAGCCCAATTGAAGAAATATAGATAACTCCGGGAAAAAATTGCCGTATTATTCACATGAGAAGTATAGATGCTCCCACTGAATATTTTCATGGCCCCATTTAATTTGAGCTGTATAAACCTGGCCTACAAAATTTCCTTTTATTTGTCATACTCTAAGAAGACGGTATAATCCCCGGAGTGAAGAAGACCCAGATTCTAATTGCAGCTATGCTGTGTCCCTTTGACACGGTATTTAACCTCAGTTTCTTCACCTGAAAATGGGGATGATAGAATTTATTTTTCAATGGGTTGTAGGATTAAGTGAAACAATAGGGGTTAAGCATCTGGCACATACAGAGAGGCCCACTGTAAGTTCAACCGATCTTGAATCAAAATTATTCTCAGTAAATAAAAAAATAACAACAACACACTAATTAACAGTAAGGCAAATTTAAAAATACAGTATACAGCCATTGTAATAGTAGTTACATTGTGTTAGGGTCATAAGTAATCTAGAGCTACTTTAAAGGCTATAGGAGCATGTGTCTAGGTTATATACAAATACGCCACTTTATATAAGAGACATGAGCATCCTCAGATTTTGATATCTGCAGGGGTCCTGAAACCAATCCCCAAAGATATATTGAGGGACGACTGTACTTATAGGATACATACAAGAAGATTTCAAAAAATTCAGTTAATTCAAAAACTGGAGTTAAAATACAAGGTTAATTTGGTGCAAAACATTTTTGAAATCCATTCATAGTTTTTTCATAATATACATTTCTCACGAGCTTTTTGAAGAGCCCTCAGATTATTACATACATGAAAGTTATATCTTGCAGGAACTTTTTCACATCTCTAATATTGTCTGTGTACACCACTCTGGTAGCCTTATGGGAAGATGTTCTGTTTTATCCTTTTATTTTTAGCTCAATTCTCCTTTATATTGCAGACTACAGGAGATTTTGTAATGAAATAAGAACACAGTGTGAGACTACTAGGTATTGACAAAAAAATTAATTCAGGGGCAAGCGGGTGGTACAGTGTTTTAAGATACGGGACTTCCACTTGGTCGATCATGGTTTGAGTCCTGAAACCAGTGACTTGAAAATCACACCGGGTGCATACGCGTGCATGCTCAAAATCCCAGGAGGAAAATGGAGGAGAAGGGATTGCAGCATGGCCATCCCCTCGGGGAAGTGACTTCTCACTTCCCCTCTCACTGTCTCCCTCTGTCTCTCTCCAGCAAGAGCACTTGCCCTATGGCAAAAATCTTACCTAAAAAATTCATTGTATTAGTAAATCAAAATCATGTCATTCACCCCTTCCACATACTCTTTATTACCGTATTGCAGCAAGTATCAGTTTCTATGCTAAATATCTGTACAGAGGCAAAACAATTCAGAGTTGCTGAAGTGCTGCCTCCCATTCTTTTGCTCCTACAAGTCTTCCCTTCTTGGGCCTCCTTTGCTGTGATGTTTGTTAATGTCTTTGCTGAGATCACAGTAGGTCCCCTATTCTCCTTCATGGTGCCATGTCCACCAAATTCTACTTCCACTCAGCCCACCAGTTTCTTCCTGGCCCCTGAGAGAAGCCTTGTGTGACAGACAGTAAGGCGAAGAATAGGCACCAAGACCTTCAATTACCTCATCCTCCTGAAAATGGAGAGATTTGTCCGTGGGGAAGCCCATACATGATACAACCCTGGAAAAATGTGCCGAGTGATCCAGCCTCTTAATCAATTCCCATTTTCACAGATTTGGTGAGCT
Source organism: Tupaia belangeri chinensis (assembly GCF_000334495.1). Classification (NCBI taxonomy): domain Eukaryota; kingdom Metazoa; phylum Chordata; class Mammalia; order Scandentia; family Tupaiidae; genus Tupaia; species Tupaia belangeri. The sequence continues at coordinate 3,803,358 of NW_006159550.1, read as the reverse complement.
CCCTCTTTCTCCTCCTTAGAAACAAGGTATTTCACCTTAAATCATCTCTCAGCAGCCCATTCCAAAGCTACTTTGAAGAGAACCCCCATAAAATCTTTTTGCTATGAGTTTAAAAAGACTGATTTGCATGTGCAGACATTTCCTCACTCAGGATATTCACGTGATTACCAGGGACAATGCCCCCACTCCAATTTAAGCAGAAAAGTGACCTAATTAAGAAATTAGTTCCCATAATCAGTTGATTAGACTCCAGATTTGCATTTATTAACCCAGTTTCTGCATTTAGTAAAGTTATACAAACTCTTTTAGAACCTATTTATAGCTGTAAGAAATTTCTTGAGCTAATAGCTATGTAATTTCCTGAGAGTATAAGAAAAACAAATTTTGGGAACCAGCAGTTAGCGTAATGGCTATGTCGCTGGACTCCCACATAGTCGACCGCGGTTCGCGCCTCGGACCCGGTGGCTTAAATCTCATGCCAGGCACGTGTGCGTGCGTGCCCAAGATCCCGAGAGGAGAATGGAGGAGAAGGGATTGCGGTGTGACCATCCCCCCTGGGGGGTGATTTCTCGCTTTCTGTCTCTATGTCTCTGTCTGGCAAGCGCACGCGCCCTATAGCGATTAATCAATTCCCATTTTCACAGATTTGGTGAGCTCCCTCTTTCTCCTCCTTAGAAACAAGGTATTTCACCTTAAATCATCTCTCAGCAGCCCATTCCAAAGCTACTTTGAAGAGAACCCCCATAAAATCTTTTTGCTATGAGTTTAAAAAGACTGATTTGCATGTGCAGACATTTCCTCACTCAGGATATTCACGTGATTACCAGGGACAATGCCCCCACTCCAATTTAAGCAGAAAAGTGACCTAATTAAGAAATTAGTTCCCATAATCAGTTGATTAGACTCCAGATTTGCATTTATTAACCCAGTTTCTGCATTTAGTAAAGTTATACAAACTCTTTTAGAACCTATTTATAGCTGTAAGAAATTTCTTGAGCTAATAGCTATGTAATTTCCTGAGAGTATAAGAAAAACAAATTTTGGGAACCAGCAGTTAGCGTAATGGCTATGTCGCTGGACTCCCACATAGTCGACCGCGGTTCGCGCCTCGGACCCGGTGGCTTAAATCTCATGCCAGGCACGTGTGCGTGCGTGCCCAAGATCCCGAGAGGAGAATGGAGGAGAAGGGATTGCGGTGTGACCATCCCCCCTGGGGGGTGATTTCTCGCTTTCTGTCTCTATGTCTCTGTCTGGCAAGCGCACGCGCCCTATAGCGAAAACCTCTCCAAAAAAAAAAAAGAAAAATTTTTCCACTCACAACCAGGGTAAGGACTTACTATTGGAAACTCCTCTGTCCAGCAACTTGGCTCTCTGAAACAGCTAACCAAGAGACAAGCAATAAATAATGATAATATAAAAATTATTAAATCTATGTCAAAATGTCTATGCACATTATTTAAAGGAGACAGGACACTTAAGTTCTGACCCAGGTCCAACCAATTTGGTTATCTAGTTACAGAAGTCACCTCAGAGTATAAACAACAAGTGAGAAGGGGAAGAGATGCTCTGAGGATCAGGGTCAAGAACAGCTGAGAAAAACGATGCTGCCTATCAGAATGGGAAGACACAAGAACATACAAGTCAGAAAGCCCAGCATCTCCAGACCTGTGGGGGTGGTCCTGACCTTGAAGAACGCAGATGCTCCCTGTACAAATATTTAACATAGAAATTGATACTCACTGTAATATAGTAGTAAAGAGTAGGTGGAAGAAGTCATTTAGATTATTTCTATTTATTTTGCCTGTACTTAGTAGTCTCAAATAGCAAAGGATGCAAATCCCCCCATGACACAGAGGTCAGCACCAGCACTGAGACTCTGAGCTGGGCAATCAGGAGCATGTAAGGATCTAGAGGAACCAAGCAGGAGAGTGGACTGGAGTGAGGCAGGAGACTGGAACAGACCCCAGTGCAGGTGTAGAGTCCCAGAAAAGGAGACAGTCCTGGTGCTAGGAATTCATGTGGAAGTGCATAGGCCCTGGCATCAAGATGAGGGAAGAGGTCAGGACACAGTAGTGCTCCTTGGGAGGCTGGGAAGACTAAAGACGGGGTGGAGTGAGGGGGTCAGACTAGAAAGAACCTTGCAGGCTCTCAGGAGAGGAACTCAAGCAAGAGAGAGTATGGTCATGACCCTGTTTGAAGAGCTTAGATGCTACCCAGCATCTCGGAAAATCGAGCACCAAGTCAGAGTGGGTCTCAGTACAGAGTCGTTGGGAGTGCCAAGTTCCTCAAGTGGAGATCCTTCAACATCTCCACGAAACAAAACTGGGGCAGAGAGCCAGGCAGGCCACACTCAACAAATTTATTATCATAATAATACCCTGGAGTTATCAACAAAAAGGAATTCCATTAAGCTGAAGGAGGTACAAAAAATGTATTAGTATTGAAAGGTATGAATCATATATGAGAAGACTACAAAATTTGTGGAAAAATTAAGTATATTCATGTGGAGAAAGTTTTTTAATCCATCCATAGCTTTTTCACATTTGCATTTCCATAAACTTTTTGAAGACCCCCTTGTATAATGTAGTGAAAGTGAATTAAAAAGATTTTTCTTCCCATAAAAGTATTTCTATTGTGCCCCCATTATTGAATATATATATAAGGGGACTTTAGAAAGTTCATGGACAAATTTGCTGGCCCAGCCTGGTGACACAGTCAGTAGCACCCTGAATCACAGCATTAGACACCATATGGCTAACCATATTCAAGTTCCCGGGTCAACCTGATGACGAGAGCGATTCTTCCTCTCACACACACACACCATGTGCTCTCTATCATGAATAAAATAAACTTCAAAAAATAAAGTACTGATTTATTTTCATGCAAAAAATCCACACATAATTTATTCATAATAGTCATTTTTGTATGAACCCTTTGAAGACTCTCTCATATGCACAAGGAGGAAGAAGTCCAAGAAGACAGACTCAAAATGTTAGCATTGTTTTCTGGGATGGGAGTAGTTTTAATTTATGTCATATTCATTTGTTCTCTATTTTACAATTTTCTGCAACGTACTTGTATTTTGTATGCAATAAAAGTACTGAAGGATAAAAGAAAGTAAAATTGGCAGTGCATTTTCTACTATTTCCAGATTAAAACTATTTTTATGATCCCTTTGCCACCCAGCAGTCCTGGTGACCTGACATGATTCATGCTTCTAGGAACCCCAGGGACCTGAGATTTCCCTCTGTCTATGAAATAAGAACCGCTCTCTGAACCACCTCTAACAGAAGCTTTCTATACTCCAATCTCCTGCAATAGTTTAGCCTATTCTTATTAGGAAAATGTTAGAGTCCCTTTATAAGGAGATCAAAAAGCTCCAATCAGATCAACCCAGTGGTGGAAATTCTTCAACATTAAGACCTATGTCATTGACCTCTTTCGTCTTCACCAGTAAACTCTCCAAATCAGAACTGAGCCTGTAGAAGTCACTCAGAGATGCTTCTCCATTGGCCAAAACCCAGAAATATAACATGGAGGTATCCACATTTACACAGCAAACCATGCTGGAACCCAGGCCCCTGAAGATTAATCATCGAAAACCACAGACATTTTCAAATGCACTGGGAAAACTGCACGTTATAAATAGTCAGGGTTTTCTGCATCTCTAAGGCCAGGGCATGCTCAGCCACGGTAGTGCAAGCTGCTAAGATACTGTATTCTATAGCCAGGGACCACATGGGAGGCCCAGGTTCAATTCTTGGTCCAACCTGAAGGACCAATATGGTGGATTCCAGAATTTGCCTGTAACCCCAGAATTTGAGGAGACCGAGGCAGGAGGATAGTGAGCTCAAGGCTGGCCTGGGCAACATGGTGAGACCTTGTCCAATAAAAGAGCTAGTTATGATAGGGTATGCCCAAAGTCCCAATTGGGAGGCTGAGGAAAGACAGTTGTTAAAGGCGCTGGACTCACACATGATTGACCATGGTTCAAATCCAGGACCTGGTTGTTTGCTTTCTCACTCCCTCCCCTCCTCTCACTCTGTCCCTCTCTGATCAAATTAAAATAAATAAATACACTTTAAAAATAATTCTTTGAAATTAAAATTTTTTAAAAAGACCAGGGCAATTTCTTTGAACTTCCATCTTATTGCCTATCTCTCCATATTTCTATTACATGAGATTGTGTGGAAATGCTTCTTCTTGATGGTCCTTTCTCACTCATTTCTGCAAAATCAGAATAATCAATTCTTCCTTCTTCTCTCCAGAATGTTTAACTTAAATATGATAAATAGTACCCCAAAGGAGCGTCTTAAAGTATGTGATAACAAATTATTCAAACGTCAAAAAAGATCTTTGTTCTAAAAGCTGATTCAATAAACCAAAGCACTGCCCAGTTAGAGGTCAGGGAGTGGGGGATAAATCCAAACTAGACCCTGTGGTTCTCATTTGTTCCACTAACATCTGAAGGAAGGAATTTTATTGTTTGTGGCTCATGAAATAGTAGATACTTCGTCCTTAGAAATACTGGCAATTGGGTCAGATTAAATGCTCCAGGGCTTGGACCAGACACCATGGCTTGGCCGTCTCCTTTCTGCAATAGCAGTGACAGATTGCCACGTTAAAAACCATATAAAGTTTTAAAAAGTTTTAGCAAAATGCACTGCAACTCAAAGCATGTTCATACTGTGATTGTGTCAGCCATCCATAAAAGTGTAGGGCAACAAATGAGTCTGCTCTTGAGTTGCTCAGGGTCCTAGGGGAGAGGGGGAATTCGACATGGCTCCCAGTAATTACGATGTCTGAGATAGGATATTGGTCACATATGAGGTGCAATGGGAAACAACGAAGGAGGGAGCGATTCACTCTGCCCGAGTGAAGACTTCCTTGTTGGCTGTGGGCTGGGAAGAAGCTCAGGAGTGAGAAGTGTTCTCATCAGAAGCTTGAATGTGTGAAAGATCATGTTGGGTTTCAGGAGCAGGAAGTTATTCAGCGAGGCTGGTGCAGTTAGAACCCATAATCCTATAATAATAATCATTTACTGTGGGCTTGAGCCTTGAACTTCATACTAATGTCCCAAGCAATGCCTTTATCACCTCCATTGACCCTGGAGGAAATGGAGACTTAGAGAGGCTAGGTATAAGGAATCCTGTGATGCCCAGATCCTTCTTCATGGCAGGACATACTGCTTCGGCACACAGCTGTCAGCTGTTAACAGCCCCTGCCAGATGATCTCAACTGCAAAGAACCTCTTCATCTAGAGCCTTAACCAAGGCCATGCCCCTGTCTGGAATGGCCCATATCCAATGACCTACTCATGTGGGGCTTTAAAGCCCAACTCGGGTCATTGTAGTGCCAGCCCTACCCTGCAGGGTTGATAGAGATGCCAGGCCTATGTCTTAGCTTGACCTCCATCTACTCATGCCTGCTTTTACTTCCTCCCTTTCAAGAGTCAGTCCCAAGGACACTCTTCCATGAATACCTGATACTCTAAGCTCTCAGAGTCTGCTTCTAGGCAAACCATTTGGAACTCAGTCAAAGTGTCAGGGTGGTGGGGCCTCATTTAGAATCCAGGCCATGCGACCTCAAAGCTTAACCATTTTAGTCTGATTCCCTCGTGCTAGAACAAGAGTGAGGGTGAGGCTGGAATTATAAATTTGGGCTAGACTATGAATGCCCTTTTTTGTCTCCCAAATAGATTATATGTTATTCCAAGGCCAAGAAAGAACCAAAAAGGATTTTAAACAGGACAGTGACCGCAAATATTTCAGGCTGATTATTCTGATCTTTGTATTATTTCCATCTTTCCGTCTTTGAACATATGTCACAGTGGTTTCTCTGAGTTCTCTGAGAAAAGTGCATGAAATGCACATATAAGAAATCTGACACTGGTTTCCGTTTATGAGCTGTTGTGCATACCTTCTGCAGTTTCATTATGTCTCTAGCAAGCATATTAGCTTCACACCCTAAGGAGTGGGAGTTGCACTGGAATGCTGGTATCAGGTGGTACGCTGGGAACACGTGTTGTCTGAATGAACCTCCTCGCCATGGAAGAGATTGGCTCAGTACAGTCATTCTGTTTGTCCATTTGGATGCAGGAGAATTCCTGACAAAAGCAGTTGTTTTTATTTGATATGATTGTTCTTGAGCTGTTGTCTTGATAGTCATCAGACATCATAGAGGGACCCTACAGTGGCACAGCAGTTAAACCCAATGCTCTGTGAGACAGACCCACATGGGAAGGTTCTAGGTTTGCACCCAGAGACCTCCCTGTGTATGCCCAGTACTCGTGTGTGCATTATCTACAGTCAGCTGAGACTGGGTGGATCATGGTGTCAGGACCATGTTGGGGGTGCTATCTCTCCCTCTCTCTGTGTCTTCCATATGGAAGAAATAAATGAATAATTTTACCAAAAAAAAATAGCAATAGAGTCCGTTGCTGTCAAGCACTGAGCCACATGTAGCGATCATAGTATGAATCTAAGATTCAGCCCCGAGAAAGTACCCATCGAATATATTGCTCTTACTCCTGAACCTGCTCCTTGTTCATGGACGGGAAGCAGACCTTCTATCTCAAGAGCAGTCATCCAGTCTCTTTCTAAGTCACTCCACGTTCTTTAATCATAAAATAAAAATAAAGGGACACCATGAGCAGTTATTTCTAGGAAATTATAATTCCTCAGGTTATGACCTTTGGAGGAAGGAGCAGAGTAGTTGTCTTCAATGGAGAGGGTCTGGGTGAAAGCGAGATTGGTGCATTGCTTTCCTCGTCCAGTATTTCACTGTTCTACAGCAGTGCTCATATGGAAAACTGAACCTCAAAGAAAGAGAAGAGAACGTCTATAGGTGTCATCAGTGAAAATGATCAATGAAAATGATCACCTTGCTTCCATTATTTGACTGTCCTGTTGATGTCCTTGTTTGGTTATCAAAATGACTTTTGAACAAAGAAAAGTTGGCTGTGGAATGACCCTCCTAATGTTGACTTAAATTCCGTAGATGAGGAAAAACAAAAATCAGACAAAGGGGCAAAGTCTGTCTATTCTGCTTCCAAGTTCATCTTCTAGCTACTCTGTTAAATTAGTGACTAGTCCATAAACTCCACTTTATATTCAAAACCCTTTCTACTGTAAATAGCCTATTTTATAATGTATTGTGTGATTACTGTTTGAATACTGGGTAACAAAGTTCATGAGAGAGAAATGCACCAAAAATGCTTAGACAATTATAGGATTCTTACAAAAATTTTCCGAAATAGAATGCAATTTTCACTACATTTCCTGGGTTTATTTATCATAGTTTCATTGTTTTATTGTGGGCAATTTATGGACATCTATATATAACAATTTATTGATTCTCCTGCTTCTGGAAAAAGATGTTTGTCACAGAGAAATGTCTGCCATAGCCTTACTAATCATGGCCAGAAGATGCATAATTAGTATCTCTTATTTTCAGAATGCAAAACCACTGTGCCATTGAAATTCTTTATACACATGAGTGAAATTTAAGGAAAAAGACAGAAGTGCATGATTATATTGTATAAATTTAATAAAAAATAATTCTTTTTTTCTGACATGCTTCAAAACAATCTTGTCACTGACAAGTTCTAAAATACAACATTGATTTATTTTACAGCCTGGGTTTCTATTGTAAGATTTAATTGTAATTTACAATAACTAAAGTTTGTGTTAAGAAAACATTTTTTCAGAACTTTGAATATAACCTAATCAACATCTTTGAATAACTTTCCTTTTTTTTTGTTTTCATTTTTTTGTTTGTTTGTTTTTTTGCTATAGGTTGTATGCATTTGCCAGAAAGAGAGAGAGAGAATGGGAGGGAAAGTGAGAAATCACCCTCCAGGGAAGATAACCACACCCCAATCCCTTCTCTTCCATTGTCCTCCCTGGATTTTGGGCACAAATGCATACATACCCAGCATGATTTTCAAGCCTCCAGTTTCAGGCCTTGAACTGTGGTCAGTCATGTAAGAGTCTGGCACCTTAATCACTATGCCATCTGCGGACCTCCCATCCAAGGATAAGAATATGAGAGGGGGTTTCAAACACTTAATGGAAGGTGTATATGATAATAAAATAATAATAATAACAACATAAGCATGGATTTCAAAATAAACTCATCATCAATTGCATTTTTCTATGAACTTTTAGAAGTACTTTTGTATGCTCTCCCAAACACAAACTAATCTGGATTTTCACGCTAAAAGTAATCTGATACAAATTCCCAGGAGCCAAATCTCAGCCTAAATTTCGTAAGAATGACTAGCCCTCACTTACCCTCCCTTCTGCAGTGCTATGGTTCTGTAGATGAAGACAAACTGAGATGTACTAGATCTTAGTCTTTGCTATAGTCTTTGAAAACCTTTGCCTGGTTGACTTACAGTTATTTATCTCTTAACATAAGGTAGCATTTTATTAAAAACATATTGTGGGAGGCCAGGTGGTTAGGCACTGGACTCCCACATGGCTTACTGCAGCTTGAGCCTGGACCCGGCAGCTTGAAAATCATGACGACTAGGTGTGTGTGTGTGTGCCCAAAATCCCAAGAGGAGAGTGGAAGAGAAGAGACTGTGGCATGGCCATGTGCCCTGGTGGAGGAAGTTCCCTCTCTCTGTCTCCCTCCAGCAAATACACATGCCCATGGCAAAAACCTAAATAATAATAATAATCTATTGTGGATTTAAAATTCTATTGTTGTGCCCTCTGACAGGACATTGTGACGAGGCTGATCATGTTGGAGAACTGCTAGAACCCAGATTGCAGCTCCTGCCCTAGAGTTTCAGAGTCAGCAGGTCTGGGGGCCAGGCTGAGAATTTGCATTTGTAACAGTTCCCAGGTGGTGCTGATGTTCCTGGAGGCAGGCCCCACGCTCTGAGAGCCTCTGTGGTGGAAAGTTTTTCTTGACTTACCAGAACATTCCTGGGGCTGACTTCACCCAGCCACTGCAGAGCTCAGCAGGGGAAAGAAAGCTTGCTTCCTCCAGTCTTGGAGGAGAAGGAAGATGTTCAATTGGTGGACCTTGGCGTGTACCAGGGCTTTTCATCAGGGAAGGCTAACTCTCTAACACATCCTACAACTGTTGTGGCTTCCCTGACTGCTGGGGACAACTTTTGAGAACCACTGATCTGGTTCACCCTTCCCACTTCACAGAAGGGGCTGGGAGAGGCTCAGGCCAGGCAAGATGGTGGAAACAGGGAGCTGCTGGCTCAGGAAGAGAACCCAGATGCCCTGGTTCTAGCGATTTCACCTTCCCTCCTCATGACTAGTTACCTAAATGCACAGCTAATCATTTCTCAGTAGTTACCAGAATTGACAAGAATGTTTAAAAATATTTTTCTCAGTGCTGATTGGAGAGATTGGCCTCTTCTATCAGCGGTTCACTACTCTCTGCTCCCTAAATGTGGAAAATTCTGACACAGCCTTGCTTTTTTTGCTCTTGTAAGATTAAGCTTTATATTCGTAAACCTATGTTAGGTTTTATTAATGGGAACTTCCCAGACAGCCTATACAGCAATGTTTTATATTTTCTTGGCTTACGGCTCCTACAGGCAGTGGTTCTTACTGTTAGCTTAATGTTCTTAGAACAACCTATAACCAATATATTTGTAAGCACAGAGGATCGTATTTACCTCTGAGCATTCTTGTCGTGGTTTCTTTGTTTTTGTTTTGTTTGTTTGTTTGTTTGTTTTTTTGCTTTCTTTTTCATGTCCTTATCTTCCTGCTTCTACAGAGTTGCATTTTCTCCAATAGTCTGAACCATTTGTTCATCCATTGTGGCACAGTTCTCACTGGGGCACTTAGAATACAGCACATCTAGCCTGGGTGTGGCAGCTGCCCCTGGGAAGTTCAGAGTCTCGTCTAGACCCATCTGCCAAAGTGCCCAGTACTCTTTTTTTTTTTTTTTGGAGAGATTTTCACTGTAGGGCGCGTGCGCTCTCCAGACAGACAGAGAGAGACATAGAGACAGAAAGCGAGAAATCACCCCCCAGGGGGCTTGGTCACGCCGCAATCCCTTCTCCTCCATTCTCCTCTCGGGATCTTGGGCACGCACGCACACGCGCCCGGCGTGAGTTTTAAGCCACCGGGTCCGGGACACGAACCGCGGTCGACTACGTGGGAGTCCAGCGACATAGCCATTACGCTAACTGCTGGTTCCCGTGCCCAGTACTCTTTACAAGGAGGGAACCTTATGTGTGTTAACCCAGGACTGCTTACAGACACTCACACAGTCTCTGTGTGACATGACCAGAGATGGTATTTTCTTTCCACATAGTCTAAAGGGAATGTCTAATCCTGATTGTGAGTTCAAAAAGTAGAAATCGTTCTAAGATTAATCGATAACTTAACAACAGATGGGTTGCTTTCCATTGGTCCTTAAGAAAAAAAATAGCATAAGACCCAAGTGTGGGGGTGGAGGGTCTTCAAAAAGTTCATGGAACTGATGTATTATGAAAAAATTATGCATGTTTCCATTTTTTCACTTAAAATAAACTTGTACTTTAATTCCATTTTTCCATGAACTTTTTTGACATCTCCTTGTATTGTTTCGTGGAAAGGAGAGCATTATCTTCTGACTAGCTTTCTTCTACAACAGCAGTTCGGTAAATAAATTTTACAAGGCAAGAAAGCAAACCATTATGCATAATAGTAAAAGTCAGTAACAGCTTCAACAAGACTCTTCATTTACTCAAGTGTTGATAAAACCAAGTTGTTATGTATAACATTTGTTATGAGCACATTTTAATAACCAGTGTGGTTATTGGAATGGAAGGAAGAGGAGGCATATGTTTTGTTTTTTCTAAGCGATAAATTAATTCAGTTGGACTGATGCAAAGTTTCTTGAGTGCCAGTGATAGAAACAGAGTCTGTAGAAAATATACACGGTCAAGAATAAGATCATCCCGATGTCAATAGAAGACTTTCATTTATTCTGGGCAGGTCCTCTGAGACCTTATCATAAACTAGCACAGCCTTTCTAAATAATTTATAAAGATATAATTCCTGAAATCACAGCTCAGTCATAACATATGTGGATCCAGCCATTGATACAATGGTGGTCCTTCCTAGTCCAGCTGTATAATTTTGTGTAACAGTGAACATTTGTATTTATTTTTACAAGTTTGCTATGGGGGATGTGCATTCACCTGAGAAAGAGAGAGAGAGGAAGAGAGAGACAGAGCCCTCATGGGGGTTACCAAGCCACAATCCCTTCCCCATTTCTACTTCTGGGATTTGGAACACGCACACACATGCATTTCCAAGCCACCAGGTGAAGGTCTGAAACCATCAGCCATGTGGGATCGAGGTGCCCTTCCCACCACACCACTGGCTGGCCTCATTCTGTAATTTAGAAGATGATGGCTTTCTTTTTATTAGTCAAAGTTCAATTGTTCACTTTTGTTTGGTCAGCAGTTCAGATTTCCCTTTATATAAGATAAATGAAAGTATTTTATGACTTGATGACTATCAATTAGTGTTGTTTCCTGGGCTGTGAAGCTGTCAAGGCTCTCTCCATAATATTGCAAGAGGATGTGAATATTTAAATGTTTTCATAGCAACAGCCTGTAGAGAGATCGCTCAGGAGACGCTCTGTGTCATACAAACACAGGAACACCATTCACACAGGCACTTCCTAATCTGTTTCCTCCCTCCTTTCTCTGCCTCACAACCCAGCTCAGACATTTCCGAGCACCGTCTTCTGCCCTCACTGTGCTCCGGACACTGGAAAGTAGCAGGCTTTCTGAGGTCCCTGACTCCTGTCCTTATTCTTTCCTCTGCTCTAACTGCCTATCTCCATCCACTTAGTTGATCCATGGTTTATTCAGGACTGAGTGCCTGTCAATTATTCTACTTTTGTTCAACTGCCAGAGGGTGCATGCATTTGCCAGAGAGAGAGAGAGAGACAGAAAGGGAGAGGAGAAAAAGCATCCCCCCAATGGGTATGGTCATGCTGAAATCCCTTCTCTGTTTCTCCATCCTGTTAGGATTTTGGATACACACACACACACACACACACACCTGGTATTTTTTTTTTTTTTAAGTCACTAGGCCCGGGATTCAAAATACTGCGGGTGGCCGTGTGGGATCCAGCTCCCTTAACCACCTGGTGATAGGGCCAGTTGGCTCCTGTCAGTTCTTCTGTGATGCGTTCTTCACACTCCCCCAATGCTCACTGAACTAGGCAGTTTACTGAGTTGTGCCCCTACCCTGGCTTGTACCTACAGGCTTTTTTTTTCCCTTTTTGGAGAGGTTTTTGCTATAGGATGCGTGCGCTTGACAGACAGACAGAGACAGAGAGACAGAAAGCAAGAAATCACCCCCCCGGGGGGATGACCACGCCACAATCCCTTCTTCTCCATTCTCCTCTTGGGATCTTGGGCACACACGTACATGCGCCCGGCGTGAGTTTAAGCCACCGGGTCTGGGACTCGAACCGCGGTCAACAACGTGGGAGTCCAGCGACATAGCCATTACGCTAACTGCTGGTCCCACTACAGGCTTTTATTTATCTGTCTGCATATCCGTCTCTCCCATTTCCGGGAAGCCCTTTGCAGAAGAGACCACACCATCAAACCCGACATGTGGTGGTTGCTCAGCGTTGCTGAGTGGATGACTCAAGGGCGAACCAGATCATGCTTTTGAGTGCAGTCACCGCAAGCCTCGCCTTCCTAGTTAGGGGCAGCCCTCTCCTGCGATTGCTCCCTGCGGCCTCCTGTCCTCCTTTTCTTCCAGGCCATCTCAGACTCCAAAGTGATCATTCTGAAATTCAGATCTGGCTGTGACCTTCCACCCTTGCCTAACAAAAACAAAAACAAATCGCCCATAAAACGGTAGACCAAGCCCTTCCTCAGGTCCATCAGCACTGACCTTAGCTCCCTATCTACTGCCTTCCTCCTTCCACTCCGTGGCCCTCAAAATATCAAAAATGCCGAACTTGCAGCCTCTCAAAGTACACAGAATCCCATTTCTCAACTCCACATCTTTGACTGTGCTCTTCTCAGTGGCTGGGAAGCCTTTTCCTTGCCCCCTCTTGCCTCTCCCAAAGCCAACTCCTAGCCGTCCTTGGAAACTCAGTTCCAAAGTCATGCTCCCCGGAGGCCCAGACAGTCATGCAGCAGTAAAATGTGATGGTCCGCAAGGCAGCTCCACATGGGAGGGCTCTGGGATCATGTCTGGAGATCCCCTGAGGACTGTGGGCTAGCATGTGGCCATGATCCAGGATGGGCCAGGGGTGGATTACAGCGTCGCCGCCCTGTTGGGGAGTCTCTCGCTCTCGCTCTTGCTCTCTCACACCCTCTTACTCTGGCATTCCCATTCATGGAAGAAAGAAAGTCGTCCTCCCCAGGTAATCTCCCACCTTCCCTCATCCAGGCTCCCTGTGTTCTTAGAGCACCGGCCACACAGGGTGATGGACGAGAGGTGTCTCCAGGAAAGGGCCTCCTGCTTGCTCCTTTCTATCCCTGGGCCCTGGCACAGGGCCTGCCCCATCGGCGGCGGGAAGCTCCGTGCGGTAGAGCCCGGACACTGAGCCTTCGTCCTTTCTTCTGGACTCAGTACCACCTACTTCCCTGGAAGGGACTCGTCGAGGGTTGGGCACTCACCTAAGTAAATCAGGCGTGAGTGGGTAAGAGTGTGTTGTGCTTTTCCAGAGCTCGAACTAGGACAACCCCAACGCCTACATCAGGGCAGCAATGTATTTCTTTAAGAAGTAGTGATAGTAATTGCCTCCTTCACAGGAGTGCACCCAATCACTTGTTTGAGCTGGATGATAGAATAAAATCTACAAAAAGTGTAATTTTGCAACATCCACAAATTCACCTAACTAATGTGCCATGACAATAGGCAATTGGTAAGAGTAACGCCATTGCATGGAAGTGAGAACATAGCAAGAAACTCAGTAAAAAGCGTTTTCAGCCTGTTGAATGGAGAGCTAGACAGGAAGGAAATGAGAGTGTAGGCGTCGGCAACACAGCGCTCGTCTGCACGAACCTGGATAAAATCTCACGTCGAGTAGGTGTGTTTTCGTCACGCTGACCTCTCTACTTCCGACTCAGATAAATGTATCGGGCGAAGTTAAAAGCCAGCGTTGTTTCTTCAACTCTGGGCTTGACTATTTCACCAGAAAATGTAAAAATAAAAAGGAAACACTTGCCTTTGGAGAGGTAATAGTTCGCTGCCTAAGCACAGGGTGTTCGCCAGCCTCGTTTCTTTCTTTCCTCTCCCTTGGGTCCCTGAGTCCCTCCGTGCAGATCTTACCGATGACCTGAACTGCAGGCCCGGGCGCCCTTCGCACCTACCCCTCTCCCCAGCATATCTGAAGTCCTCTCTCGGCCGTCCACTGTGCTCATGGAGCGTCCCCTCCATCCACCTGCAATGATGTCCAGGCTTTGGGACGCTGCCTGAGTGGAGCCTCACTTCTAACCCTATACCTAATGGCCTCCAGGAGCCACAAACTCTCAAGTGCCCAAGTGGCCTCCAAAGTCCACCCCAGTGAGGCCACGCAGAGGTGGAGGAGGGCTCCTCTTAACCTGATGTCACACTACCGCCTGGCCTTGAAGCAGCATTGCCTGTGCCCAGGGGCACAGAGAGTCCGCCCTTACTGGGAAAGCGGCCTCTTCAGCTTTTTCGGCTCGTGCTACTGTGTACAGGGAGCTTTGTTCTAGTCCACAAGGCTGGGCTGGGTCTGCAGCTCCACAGCCCCACACCCCTCCACCACTGCAGCCCAGTGATGAAGAAAGAAAAAGCCTCCCTCACTGCCCCTTCACCCTTCAGCTCACAGATAATCTCAAGCCAAGGGACTGACCCCTCTGTCCAGCCTTGTGGGCACCCTTTCCCCTGCTCTGATTTCAGGCAGGCAATATCTAGGGATATCAGCAGCCTTTTGGTTGAAGATGTTTAGGGAAGAATAAGGTTTCCATCTTCAGTTGCAGTCAGGGTTGGATTTTATATCCTGGAGTATTCCCAACTAGTCAGCAAGACCATTTGGTGCCGATTTTTACCTCTTAAGAATCTGCCTGCACAGCGGAGAGGGAAGGCTGTAGTGTTTGGAGCTAAATTCACAAGCAGAATTGACAATAGGTGCTCTCAGGACTAAACCACTCCATATTTAAGCTGTGGCTAGTTAGTACAATGTGGCATGAGATGTTGTAATCTGTATTAAAATAAACAAACTAACAAAAAAAAAAAACTTAAAACAGGACAGCCCTGTAGCCTCATAGCTAACTGGATCCCACATCGCCAACTGCAATTTGAATTCCAACTCCAGAAGTTCGAAAAACATGCTGGGTGCAGGTGTGTGCATGCTCAAAATCCCAACAGAATGGAGAAATGGAGGAAAAGAGATTGCAGTATGGCCATACCCTACTGGGGGTTGCTTTCTCCCTTTCTCTCTCTGTCTCTCTGGAAAGCCCACACAGTCTCTGAAAATTAAAAAAATAAATAAATAAAATTTTTAGACAAGTTTGTCTACAAAATATTTACCCTTTCCTATAAACTCCAAAGGGTCAAACTCCCACCAGGGTCTCAGTAAGGCCTAGATATTTTTCATGCACTTTTTTATGTATTCACACAAATACTTACTGAGGGCCTGTTGGGTACCTACACTATTAAAGTAGCTAACGCAATAGCAGTGAACCAGGATTTACCTTCTAGGGAGAGGGAGAATAAACGAAAATTGAATGATACAATATCAGACTCTAAGAAGTGCTAGGAAGTAAATGAGAAGACTGGATGGAGAGTGGAAGGGAATGTTCCAAAAACTTTTTCTTAAAGAAAATTGTGAGCACATATGAAAGTAAAAAAAATAATAATAATAGTCTAGTGAACCCTACAGACCCACCACCCAGCTTCTACAAGTCATCAACCCAAAACCTGTCTTCCGTAACGCCCCCACCTTCCCACCATGGACTATTTTGAAACAAATCTCAGACATCATATTCATATTGCCTTGTTAATATTTGGCGTGAATCTCTGAAGGAAAGGGAATGTTATTTAGATAAAATAGATAAGGACGCCGTGTCTGAAAATGTGATCTGAGAGAATGAGAAGTGTGAGAGCAAAAGAGTTCTAAAAAGCAAAACAGGGAACACATATGCCCTGAGGTTCTTAAGGATCCGGAGAAAGGCCAGTGAGGCTACCCTGGAGGCAGGCAGAGACAGAGGGGATCAATCCTAAAACAACAGTCTGACCGGAAGTTCTCGGAAGGAATAGTTATTACAACAGAACTAGATGAGACCTATTAATGTCAAAACTCTTCTAGTTTTTGCACACATTAACACACATGTTTATCACAGCAACCCCATAAAGTCATCACCACTCATGTCATTCCCATTCTACTAGAACTTAAGGAACTGGAACACAGGAAGGTACAGCTAGTCTCTGGCAGCCTCAGGATTTGAACCAAGGCAATGTCATTCCAGAATCCAAGCTCTCAGTCTTCCCAGTGTGCTGCTGCTCCTTCCAGTGTAGAATGGTTTATTACCTGCGAGTCACATTCCCATGCAGAATTGAATGAGCACAGGTGATTCAGGGCTGCCCCTTCCTGGTCTCTCTGGGCCCAGAATGGCTTTTCTCACAGCCCCCATCCTCAGACTGCCACGTACTCCAGGTCTAGTTATGCTCCCTGGCTAGTTTATCTTTTCCTAGTCCCTTCCCTTCTCACCAAAATACTCGTTTCTACTTGACAATAAGTCCCATGAAATTGGGGAACATGTCAGTCTCTTTCAGACCTCTTGCCTCAAACAGCGCCCAAAACATACAATACTGAGTGCATGCTTGCCGGATGGTGAAATTCATGAGTGACAGGGAAGTGACATTTTCACCCGACCAAGCAATGATAATGTCTAAAGAGCAGTCGTTTCTCGAATCACGACACTTCCGACACCAGATGCATGTGAGTTTTGTCCCACACCGAGCAATTCTATAGTTCTACACAGACACCAACTGAGTATCCTACTATTTCAATCAGTTCTGGTGCTGACGACCTGGAGTTAGTACAGACCCCACAAGATAAGGGCTCAGGCACTCCCAGAGACCTGTCCCCCACTGTAGATGCCAATTGCAAGCAGCAGGCCCCCAGGTTACCCACACTTCTGTCCAACTTGATGTAGGCTCCCACCGCTTCCTCTCTTGTACAGTAATTTGCTGACAACTCACAGAACACAAGGAAACATGTGTACTGCTCTGCTATAAAGGAAAGTGGAAAGGATGCAAATAAAAGACTAGTTGAAGAATCGTAGGGCAAGGACTGAGAAGATCCTAAGTGCAGGAGTTTCTGTCCCCATGGAGTCTAGGTACACCACCATCCTGGCCCGTGGAAGCTCTCTGAACCCCATTGTACATGGTTACATTAAGTAGGCATAATGGCTATTAGTGATTAGTGATTCACTCCATTCCTAGCCTCTCTGCTCAACATGGAGGTCCAGACTGAAAGTTCCAACCCTCTAATCACGGGACTGGTTCTTCTGGCAACCAGCCTCCATCCTCCAAGAGCCACTACATTACCATAAATTCAGGTTTGGCTGAAAAGGGAGGCCTTTATGAGTAGCAAAACGTGCTCCTTTTACTGCTATTGCTCAGGAATTTCTAAGATCTAGGAGCTCTGAGCCAGAAACGAGGGGGTGAGGACTCCATCACAAAATCGTAGTGTTCCACCCAGATCCCCTCTCGGGAGTTGCCCCCACCTCTTTACCCTCTTCTATAAACACTGGGGCTGTCAAGAACCAGCACTTGTAGCTCTTCTTCCAAGGACTCCCCCTCAGGCTCCAGATCATTTCACCCTAAAGGCCCAGGGCCAGCAGTGCCTGGGAGCTCCATCTTCCGCGGACCCCAGAGGCTGTTACCCAATGACTGTCAGGTGCAGAGCTGAAAGACCAGCTTCCTTGTCTTAGGGTGGGACAAGGTAGGCTCAGGACTTCTCCCTCTCCTTCCTTGTTCCTGAGGACCCCAGTCAAAAACATTAGGTCCTTTTTTTCAATTCCTCTGTGCGCTAACAGGGAGTTACTATACTTACGATTTTACCATAAAATGAAATAGACTATAATTAATTCTAAAAGTAAACTGAAATTGATGTAATTTCAAGTATTTTAGGATGATGCAGTACTTCAGAGCTATCACTGGCAATTTCAAGCACCCCCGGCCCAGGGACTTCTCAGCAGTGCTCAGTGGAGACTTTTGGTCTGTTGGGGGAAAGCAGGATGCCTGGAGTGGAGCACATTCCTATCTCTGCATGAAAGTCAGGGTATAGGCAGGAGGAGCAGAGAGCAAGCAGCGAAGCTTGGCTCAGTGTTGAAACTCACGAGACTGGTTTCTACCTGGTAGGAGGGCTTTGTGGCACAGTAATGATCACGAGACCAAGGAGGAAAGCCTAACGTGATAGCATACATACCAAGTAAGTCATGGGGGGCAAGTCTGAGTACCTTTCCATTTTTTTTTTTTTTTTTGAGAGATTTTCGCTATAGGGCACGTGCGCTCACCAGAAAGACAGAGAGAGACATAGAGACAGAAAGCAAGAAATCACCCCCAGGGGGGATGGTCATGCCGCAATCCCTTCTCCTCCATTCTCCTCTCGGGATCTTGGGCATGCACGCACACACGCCCGGCGTGAGTTTTAAGCCACCGGGTCCGGGACGTGAACCGTGGTCGACTACGTGGGAGTCCAGCAACATAGCCATTACGTTAACTGCTGGTTCCCCCTCCAATATTTATTTATGGGTATTTCCTTGACTTTCTAAGAGAAGACCTGTGGTGAGGATAAGAAATGAAAGTGTCGATTCAGTTAAGAGTCCCAAGAAGGGACCAGCAGGGGGCATGGTGGTTACATCGCTAAACTCTGACATGACTGACCACAATTCAAGTCCCGGACCTCAAGGCTAGAAAATCATGCTAGGTGAGTGTATGTGCCCAAAATCCCAAGAGGATAATGGAGGAGAAGAGATTGTGATGTGGCCATCCCCCAGGGGGTGATTTTTCACTTTCCCTCTCACTGTCTGTATCTCCAGTGAGTGCATGCATCCTATGGCAAAACAAATAAACAAAGGTCCAAAGGAACTGGAGGCACCTTTTTCACACATGTGGGTGTAGGAAGAGTCCAGGTCCTAATGGCACACTCATGGACATGCCCTGCCCGTTATAGTCAGCCACTGCCAGTCGCTTCGGACCTTAAATGAGGAGTGAATTGCGATGAATGTGTTTATGAATATCTTCATTTAAAATTTAAAAATGAGGAGTGAATTGTGATGAATGCGTTTATAAATATCTTTATTTAAAATCAAACATCGCTATAGCTCTGGATTTCTAGTAGCAAAAAGAGCTGCTCCACAGTCCATACTCCGTGAAATCCACACGGCTCGTGAGAGTGCCAGAACTCTCACGATCATGAGCAATGACACTCCAGAGAAAAGTTCTGAGCGTGCGCCTTCGTTAGACCCTCTTGGAATGAAGGCGTAAGTGTAGGAGTCATATAGTCGCTAAATTGCCTTAACATGCTGCCAGATTCTATAGGGCACGTGCGCTCACCAGAAAGACAGAGAGAGACATAGAGACAGAAAGCAAGAAATCACCCCCAGGGGGGATGGTCATGCCGCAATCCCTTCTCCTCCATTCTCCTCTCGGGATCTTGGGCATGCACGCACACACGCCCGGCGTGAGTTTTAAGCCACCGGGTCCGGGACGTGAACCGTGGTCGACTACGTGGGAGTCCAGCAACATAGCCATTACGTTAACTGCTGGTTCCCCCTCCAATATTTATTTATGGGTATTTCCTTGACTTTCTAAGAGAAGACCTGTGGTGAGGATAAGAAATGAAAGTGTCGATTCAGTTAAGAGTCCCAAGAAGGGACCAGCAGGGGGCATGGTGGTTACATCGCTAAACTCTGACATGACTGACCACAATTCAAGTCCCGGACCTCAAGGCTAGAAAATCATGCTAGGTGAGTGTATGTGCCCAAAATCCCAAGAGGATAATGGAGGAGAAGAGATTGTGATGTGGCCATCCCCCAGGGGGTGATTTTTCACTTTCCCTCTCACTGTCTGTATCTCCAGTGAGTGCATGCATCCTATGGCAAAACAAATAAACAAAGGTCCAAAGGAACTGGAGGCACCTTTTTCACACATGTGGGTGTAGGAAGAGTCCAGGTCCTAATGGCACACTCATGGACATGCCCTGCCCGTTATAGTCAGCCACTGCCAGTCGCTTCGGACCTTAAATGAGGAGTGAATTGCGATGAATGTGTTTATGAATATCTTCATTTAAAATTTAAAAATGAGGAGTGAATTGTGATGAATGCGTTTATAAATATCTTTATTTAAAATCAAACATCGCTATAGCTCTGGATTTCTAGTAGCAAAAAGAGCTGCTCCACAGTCCATACTCCGTGAAATCCACACGGCTCGTGAGAGTGCCAGAACTCTCACGATCATGAGCAATGACACTCCAGAGAAAAGTTCTGAGCGTGCGCCTTCGTTAGACCCTCTTGGAATGAAGGCGTAAGTGTAGGAGTCATATAGTCGCTAAATTGCCTTAACATGCTGCCAGATTTTTGTACATGAGACTTACAATGGAAATACTGTAATTGGCACATTTTCATGAGAAATATTAGAATGACTTGTGTTTAGACAGAATCTGAGTTCTTTACCAGGGTTTAGACTCGTGTTTAGTTAGAATCTGAGTTCTTTACCAGGGTGTAGAATGTAAGTCTCTCAGAGAAAGAGAATATGGGGAAAGACTTAGACAAAACACCCTCCCGTCCACCCCCCGTGTGGATGCCAGTTGCAAGCAGCAGGTCCTCAGATTGCCACACTTCTGTCCAGCGTGGGAAGCTCCCAATACTCCCTTCTCATGTAGTGATAGATGGTGCGGTGACATCATCTGTGGGGACATCTATTCGATGTCACACATGCATGTGCAGCCATACGCACATGCATGTACTTGTGTGGTCCTTGAGGAAACTTCATCAAAGCTTTTTTCTCATCACCATCTAGTGTCTACAGACAGCCAGGAGAGACAAAGCACACAGCTTTGGAAATTGGGATTTGTGTTTAATTATAGGATGAGCACCCATGTCTGTATTGATAAATAGACACAGAAATAAATCATGTAGGTCCTCAGAGAGGTGTTTTGGGTTTTGTTTTGCAAATCTTTTTCCTGCATGTCCTCACTATCAAATCAGCAACTGTGAGATAGACCCAGTAAGGGTATTTTGATGTAAGACAGAAATTAAATTTCAGAATGGGTGTCCTTATGGGCACCAAACCAATGTCGTAAACGAAACATGAGGATAACAAGCTGTTCATGACTGATGTCTTCTCTGACTGCCTGCTGCCTCCTACCTCTGGCTTCAGAACTAAAATACTGCTTTCTCTACAAATGAGCAATTTCATCAAATTGGAGAGGCCCAGGACAATCAGGAGAAGCTATATTTTACTTTTTAAAGTTTATTTATTTCACTTCTTCCAGTAGTGAGAAAGACAAAAAGCGAGAAAGCAAGAGAGCAATCTAGTCCCAGCCTCAGTCAGCCCCTTATCATGGGCACACACGTTTAGGAAGGCCTTGGATACGAACCTGGAACCGTCCCCTGAGGGTCAGCCTCACAGAGCATCGCATTTTACTGCTGCACCACCATCTGGCCTAATGCCATGTTGTAAATGCTTTTTCTGATGCTCTCTACTATAAAATATTTTAAACAGCATATTTGCTATTAAGTCATGAAATTCACCTCTCCTAATAACCACATTCACTGGCTAAAAGCTTCCTTCGAGTTGCCATTTATTACAAAGTAAAATAAACTGCTGTAAAAATAGAGAATAGCTGGGTTCGCCTCATAACCTTGTGGATGAGGAAGCCGAATCCCACATGGCCGACCACTCTTTGAGCTCCAACCCTAGCAGTGTAAAAATTTGCCACGTGCGTGTGCGTCTGTGCCCAAAATCCAGATCCACAGCGTGGAGAGATGGAAGAGAAGGGATTCCAGTATGACCATTCCCTATTGGGCAGTGCTTTCTGCTTTTCCCTCTTCCTGTCTCTCACTGGCTAGCACACGCGCACACACACACACACACACACACACTGGCAATTAAAAATATACATACAGAACAGTTATCCTTATTTGCATGATTTCCAAAGTAAGAGATATTTATAGAGGTGGGCTCAAATTCTGATCAACTCAATTTGTTTAAAAATTCTCATTCATACCATGAACTATGGGAATCTTTTCTGGTACTTGTTAAGAATATGCTAGATGCTAGGTACTGTTCTCAAATTTTCCATGTGTTAATCATCTCATTTAATTCTCATCATAACTCTGCAAGTGGTATTATTTTTATACCCCTTTTACCCATGAGAAACCGAAGCATGGTTTGCTTAAATCACAAACCAAGACATTCTGGTTTCAGAGCTTATGCCCTCAACTGCATTGATAAATGAGCAAAAGGAGTGTGAGGTCTGGAGCCCTTCCTCACTGCTCAAAACGATTTAAAAAATTATTCTATTATTTTATTCTTTAAAATTCTAGAGGGGAGAAAGCTGTCTTAAGAAATCTGTGCTTCTATTAGTGGATTTCTAGACTATTTGAAGATTTCAGAGTGATAACTTGATGTAGTCAAGGGCCAGGGTTCATGAGATGGGACCTAAGAACTTCAGCCTTCTGCAAATCTTTGCTTCGAGAGCTTCTGCCTCTATAAAAGCACATGAATGAGAAGTCAGCGTGTCTTTGGAGTTGATCTGTGAAAATAAGACACTGTGGTACAGTCAGACCTCATTGGGGCCATCCCTGCTGGGTCAGCACATCGGCAGTGAAGGATCTGAAGGCGTACACTCGGCAGCGGCTTCGGGATACCCAGTTGGTCCTGGAATGTCAGCGTGCTCATTATGTGCATTTATTGTGCCTGGGCTCTCCGCTGTCCAAATCTACCCCGAGTCTCCAATCAAGAAGAGGTATTGATAGGAGCACTGCTAATATGACATGACTGCGGACAATACGAAGTGACATGACCCGGGGTGAGGAGCAGAACACGTGTGGTTTCCCGATCACCCCTCCCCCGCCCTGCCACTTATCTTAATGCACACGACATCCCCGCCGTGGCAGTCGCACACAGAAAAGCTGAGAGATGTTCATGAAGCTGCATCCATGACAGCACCGAGGGTCCACCCAAAACGTTGGCCTCCAGAGTGACCGTATCCGCTGCCCGTGTGCACCACACTCCTGCCTATGGTTGTAGCTCCAGTTCCAGGGGTCCGTGAGGCCTCTCCCTGGAGCATGGATGTCTCTGACCAAGATCCCCTGGGACGCCAGAGAGGAAGTAGGAGAGTGAGCATGTGCTCCTTTGAGAGGAAACGCAGCAAAAAGAGGAATAAGTGGATTCAGCCTAGCCATAGGAAACAGAAGAAATAAACAAAACCACAAACAAAAAACTCAGATACCTGTGCTTGGTGTAGCACCTCCCAAAGCAGCTGAAGTGCACCCATTTCTGTCCTCACAGTGTAAAGGCTCAGAACCCACTTTTAAGTAAACACTTCATTTTCCGTCAGGACGATGGTTTACCCTTTATGCAGTGCCTGAATTTGTGGCAAATACCTGGGGCTCTCTCTGTAACAGTGTCCTAATGAGGGAATTCTCAATCTACACTCTTGTGTTCTGTCCAGAGAGCAATTCTGTCATTTCCTATATGAATATTTGATAGACCTACATATTAGGGAGATGTCCTACAATTACTAAAAATATTTTTATCTTCATTACGCAGGAATGAACTGCCTAGCCTCTTGAGAGAGATTTAAATTTTTCACCCAAAAGTCATGGACAAAATTGTTCAGTCAGCATTTAAACCAAACTGCACATAACTTAAACTTTCTTTGAGAATTAAGAAGACGATTTGAGGAAGCTCCCTGAAACGCGAGAATTTTGTTAGGACTTCCGCTTGTATTGCCTAAAAGAATGACCTGTGACAGGTGTGTCAGTAGGCAGTGCCTATACCAGTAGTTTGGGAAGGTATTCCCGAGGTGGTCTTCTCACTTCAGCAGTGAAAACAAGAACAAAAATATAAATGCTTTCACTTAAGGTACTCAAGGTAAAAACGAGGCAGTTTTCTCTAGACGCATACCATTACTCACCTCATACACACTCTTAGAAACATATGTGGAAAGCCAAGACCAAGGCCAACTTGAATTGCAAATCCCATGGTGGTAATCTGGGATAAGACAGGGCTGCTCTTTTGGCCAATGAATGAGAATTTTTTCCTCCTTCAAAAGAAAATTATTTTTTTTTAGGAGAGCAATAAAGGCAAAAGACATAAAGTAATGAGCTTAAAATGAATTTTTCATTTCTAAAAAAATGTGCTGGGTCAACAGACTTACTGTAGATCTAGTTATGTGAAATTTGGTTATAAATGAATAAAGAAGACAATCAAATAAGGACATTCATGAAAAAAAAGTATTAAATTCCTGTCCTTTTTGATGTTTCCTCTGATAACAAGTTCTTCCTCCCTCATCAGGTGGTATGAACTTTAGGCAAATTTCCAAAGGCATTAAGAAATAGAATACATTTCGAGAGAAATGAAATAAAAAGGAAAGGAGGAAAGGGAAGAGAAAGAGAAGATAGATTGAGACAGAGAATGAAGAAAGTAAAGAAGAAAGTTAAAAGCAGGCATTTTCAGAAGAGCTTCCAGGTCTTGAATTAAGCATGGCATTAATTTTTTTCCACCAAGTTTTAGTCTTGGCAGGTTTCTGCTAAAATGCAGGAATTTCATGGATGTGGGAACTGGTGATGGAAAATGCATTATTATACACAACAATTGTTGTACTTCAGAGAAACTGTATGGGGAAAAAATAACACCCTAGAATAAATACAAATGAAATTCATGTATCAAAACCAATACTGTGAAAATAGTTTAAATGTTTCTTGAATTTATATCTAGTCATTAACCTAAATGCAGATTTTAGTTCAAGCCACACTTCTGCCTCATGGTCAGAAGGCCTGAAAATCTGTGGCGTGGAAAATTGGCAGGATAAAGAATATTGAATTGGTCTCAATGAAAAAACAGATTTTTGGCAGCCATAACCTTTCCCCCCGAGCAGGTCTCTCTCCCCCTCTCCTTTCTTTCTCCCTGTTTCACTCTTGTCCCAGGAGACATGGAGGGAAGACCATACATTCGCTAAAACGGCGAGCTGATGTCAACCTGACCCTTCATCAGAGGACCTTCCTCATTGGCTTGAGTCCCTTTTGGGGGGAGCCCCCTTAAAGTCCCAACCTAGACTCACCCCTAGGAGCACAAAGGCTTTCCATTTCTCTTGACTCCCCAGAAGAAGGAAGTAGGCTAGAATGCTGACCTCAGCCAGGGACCCTAAGAGGAACTGCAGCTCACGAATGGAGATGATCGCACTACTCACAGAGATCCTCTCTTCCCGTCCCCCCATGCTGTTTTGCTCCCATATTTGTCAGTAACTTCAACGGAAGTGGACGTTTTTCAGAGTTTTATTTAGTCTAGCGGACAAAATCTGGGTGCTTCTCCAAAATCATTTCTCCACGCAGGAAGATGCTAAAAGCCCACCTCACCCTTGACACTCAGGGTCATTTCCCCCCTTTCCCCCGGGCTAGCCCTAAACCCAGGCTCCACTGAGCAGCCCAGTGCTGGTGGAGAATATTTTCCTTCCAGCCGCGTGTCCATTCTGCCCCCAAGCCCCCAAACTCTGAGGGAACGTTCTCCAGGCCCCTCTGGTGGGTCCCGGGCCCTTTGCATGAGCCAGTGGGGTGAGAGCGCCTGCCCGAATGAATGTTGTGTGGGTGTGCTGTGCCCGTGCCTCTCGCTGGTTTTCACAGTGATCTTTTCTCTCTTTGCAGCTGGTTAATAATCCGCTAGCAAGTCAGGCTGCAGCGGC
>NW_006159550.1:3773041-3777376 GCF_000334495.1 Tupaia belangeri chinensis | reverse complement strand
GGCCCGCCCCAGCCATGGGCTCCGTAGCCAGCTCACAGGCCTTTGGCAATGCCCTCTCCAGTCTTCAGGGGGTCACAGGTCAACTAGTTACTAATGCACAAGGACAGGTGAGTGGGAGATGGGAACAAGAGTACATTTTTATGGCAGATTGAACTCGGAAAGGAAATGAATTTCTTTTGCATGACAGTGATATGTAACTGCATCTATTCAAGGCAAATAAATAACGTTTACTAGCAATGTCAAGAATAGGAGAAGGGTTGGGAGGTTTTTCTATATTTTAGAAGCAAGGTTTTTGGGTTTTTTTTCCCTTCCCCTAGAATGTCAAAGTTTGTTTTTATTTCTATATGACAACCTGTGTTATGACCTTAATTGAAGAAGTTACCTTTTGTTGCCAAGGTATTTTTTTTCCTTAGTAATTTGCTTTTATATTTTTCACTTTTTTTAAAGCTGGGATAATGAGAGAAACTGGTAAGTTTCCTTCCCTAATTGCTGTAAGTTTTATTACTAGCCTTAACAAAGCCAGCTTCAGAGTGTATTGGAGGATGGTGCAGTCCTGTGAAAACAACAGTGAGAAAGGGTGAGTCAGAACAAAGCTATCAGGTTGCCGGGAAAGGCATGACGTGTTTTTCTATGCAAATTTTTCTATGCAAAAACGCATCATGACTTCCCCCCACCACCCTATAATTGTAGGTCAGCCCCTAGCCCCAGCCCCTCATGGTTCTCCTGGAAGCGGGGCGGACCCTCTCACACGTGTGTCAACTGACTTCAGTCTGTCAGGGCTAGTACTGCTTCCTCGTGTCATGAGAGTGTCCCCTTACACGGCTAATGCACCCACATTCTGGTCACCAAGACACCAATGGAGCCTCACATGGCTCGTGAACCTAATCGTTGCCAGAAAGCAAGCAAGTGCTGATGTCAGGGTGCTCTTCATTCAAAGGCCGGCACAAGGTCCCAGCCTCCGTGGTTAGGGCACTCAGTTTCCATCGTGGCTATCCGTGATCATGAAACACAGGGAGAAAGAGCTTGTGCCCCACAAAGGTTTTTCCTCCCAGAGTCATTCATTTGCCCAGCGTGTGTCGAGGGGCTCCCTGCTCGGTTGGTCTGTGCAGTGCAGGAATTGCCATGTCTTGAACCCTGTTTTTATTTTACATAAGGAGTAAACAAAGATGCATTATAAGCTAAACCGTCTCCCTACGTCCCAGGGAAAAAAAGCTGACCTTGTTATATTTCCTGGGCGGGTGCAGGATTGTCCCGTCAGAACCCCGAGGGCTGAACGATGGAGCTTGTCAAAGAGCGGCCCCATGTAATGAATCATCTTATCACAGGTGCACACTGCACATATTACAGGAGGGTTGCGTGAACGCTGTGCCCTCTGCAGTAACCTCTCAATGTCTGCTTTAACCCTTGTTCCAATCCCTTTTCATCAAAGGATCATTTTATGCAGCCAGCTCTAAATGGAGGCTCTCAAAAGCCTATTAAGATTTCTGGAGGGATGGGGTATTGGGTGGAGAAAGAGTTGGTTTTAATATCTATAACTCACACTCACATCAGCTTGGTCCTGGAATCTGTGTCCTAGAACTGTGCCCAGAAACTGAGCGCCCTGCCTCCCTCTGCCAGGCTGTCGGCCCGTGAGATATAAATGCTAAGACTTCAAGATGGAAACCATGTTGAAGGATGGGTGTTTCCCTCTAATTTTTCTGTTCTAACGTCCAATTAAAATGCATGACTATGTTCCACCACTTGAGTATTTGTGATGGGGAAAATGCCTTATTATTCAGAAAGAATTATTAGAAGTTTACTCTGCTAGTAATTTCATGACTGATCATTTTTCCACTTCTAAACTCCCAGGGGCTAGACTTACCATCTTTGCTTGGTTTAGCTCTTGCCAGGCCCTGATCCCAGAGATAGCTCTCCCAGCCCATGAGTAAAATAAGAAAATGATCTTTGAAATGGCTTTATTGCTATCATGCACACATTGAATGAGTTGACTTTACCTTAAGCTCTAGTATTTTAGAACCTGAGTCATAATAGTCTCTTTGATGTGGTAAACAAACCTCCTAAAGTAGAAAAAAAATATGCTTACAGAGTAACCAATAAAGCCCACTTATGAAATCTCATCTGAGGTTTTTTGAATTTAAATTTATTCATTTACCTTCATCCACTGTACATCATTACAACATACAATATGAGATTTTCCATGCAGAATTCACTGTATATTGGCTCAATCAAGCACATCAACACACGTGTTATCATCAACAAATAATTTTCTATTTCTTGTTTCCTGTATATTTTGGGTTTTTTTCCCATCCTTGATTCCCTATCTCTCACCCTCTGCCATCTCCCACCCTCCACCCACACTGTCTCTGGTATCCATGGTTGCTTTCTATGCCTTTTCTCCCCCACATTTTATTGATTCACTAAAGATCTTAATCCATGAACACAAGTCTGACTTTAGGCATAAACCTCAATGAGTAGAATGAACAAACTATAAAGTAGCACCTAGGAAATAGCATCTGAGTTTTAGCATACCTACCCTCTTCCTGGTACAGAAAGGCTCCAAGAGTTAAAATACATTTGCGGTGAACTGGCCACCTTCACGTAGTACTCTGTGGTTTCTGTTTTGCTTAATTTTTAGTCTTTGGAACATGAACACAGTTATCTTCCTAAAAAAAAAAAGAGGTTAATGTCTTGTGTCTGTTGGCAGTGAGAGACTTACTTGAGCCTAACAAAGTGGAAGCGAACACTATGGTCAAATTACACCAAAAAAGAAAGCAAACATTACGTGGTGTGTGTGTGTATGTGTGTGTGTGTGTGTGTGTGTCCTATGTTAACGTGATACAAAGAGTAAGATACTCTGGAATCAGGTTACTATAGTCCTGCTCAAAATACCATGTAAACTAGGATTTCTACACATAACTCATGTTTTATTTTATTTTTTAATTTCCATAGAGCTTCCCCAGAAAAGGTACAAAGAGAAAACTCTTAATATACTTAGAGATTTTTTTCATTTTCATTTTTGACACCTCCTTTTTTTTTCATTTGAGAGTTTATCCAGGGGTAATAATGTGAAAATCTAAACTTTATTTTCAAAAGCAGAAAACCTAAGTTTTACTCTACCGATAGTCTGGTGCGGTTGGGTCTGTTGATCATGCATCAGGGAGGAGCATTGTCTTAGCCGAAACGCCCCGATCCCTGCTTCTCACAAACTATGATTCTTTGGGGTGTCTAGAAACAAAAATGGGATTGCCAAGTAGTTAAGAACCTGATGTAGAATTGGAAACTGTCTGGGCTTGGGATTATGTTGCACCTCTTTCAGTCCTGTGACCTTGGGGCAATGACTTAACCCTCACAAGCCACCACCTTGTCCTTCGAGTTCAAATGGGCACATGTACGAGGAGGTCGCACAAGGCCCACAGAGCAGGCAGCTTGCGGCAGGGGCTTAGGCTTCTGAGGCAGATCTTTTCAGCTGGGTAAGAGCCTGCCCCACATGAAGAGACATGCCAGAGAATCTTCCTCCAGGCTCTTGGCCTTCAACTCCCAACAGGAAGTCTCACCACCTGGGACTTGCAGTTTTGCTTCCCTGTCTTGGGACCTATCTGTGTTTCTAGTAACTGGATCTCAATAAATTTTAAAAAATGAAACATCTCAATATATTTCAGGATTTTCTCCCCCTGCTCCTCGTTATGAGCAAACATGGAATACAACCTTCAGTTATTTTTATATCTTTCCAATCCTGCTCATTTGTGTGCCATTAATTCAAAGGACAGACGCTATTCAATAGTTATTCATTTTAACAGAAATACTACATTTTAAAGACACAAAGCACCTATCTTACCCAGAGATGTTAAAGTGTTTTACAATGATATCATTCCCCGCTTTGATCTGAGGTAGGAGGTAGCAGGTGTCCTCCTGGTAATTAGTGGTCATGAAATTGATAATGGCTATGGCATTGCTGAGAACATCCTAGTTCTCTTTAAATTACAGATGAGGAGCTCATGCTAATGTAGAAGGTAGACAATGGAATAAGCATTAGCTATGCACTTGTTTGAGTCCCAGGACAGCCAGTAACTAGCTCTATGACCTTGAGCAAATTATGTGAGCTCATCCAACTTCAGCTTTGCTGACTGTAAGAATAATGACATCTAAGCCTCACCTGACGCTGTAGCACAGTGGTTAAACTCTGTGGTTTGGAAGCTGGGTCCCACATAGCTGACCAAAGTTCAAATCCCTGCGTCTGCTGTTTGAAAAATATTCTGGGTGCATGTTGTGCCCAAATCCTAACAGGAAGTAGTATTGCAGTCTGACCATGCCCGTTGAGTGGTGCTTTTTCTCTCT
>NW_006159550.1:3768220-3772958 GCF_000334495.1 Tupaia belangeri chinensis | reverse complement strand
TAAGGTGCTGGATTCCCACATCATTGATGGCGGATTCGAGTCCTGGACCTGGCAGCTTACTTTCTCACTTTCCCTTTCTCTTTCTCACTCTCTCTCTGGTGAGCATACATGCTCTCTGGCAATTAAAGAAAAAAGTGCATATATATTCTTTACTATTTTCTACTATATGTATAATATGTATAATAAACCCTAAGCCCCCTGGGTTGTGAAGATTAGAAGAGATAATGAGCTGAAAAACAAATAAAACTAAAAAGCCTATCAGAGCGCCTGAGTACACAGGTGGAGGCTCAGTAAATGGTCACCATTAATCATCATTGCCGTCGCTGTTCAGAGCTTCGTCTAGCTTTTCGGGAACCCTATATGTGGCTTAGCTATGCCTTAGGTAGCAGTACAGAGAAAGTATTCTGGAGCCAGATTACCATTCGCTAGCTGTGAGGCCTTGGGCAATGTCTTTATCCTCAATTACTTTCATCTGAAAAATGGGGTGATTAATAGCATGCACTTTTAAGATTAAGATGCTTAGAATGGGGTCCGAGACATATTCTCACTTAAAAATACGATCATGAGCAGCCAACAGGTGGTAAGGTGGTTAAGGTGCTAGACTCCCACATGGCAACTCATGGCTTGAGCCCTGGATGTGGAGGATTGAAAATCATGCCAGGTGTGTATTCATGCATGCCCAAAATCCTAGGAGGGATTACAGAGTGGTCATCCTCCCTGGGGGAGGGGCAGGTAGTTTCTTACTTTACCTCTCTCTGTCTCTCTTTAGTAAGCAAAAGTGTCCTGTGGCAAAAATCTAGGGGAAAAAAAAAAAGAATATTATCACTAAGTAAATGCTATCTGTTCATCAAGATGGTATGTGTTTTCAGTTCTTAACTGTTACACATAACCTTTTCGAAAGTCTGTGTATATATGAGGAGTTTGAGGGTATGAGAATCTATCATAGGACCTAAGTTATTTCAGGGAAATCTCATTCTGATCCTGAATGGGATGGTGTGTGTGTGTGTGGGTGTGTGTGTGTGTGTGTGTTGGGGAGGGGGAGTGTGTGTGTGTGTGTGTGTGTGTTTCTAACACTCATTAAGTGGGTGTGGTCAGGATTTGACAAGTAGTACCCTTGATGTTCAGCTATAAAACTGGCTTCCCTTGTGCCCCTGGCAGCATCTCCTTATTGGCATTATTGCAGAAAGCAAAAGCAAATGAAATTGTATTTATCCTGAGGCTAAAAAAACCATTTTGCATTTTAACTGGAGCTCACAATGTTTCATGGTGAAATTAAGTTGTGGAGTACCATGAAATTTTCTTAAGTGGCAACAAATAAAGTCAAAGACCCTCCTTTTAGTCTTTAGAGACCCAACTTAGTAAGAAGAAAAAAATCAACTAAACACCATTCGTTTTTGTGTCCTTTTGTTTTTTAAGAGAGATTTTTGTGATAAAGTACACGCACTCGCCAGAGAGACAGAGAGAAAGTGAGAAATCAGCCCTGAGAGGGGATGGCCACTCTATAATCCCTTCTCTTCTGTTGTCCCCTTGGAATTTAGGGCAGCCAAGCACACACTCCTGGTGTGAGTCTGGGACTCAAACTGTGGTCATTCATGTGGGAGTCCTGCGCTTTAATCACTACGCCACCTGCTGGCCCCACCTTTACTTTTTTCAATGTATTAAAAAAGAGAAGAAAGTAAAAAGACTTAGCTACCCAGGTTATTCAAGGGCACACACACCATTTTATGACTAGATGAGGGCTGAGCTGAGCTGGTTTGATGAGACGGAAGGATTTGGTGCAGCAGGGCAGGATGGAGGCCGCCTCCTGAAATGACCACAAGACCACGATTAAAGAAGGGTAAGTGACTGCAGGAGCCCGTGCACTGCAGCTTAGAGTGTGTATGCCCCTGATTGTGACAAAAGCATCTGTTGTGACTTGCCTCTGTGCAACAGCTGTGGGCTAGAAAGGGTGAATGGGCAGGCAGGAACACCCCCAGCTGGAAGCACTTCCATACCATCCCTTCCTAATGTGGCTAAAAACAACTATCTTAGAATTGAAGAAACGTGATACTTACATGAAGCATTCTTCTGAATTGTAACTAAAAGCAAAATAACATCTCCAGAGAGTGGTAGAGCTTTGAGCAGGAGTTTTGATTGGAACACAGACGCTGTCATTTATTAGCAATGTGGCCTGGCACAGGTTACACTAACTTTTCTGGGCTTCTGGTTTCCTCGTAAGTCAAATGGAAATGGTAAAACTTCTCACATATATTTGTAGGAGTAAGTGTGATAATAGCAGGAAACACGTTTAGCACAATAACTGCTATGTCCAATATTACACATTTAATAAGTTATAGCTACTTTTTAGGATGAAAATTCAGCAATTGACCCTGAACTACAGGTTGGAAAATTTTGCACATAATTTACATAGAAAGATGAGAATCTTTTAGAGCAAATGACTCCAAAATGAAGAAAAATAATGTTATAATAAACACTAATCTCAGCCAAAGGTTTGAGAAAAAAGTAATTTATTCAGAAAGTATCTATTGAGCCCCTAATGTATATTTTATTAGGTCTGCTTAGAACTAACAAGGCCACATCTGTATACATATGCAAAACAATTTTCAAGCCCTGTGGAAAGAGATGAAAAGGACGTACTTCTGACCATGCAACGAAGCTCGTGAGGACCAGCAGACATATCCAACCAAAGTCAGTTGATCGGGAATGTAGGGAGTTTCATATATATTCTTCTATTTCATTCGTAATAAAGAAACACACTAAATGTATAGAAAATATTTTTTTATAAAAAATATGAAAGAGGTCAAAACTTAACCTAGATTTTAACCATTTTCTGTATTCCATTCTCTTGCTTATGTTTAAAAGAAACAAACCCCGGGGCTGGCAGGTGGCATGGTAGTTAAAGATGCTGGATTCCCACGTGGCAGACTGCGGTTCGAGTCCTGGACCTTGCGGCTTGCTTGATCTCCTTCCCTTTCTCTCTCTCTCTGTCTCTCTCTGGTCAAATTAAAAAATAATAATAAATGAGATTAAATAAATAATTAAAATAAATAAATAAATATAGATAAAAGAAACAAACCATTGCAACATAGCTGAGGCCTTCACACTCTCTTCTCCCATCCCCAAGGTGATGAGTGTGATAAAATAAATGATTCCTTTCCACGTGAGTTTTGCATCTTTTTTTTTTTCTCTAGGTTTTTCCCATAGGACACATGCACTTGCCAGAGACAGAGACAGAGAGGGGGAAAGAGAAATCACTCTCCATGGGGGATGGCCACACCACAGTCCCTTCCCCATTCTCCTCCTAGGATTTTGGGCATGGACGCACATGCACCCGGCACGATTTTCAAGCCAGCAGGTCTGGAACTTAAACCTTAGTTGGGAGTCCTGCATGCACCTCAACCATCACACCACCTGCTGGCCCCAAGTTTTGCAATTTTGCCACAAAATATTGACTGAAAAATGAAGATACAAAACATGTACAGAATTAGTCCATTTTCTTAAATTCAAAAAAGTAATCGGATATATCATCCCGACACTTGTATAAACGGAATTCAGACAAGTCTTGTTCGAAATTCAGCGTCTGTGTCTGAAAAGTCCAAGTTGGTGGCCACAGGCTTGCCCACAAATATCGTGAACACGGCAATCTATTTATATGTTTTTTGGCCATTGTTCTAAACCAAAAATCAAAAGTCTGCCAGAAGATTTTATTCTCTCATTGGCGAATGTTATTATAGGATGATTTTTCTCTTTAAATTGTAAAAATTACATCGAGTGAACTATATTTCAAGGAGCACTTTTTTAATGGAATAACGTTTTTTAAATCAGCTCTTTCTAGGGACTTGGAAATATATGTTCATAGGGTTAGTAACGTTATAAGAATGTTACCCTGGCTTCTAGGAGTTATAAAGATAAAACAATAACAACAATAAACAACCTCAATCTCTCTACTAACATATCAAATCTCCCCTTGGAGCCCAGTTGAGTTTTATTTCCTCATTTTAGTAGAGGCAATTGCATTAAAGCAGTGTTTCCCTAAGTGTAGGCCTCAAGGGAAAAGAAAAAAGGAAAAAACCAGCCACTCAAAAGGCTCCAGAAACGGGGGTTCCCTGGCCAGAGGCCCGGGCACTGCAGTCTCGGGTGGGACCCGCGGGGGGCGCGCGCCCTGCGCGGCAGAGACCCACGCGGTCGGCGATCGCGAGTGGAGCCGGGCCGGCCGCCCCGTGCAGCCCACGCCCCTGCAGAGCCCCTTTCATCTCCTCCGCCGCTCTTGCCCCAGCCGAACACTTCACAGGACTTGCAAAAGCTTGTGGGAAGTTTTTCCACTTTTCTTTTTCTTTTTTTTTAAATGCAAAGTAATTTAAATCAGGAAAGAACCTCCTCCGCGGGGCATCTGCTTTGCCATCTGGGTCACCCGCGCTTCGGTGCTGCCGTTTGAGGGCACGCCCCTACCTACCACCGAAGCAGGGGCTCTCAAGAGGGTCGCAAGAACTCAGTAACGTGCAAACCGAGACCAGGTTCGCGTGTGACAGTCCCGAGGCCCAGGCCAAGTGGCGCCCTCTTTGGAGTTTCTGAATCGCAGCGACAGGTCCGAGGTCGAGCCAAGGGGACCTGGTGACCGAGTGCCGTCCTGTGCGGTGGGGCCTCGTGATTGTCGTGGGGTTGCTGAGCCCCGCGCGGGCACCGACTCGGTGCGAGGCTCTGCCGCAGAGTGGCCACCAGACCCCGGGGGGCACCCGGG
>NW_006159550.1:3751526-3767687 GCF_000334495.1 Tupaia belangeri chinensis | reverse complement strand
CGGCCGCGGGGCGGGGCTCTGCCGCAGAGTGGCCACCAGACCGCGGGCGTCCCCAGGCCCCAGGCCCCACTGCGCTGTCCTCTCCGGACGACATCGGATTGTTAGGGACCTTGCTACCTGCCAAAGGTGTCCCTCCCTCCGCCTCCCGCCCCACCCTATCCCCGCCCCACTTCTGAAATGAAAGCGCGCATCCCATTCAGGTCATCAGCACAGAGAGCTGGGCAACTTATTTAAAGAACTGAAAAAATGTCCCCTCTGAAATTATCTTTGCTGTCCTCCACATCTCCACAGTGCAGTCTGCCACCTGCAGTAAAGGGGGCGGGCAGGAGCACACAGTAAAAAAAATCTAGCCTCCCGAAGACCCGGCAGGGGCAGAAAGACTGAGGTCTCTCTCGTGCAAAGCCCACCTGTTGGGCCCACGCATTTTTTTTCTCCAGCTACTAAAGTGGGTTTTGTGTGTGTGTTCAGTTTGTTTTTTAAATCTCCATCCATGAATATTTCATTTGCCTGTAAACAGACAAATATTT
Organism: Tupaia belangeri chinensis; assembly: GCF_000334495.1. Lineage (NCBI taxonomy): Eukaryota > Metazoa > Chordata > Mammalia > Scandentia > Tupaiidae > Tupaia > Tupaia belangeri. Next base: position 3,767,160 of record NW_006159550.1, on the reverse strand, counting down.
TCTCCTGTAGGATCCGGTGGAGATTGTTGGCACATCCTTCTGTCATAAGGATAAGAGAGGGACCAGTTAATGAATGAAGCAACCTAATTAACAGCTATAATTCTAAACAGGTTAACAGTTAGCAGGGCAGGCAGCCCCCTCAGAGCTGGTCAGAGCTGGTCTGGCTTCCTGGATGTCTGTTTCACTAGGGTGCTTGCATTCCAGTGAGGGCAGCCTTGTGGCAAAAATACCACCGCTAATGCTACAGCATGCAAACTCTTTAACGTCTTAATTCTTACAGGAGCTCTGGATTTTTGCTGAATGCTCCTTCAGGTCAAGTGGTTTCTAGAAAAAAAAAAAGAAATGAAAATAGTACCTCCTGTTTACTGAACCTTCACCACAGAGCGAGAATCGTCTCTGATCCTATGGGAGCACTTCGCGGTAGGAGCAACTATCCCAGCCCTGTGGAGTGTCGGGGTTAAGGCACTTCCTGGGATAACACCTTTAGTAAATTGCAGAACTAAGCTCTGAGCCCAAAGTCCACATCCATCCGCACTTCCGCCATGATTTTCTCCAGTTCAAAGGCCTAGGTTCATTTTTTCCTGGATGCGCCATAGACATGTCCCAATTCTAGAACCCATATTTCTCCATCTGCAGATGGGAACTGTAATTCTTGGCCTATCAGTCTCACAGGGTTCTTCTGAAGAGGTGTACACACACACACACCTGAAAACTAAATGTAAATCTTATCAAGGAAATACAAAGTATTTTATTTTTTCACCATTGTTAGTTTTGCTGATGAAAGGACCTGGACAGGGCCAGACCCATATCCTAGTGGCTAAGGGAACCTGATCCCACATGACTGACCACGGTCAGAATCCCAGCCCCGTCAGCTTGAAAAATCACCCCAAATCTCGACAGGATGGAGAAGTGGAGGGGAAGGGATTGCAGAGTGATCATGCCCATTGTGGTTGCTTTCTCTGTCTCTGGCCAATGTACACACCCTGGGACAATTAAAACCTAAAAAGGAACTGGGGAAGTCTCTAAAGCAGTGAAACAGTCTTAACAATCCAGCTTTGGCTTCCACTTCATTTTGCCAGAGAAAAATTAGCCTCGAGGTGTCAGGCCCCGAGAGACTGTAGGTCTCCTGTCTTCCAGCGAGGTAGCCTAGCCCTGAGGAAAGAGCTGTGGTGCCAGCTTCCCACGGGCACGCGCCACAGCGATTCCCCAGGGAGTAGAGAACGCTATCCCAGCAGACCTTCGGCTTGGGCTTTGTAGCAGTCCGGCTCAGCAAAGAAGATTTCGGAGGGGACATTTTTTCAGTTCTTTAAGTTAGAATCCACTAAACTCCCAAAGTGGCAAGGCCCCAGATGTGGGAGCTGCCCCTCTAATCCAAAAAGAAAAAAAAAATCAATGTATTTTGAAGTCTAAGAAACCACTGGTTTTAAATTATACCACTGACTTCGTGAGAGCATTGTTAAAGGGAAATAGCGTCACATTAAACAAATGTATCAATCATTAGAGGCAACCTAACTTCACAACTATGAAAACTAGAAGAAAAAAAGTGGAGTGTTATAACTGAGGAAATATGTTATTTATTTGATAGCCTCAATTATAATCTGGTTAATAATTGCTTAAGCCTTAACCAAATCCAGTTTCAGATAGATTATATTCAGGGCTGTTGATATATTTGGTATTTACTAAAAAGTCAGGGAGGGGAGGGGAAGCTATTTAAGACTCAGATTTTCTGAGGAGTGAATGAATGCAAATTAAACTCGATTTGCATCCAGGGGGGAGGAAGAGAGGAAGTGCTGAATTTTTATTCAGCCTCCCTAGACAACATCAGATCATTCTGCAAACCATCTTTGTGATTAAGCAGAGCATTATCAGAGAGGAGAAAACGTCGGACTCCCACGTGAGAAACATTCAACCTCCGAATACAGTCACGCTAGCAGTATACCTGGTCACACACCCGGCTTGCTTATTGGCCCGTGAGTTGTTAACAGGATACAGTCTTCCTAAAGACATCAACTCATGGGCCAGTAAGAAAGGAAGGAGAACTAGATCAGAGAAAGGTAAAATGGGAAAGTTACAAGTCACAGCAGTGAGAGAACCCAGGTTCAAGTTCAAGCGTATGCAAGGAGGCCTTTACATGACCCAATTAACCTTCACATGCTGGACCTCGGAAATTGCTTCTAATTGCTGCTTATTTCAACTTACCTTTTCCACCTTTAAAAATAATGATCTAAGTAGATCCTGAGAGACATTGTCATGGGGCAATTTTAGACTGTTAAAGTTGAGATGAGATACAACTTTCTATTTATAGTAAATGGCTTCAATCAAGCAATGCACAGATACACAAACTGAGGGGAAAAAAGTCACATACTCCTTAGGTCAGTCGCTTGCCAATAGATAGTCACCATAATCCAGACTCACCAAAGTAACAGAGGCTGACAGTGCAAATGTCCGTGCACTCACGTGGAAGATGACCCAGGAAGACATGGACCTTCAAATCCGACAGAGATCTGTATCCGACTCCATCCCTAAACGGCTCTGCAACCCTAAGGGAGCCTTCTAATCTCACTCAGCCAGTTTTCCATTAAATGACAGTATCTTCCTCTCACAGTTGTTAGGATTCATATTAACAACAATAATAAAGGTATTAATTGCGGTCATTTATTGAGCATTATCTATATGCAAGCAGTAGATATATTACTTGATATATTAAGTTATTTTACTTTTATCACAACTGCAGAATGAGGTGTATCCCCATTGTATAGGTTAAGAAACTTCCGAGATCAGAGAATGGAAGAGAAGGGATTGTGGCATGGCCATTTCCCCCACCCCCAGAGGTGATTTCTCACTTTCGGTCTCTCTGTCTTTCTATGTATCTCTGGCGAGCGCACATGCCCTATAACAAAAATCTTTCTTAAAAACAAAGAAAAAAAAAAAAAGAAAGGAAAGAAACTTCCCAGATCACCCAGCCAGAAATGGCAGGATTCAGAAGTCAGCTTTGTCTGGTACAAGAGGTTGTTCTTAAGCATTGTACTCTGATCATTTAAATCTCTTAGTTTTGTATGCTGACGTACCCCTAGAAGCTAGCACAGCACCTGCCACACAGCAAGTATAAACATCGCCGTGAGATCTGTGGCCTGAATGGATGGCGATGATCTGACACTATTATCCCTCGTTTATGGCTTAACCAGCCTTACAGGACCACGCAGTTAGTGAATGATACAGCCTGGACTGAGTCCAGCAGAAAAGTTGCTTCAAAGCCCAGCCTTTCTCTGAGAAAAGTTGCTTTCAGCGTTACAGGTATGTGTCTAATATGGAGCCTGTTGTACAGCAGGCATTCCGTAAACATAGTACTACCTTTTCATATATATAATTTTTTAACCCACTCAGAGTAGCTGATGGAAAGTCGAGCCTGTTTAATAGGTACTTGAAGTTTTATGTGGAAGTGCTTTTGAGTGGTCCATCCAGCACTTCTACATCAGATGAAAATGGCAATTGTATATTTACTTGAATCTCTCAACTTTTTTCTTAAACTACTAACATTTCAGGGTTGTTGTAACAAATAAAAGTAACAGAGACCAGCAGATGGCATAATGATTACTTTTTTGGACTCCCACGTGGACAATTGCAGTTCCAGTCCCAGACCCAGAGGCTCAGAATTCATGCCGGGCGCATGTGCGTGCGTGCCCAAAATCTTGACAGGAGAATGGAGGAGAAGGGATTGCGGTGTGGCCATCCCCCCTGGGGGGGAGGTGATTTCTCGCTTTCTGCCTCTCTCTGTTTTTCTGGTGAGCACACGTACCCTATAGCAAAAACTCTCTCTCTAAAAAAAAATTTTAAAAGGAGAAGAAAGCAACAAAGGACGTTAAATTCCTGCAATTCTCATAGTGAACACCGAGCACACCCTGCCCTCCCACTTCTCCTTTGACCACATCCATCTCGAGGACAGGGTCCCTCTAGCCTGCAGAGGACAGTGTGATGATCTGTGATCAGCTGCCCACACCATTAGTCACAGAAAAACTGGGCATCCTTATTTTCTTCATATTTGCAGCAGCAGCAGGCTAGGGGGTGTCTAGTTTTCCTCCATAACATGACCGTTTGACTGCTGGACACTAAGCCTCTATTTTTTGTCCATAACTTGAGAGGTCCCATAGCCTAGTGGTTAAGGGAGCAGGATCCCACGTGACCAACCATGATTCAAATCCTGGCCCCAGTGGCTTGAAAAACATGCAGGGTGTATGTGTGTGTGCCCAAAACCTGGACGGGATGGAGAAATGGAGGAAGAGGGATTGTGGCATGACTTCGTACCCATTGAAGGATTCTCTCTCTCTCTCTCTCTCTCTCTCTCTCTCTCTCGTGTGTACCTTCTAGCAATTTTTTATAAAAGTTATACCTTATTTAATCAAAAGGCAGGCCGTGGGATGCTACCTGCTAGGTTCATTTAACTACTGTTGATTTCCTCTGATGCTCCAGCATAAAAATATTTTCATCTGCCTGCAGTAAACCTGCAAGTGAGGTTCTGAAGCTCTCCTAGATACCTGAAAGAGAAGAGTGACATGTACAGCTACAAAAACAAAAATCTGTTTTAAATTCACATAGATTTGGAGGATTTGATTGCAAGTCAGAACAGAAGCCTTTTAAGGTGGGGATCTTCTCAGTGTCATTGGATCATAAAAAACATATTTAGATTTTTTAATATAAAAGGTAGCATCCTTAAAGGATACTTGCATTACTGTTTAACAGGTGATGCACAAGTTAGAGGATACACACAGAATGATTTAGTATGCTTCTCAGGACTCTGAGAACGCTAATTTTTAAGATCACAAAATTATATATTTGTTCAGATATTTAAACAAAGTTTTTGCCTCTCTCAGCTCACGTGGGCATAAGAGAGGAATGAGGCTGGTATCTATACTTTTGCATGGAGAGACTCGTTCCTACAGTGCAACCTAAATGAATCCAAAAGTACTAAGAACTTACACGTCTCAGAAATCAATTCTGACCCCGCAGACATTGCTAGAAATACTCCAGGTTTGTTAGAGAAGTAAATTATTTTGAACTTTGATTTATATATTAAGTTAATGCTGTGTAAATAGCTCCATCGTCCTTTACCGTAAATACCACTATGTGTATTAGTAACAGATAGGTCTAGTTTACGAATGCTCATGTTCCCGATAAGGCTGTACTTCTAAAACAACTTTTGAAGTTAAACATTTCACAATTTATGTTATTGGCATACATTATAAATTATCGAGCTTTAGGACAGGATGGCCAGAAAATTATCATGTCAGCGATTTCTTCTTTTTTAAGCTTTTTTTTCCCTTTGTTCATGATAGAGTGTGCATATGCATGAGAGCGAGCGAGGGAGAGAGAGAGAAGTACATTCACACGGTCCATCACATCACGATCCCCTTCGTCCAGACCTCTTGTCAGATCCAGGGCCCTCACGACAGGCGATGGGCCGGGCATGTTTCTGCTGGCGGGGCCGGGGTTCACACTGCAGTCGCCGTGTGCAATCCAGCTTCCCTTGAGCAGCACATTACTACCGCACCTCAACGCTCTCCCCCATTAGTCATTTCTTAGCAGTGATAAATCACTTTTCCCCAGGACCAAATTTGAAATACCAGAGTAGCTCAGTGTATGTGTGTTTCTGAGGTACATTTATAGTAGAAACCAGAAAACTGTGAGGAAGAAAGGGTACCCAGCCCTTTTTCTTTCCATCTGTCAAAAACTCCCTGATCATTAGGGACAAGGGTATAGACTGGTCTCCTATAAAAATGGTGATGTAGTTTTATGAGAAAAACTCATCAGCATAATTCTAATGAGTTATGGGATTTTTGTTGTGAAAAATGAGAAATTCTGTGGTTTTACCCTAAAGAACATTAAAAAACCATTACTAACAGGAAATTGAAAAAGTAATATATGATAGAGTGATGAGGACAACTTTTCTGATTGAACAGATAGATAAATATTGTATGCAAGTATCAAAATACATTTAATTTTGCCACAACAATGGATATTCTCTTCACAAAAAGCATATGAATCATTTTGGACTCATGAGACCGGGTGGTGATAAACAGATGCATTTTTAATGGCACTTGAAGTGGCTTCGTTCCCACCCAGTTTTTTCTCATGGGCTTGTTTTGTTGTTTATCCTAGTTTAAATTCGGCTTTACAGACTGAATGTCCTCACTGAGTATAAACACGGCATTAAAAGATACTAAATATGTATAGCACTTCCTTGAGCAATTGCCAAACATTTTTTTCACCAATTCCCATTGCTCTAAAGAATTCAAAAAGATGAGCAATCCCAATTTAGTTTTAGTTTTGGGAGGGCCTTTTTTTCTCTTTCTTTCTTTCTTTCTTTCTTTCTTTCTTTCTTTCTTTCTTTTCTCTCATTCAGGAAGAAATAGAAAATGAGCAGTTCCTATGTCCAGGGTTTCATTTAGAAATGCTTACTAAAGCTTCCAAGGACCAAGTCTGAGTCAAACTAAAAGGTGTTCTCCCAAGCAATGGAGAACTGTAATCTGATTTAGTCATTTAATCTGGAATCAACAGGCAGAAGCAGAAATACTTGCCCAAATTCTAGATATTTTTTTGCTAGTAATAAAATTTAAAATGTTGGGCAAAGCCATGTAAAAGCCATACAATTGGGTGTTTTTTGTTTGTTTCGTATTTGTAAAATCATGGTTTCACCACAATTGTTATTCTCTGTTGAAGGGGAAAAATATTCTAGCAATTTCAGCAGAGAAAATGAAAAAAGAAAGAAAGAAAAAAAACTCATAGTTTCAGGGGCCAGCAGGTGACCTGGTGGCTTAGGCACTAGACTCCCATGTGATCAATCATGGTTCGAGTCCTGGACCTGGAGACTTGCATTCTCATTTTCCCTTTCTCTCTCTTTCTCTTCTCTAATCAAATTAAATAGTAATAAGAAGACAGAAAGAAAATTAAATGAATAATCCTTTTTAAAAAAAGGGACCAGCAGTTGGTATAATGGCTATGTTGCTGGACTCCCATTAGCCAACAGCAGTTCGAGTCCCAGACCTGGTGGCTTAAACTCATGCTGGGCGCATGTGCATGCGTGCCCAAGATCCTGAGAGAAGAATGGAGGAGAAGGGATTGTGGCATGGCCATCCCCCCTTAGGGTTAATATCTTGCTTTCTGTCTCTCTATCTTTCTCTGTCTTTTTGGCGATTATTAATTTTCTTCATGGGTGAGCTGCTCAAGTTTCCAATTCTGATTCTGATTATCAACCTCTTATCTGACATATAGTTTGTAATTTCTTTTCATTCTATGGATTGTAATTTCATGCTATTTATTGTTTCCTTTGCTGTGAAGAAGCCTTTTAGCCTTCCTCCCCAAATTATATATATATATATATATATATAAAATTAAGAGAATATATATATATATAAAATTTGTATATATATTCTCTTAATGGTCTATTTTATACATGCTGCTGGTACTTTAGGGTCTTATTTAAGAAATCCTTGCCTATTCCAAAGTCTTCAAGTGTTTCCCTGTGTTTTCCACATGTAGTTTTATAATTTGAGGCTTTACATTTAGAACATTTGTCCATTTTTAGTTGATTTTTGTTAATGTTGAGTTATAGAGGTCCAGTTTTCTTTGTAGGTGGATATTCAGTTCTTCTAGCAGCATTGCCAAAAAGACTTTCTTTCTTCTCTCTACTGGATTGTCTTGTGTCCTTTATCAAAGATAAGTTAGCTCTATGTTTGGAGTTTATTTCCGGATTCTTTATTCTGCTCCATTGTTCTGTGTGTCTATTTTTGTGTCAATACCATAGTGTTTTCTTTATCACAGCTTTGTAATATATTTTAAGGTCAGATAGTGAGATGTCTCCTACTTTATTCTTTTTGTTTAGTATTACCTTGGCAATATGTTTTTTTTTTTTATGATTCCAGACAAATTTTATGAATTTTTTCTTTCTGTGAAGAATGTCACTGGTAACTTAATTGGAATTGTATTGAATTTGTAAATTAATTGAGGTATAATATACATTTTGATTATATTGATTCTTCCTATCCACAAACATGGGATATCTTTCCCCCTTTTTTTGTATCATATTCAGTTTCTTTTTTCAGTTTTTCATAGTTTTCCTTGTAGAGGTCTTTCACCTCTTTGGTTAGATTTATTCCTGGGTATTTTAGTGTAGTTATTGTGAATAAGATTGCTTTCTTCAGTTCTGCCTCAGTCTGTTCATTGTTGGTGTATTAACAGACTATAGATGTTTATATACTGATTTTGGGGGGGGGAGTTTTTGCTATAGGGCGCACGTACTCACGAGAAAGACAGAGAGAGACAGAGAGACAGAAAGTGAGAAATCACCCCCCAGGGGAGATGGCCATGTCACAATCCCTTCTCCTCCATTCTCCTCTCAGGATCTTGGGCACACACACCCACGCATCCAGCCTAAGTTTAAGCCACCGAGTCTGGGACATGAACCGTGGTCAGCTACATGGGAGTCCAGTGACATAGCCATCACACTAACTGCTGATCCCTATATATTGATTTTTGTATCCTGACACTTTACTGAATTTATTTATCACTTTTATGAGACTTTTTGGGTAGACATTTTTGAATTTTCTATGTATATGATCATGTCATCTGCAAATATGTATTCGTCCTTTCCTATTTGAATGGCTTTTATTTTACTCTCTTGTCTGATTGTAATGACTAGGACTTCCAGTCCTATGGTAAAAAGGAATGGAGAAAGTGGGCAGCATTGTCGTACTCCAGTTTTTAGTGAGAAAACATTGAGCTTTTCCCCATTCAGTATGATGTTAGCCATGAGATTGTCTTATATGGCTTTTATTGTGTTGAAAAATGTACTTTCTCTACCAATTGTATTGAGAGTCTTAATCATGAATGAATATTGTATTTTATCAAAAGCTTTTTCAGCATCTACTTATATGCAAGAGTGGTACCTTTCTCAAGGCCTGCATGTGGCCCTTGACGGCAATTGGGAGGAGGGGAGATAGCACAGCCCTCGGGCCCTGGATGTGGTCCTGGCAGGGTGTTCCAGGAAAGGCCAGGGGTCAGCTGTGCCTTTCGGATCCAAGCCAGGCTTATTGCTCCACCTCTAATTTCTGACAGCAGTGACCCTCCAGTCCTGAATGTAGCCCTGGCAAGATCATCTAGGAGGGACCAGAGACGAGCCTCTGTGAGATACTAGAAACAGGCCCTGTGTGGCCTCTATGGGTCACCCAGAGGCAGAGAGATCCTCCCTGCCTGGATGCAGCCCTGGGAAGTCATTGGTGAGGGACGAGAGGCAAACCTATCTGTGAGGCCCTCACTGGAGACTACAACCTGTAATGCCTGGGGATTCAGGAAAGCTGCTTGATTTTGAACAGATCCATTGACTAGGTCATACACTCCAGGATCAGGAGGTGGTCTAGGGTGGTGCCCTGTCTTCTTCACTCTGACCTGGAGTGGGGATTTCTGGTATCTTCCTCTTTGTCAGATATCCTTCCCTTTTCCTATGCCTGCACTTACAGTTCAAGGAAGTCCAGAAGAGCTGCACTGTGGTGGCATCAGTGGGGGCAGGTAGCCATTCCCCTGGACTTTAGTCTGATGGGAGAGAGAGTGTGGGCCAGCCCTACCTGCTAGCTGGGGAGTCGTGACCAAATTTCTCAGTCTCTGTTGGATTAAGGTGCTCTCCTCTACTCCCTCCAGGAGTCCTAACTGTAAACTGAGTTCAAGAAAGGGTGGACTCAGCTGCCCACTGACACATCTGAGCATGTAAATAATTGGTCTCCAAAAAGAGGTATCTCGGGACATCAACTAAGGTCAGAGACAACTGCAGCAGTTTCCAGGAGGAGAAAAGGGCCTGTTGTACTCTTCTCAGTGGTGTACATTTTAGCTTTGTGCGAGGTGCCGCCATCTTGACTGCCCTGCCTACAGGGGAGCCTAGGCTTTCCTCGTCAACCCACCTTTCTTGGTGGGTTGCTGGTGCCGTAGAGGAGTGGGACTTACAGAACACATCTCTTAATCCAAAAGAAAGGGCTTGCAGGAGTTCAAGTGACTAGGTAATGTCCTGACCTTCCACAGTGGGTGTGAATTCTACTCGGTATGGTCCATGCTGGGCACACAGCAGGCCCTCACAAAGGATTTACCAAGTGAGTGAGTGTGTGAGGAAACATTTGAGTGATCAGTTCATGCATGAGTAAGCGAATGAATAATACAACCTCTTAGTTTTGAAGTCATTACAGAATATAGCAGAGGAGTTATACCAATGAAAAGGTAGTGAATGTTTATGTTATGTAATCATACAGGTATACTTTTATTTGAAGATTTTTTGCCATAGGGTGAATGTGCTCACCAGAGAAAGAGAGAGGGAAAGTAAAAAATCACTCCAGGGGGGGGAACCAGCAGTTAGCGTAATGGCTATGTCGCTGGATTCCCACGTAGTCGACCGCGGTTCGTGTCCCGGACCCGGTGGCTTAAAACTCACGCCGGGCGCGTGTGCGTGCGTGCCCAAGATCCCGAGAGGAGAATGGAGGAGAAGGGATTGCGGCGTGACCATCCCCCCTGGGGGGTGATTTCTCGCTTTCTGTCTCTATGTCTCTCTCTGTCTGTCTGGCGAGCGCACGCGCCCTACAGTGAAAATCTCTCAAAAAAAAAAAAAAATCACTCCAGGGGGAATGGCCATGCTGCAATTCCTTCTCCTCTCAGGATTTTGGACACAAACACACAAGCCACCATGTCCAGGACTCAAACCGCAGTCACCATGTGGGAGTCCAGTGCCTTAACCCCTTAAGTACTTGCTGGCCCCAGCCAGGTATACTGTTAATATGTAAAATATTAATACTTTTGCCAACATGAGCAAACTCATGTGCCCAAAGCCTGCCAGTATACACTAACCATAAGCAATGCATTTACGAGGGAATATAGGCATGAGAGAAAATGTCATATTCTCCTTCTACTTCTTTTTTTTTTTGAATGATTTAACTTTATTTATTTATTTATTTTAATTTGACCAGAGAAGGGGAGAGAGAGAGAGAGAAAGTGAGAAAGCAAGCTGCCAGGTCCGGGACTCAAACCTTCAGCCATGTGGGAGTCCAGCACCCCTAACCACCATACCACCTGCTGGCCCCAATATTCTCCTTCCACTTCTAAAAAGATCTTTCCAAATTCCATTTCCTTTGCTCAAAGAGAATTGCATATAGAAATAAGCAAAGAATCTTGCTTATTGGCCCTTGCTTGGAGAACTACATTGTATCACTGAGTATTTCTCTCCAGTAGCAGATGTAGTCAGTCATTGACTTTCATGTCTGCCTGTCTTGAGTTGTTCAGGCTGCTGTAACAGAATACCATGGACGGGTGGCTTATCAACAACAGAAATTTATTTCTCAGCGTTTCAGGAGCTGAGAAATCCAAGGTCAAGTTGGTAGCAGGTCAATGTCTAGTGAAGGCCGGACTCCTGGTTGACAGATGGCTGGTCTTCTCATGGCCCTTACAGAGCAGAAGGGCCAAGGGAGCTCTGTGGAGTGTCTTTTGTACGAATGTTAATTCCACTCATGAGGGCTCTACGTTCTTTTTTGTTTGTTTGTTTTGTTTTGTTGAGTAATAGGAACACTCATTGATTGTGGGTTGCAATGCAAAATGATATAGCCACAGTGGAAGAAAGTTTGGCAGTTTCTATTCTGGATGAAGCTGTAATGAGGGGCACATGTGTCATTATGCGAGTATGCGCTGTTTCAAAAGTAAATAGTCTTGGAACCAGCAGTTAGCATAACGGCTATGTCGCTGGACTCCCACGTCGTCGACCACGGTTCCTGTCCCGGACCTGGTGGCTTAAACTCACGCTGGGCGCATGTGCGTACGTGCCCAAGATCCCAAGAGGAGAATGGAGGAGAAGGGATTGCGGCGTGGCCATCTCCCCTGGGGGGTGATTTCTCACTTTCTGTCTCTCTGTCTCTCTCTGTCTTTCTGGCGAGCTCACGCGCCCTATAGCAAAAACCTCAAAAAGAAAAACAAAAAAAAAAGGTAAATAGTCTTACCATATGATCCAGTAATCACGCTCCTGTATATTTACCTAAAGGATCTGGAACTTAACCTTTACAGAAAAATCTGCACAGGTATGTTTAAAGGAGCCTTCTTTATAACAGCCAAAAAACAAACAAACAAAAGAAACAACCAAGATGTCCTTCAAAAGGTGATTTTAAAAAACAAACAAACAAAACGCCGTATAGCCATACAATGGAAAATTTTCAGTAATAAAAAGAAATGTGCAATCAGGTCACAAAAGACATGGCAGAAACTGAAAAGTAAATGACCAGGTCAAAGAAGCCAGTCTGAAGAAGCTATCCAGATTGAATGTCCCTCCTCTACAATCGATCTTATCCAAAAGGCAGAAAAGCATTGTGTAGTCCTCATCTGAAATGCTTAGGACCAAAAGTATATCGGATTTCAATTTTTTTTTTCAGATTTTGGAATATTTACATATACACGATAACATACTGAGGAGGGGACCCAAGTGTAAACGTAAAATTCACTTATGTTTCTGGGGTTTTTTCCTTTAAATTCCTTTATTAAGATACAATTTTCATATCATACAATTTACATTTAAAGAATACAATTCAATAGTTTTCAGTATAGTCACAGATATGTATTGTCTTTACCATAGTCTATTTTAGAAGGTTTTTTTTCACCTCATGAAATAAAGAAACCTGGGGCCGGCAGGTGGCATGGTGATTATGGCACTGGACTCCCACATGACCAACCACAGTTTCATTCCCAACCTGGAAGCTGGAAAATCACACCAGGTGTGTGTAAACACATGCCCAAAATCCCAGGAGGAGAATGGAAGAGAAAGGATTGTGGTGTGGCCATCCTCCCAACCTCTCCTCCTGGGGACGGGGGGTAGATTTTTCACTTTCCCTCTCATTGTCTCTCTCTGTTGAGCTCATATGGCAAAAACCTAAAAAACAAAACAAACAAAACCTCTACCTCACCTCTAGTTACCACTGCCTATTACCAATCCTAAATGACTATTAATCTATTTTTTTGTTTCCAATCTGAAAATAGTTTATCCATATTTCAGATCTTCCTCTAAAAGGAAATAAATACTGTAACCTGAGGCAATAGAAATATAGACTGTAAACTTCTGAATACCAGTGACCAATGCTAATCTGTTTTATTCGAGTTTTTTTGTTGTTTTTCTTTTAAGAGAGATTTTGCATCAGGGCACATGTGCTCACCAGAGAGAGAGAAAGAGAGATACAGACAGTGAGACAGAAAGTGAGAAATCACCCCCTAGGGGGGATGGTCATGTCATAATCTCTTCTCCTCCATTCTCCTCCTGGCATCTTGGGTGCACACACACACACACACACAGACCTGGCAAGATTTTCAAGCCACCAGGTCCAGGACTTGAACCCCAGTCAGCCATGTGAGATCCAGCGACATAACGGTTATGCATCTGCCGGCCCTATTGTTTGAATTTTTTTTCAGATATTTGGTGCAAATTCAGTGAGGATTTACATTGTGTGTCTTTGAAAGTCTGGCTCTTTTCTCTCAACATTAAGTCTTCTATATTCATCCATTTTGAGTCAAAAAATAGGATCACATTATTTTTTATAGCTGTGTAATATTCAATAGTGTACATGAGCCACAGTTTTTCAGCCCAGTCATCAGTTTTTGGACATTTAGGTGGGCTCTGTGTTTTAGCATGGAGGGCTCCACTTTCATGGCCTAATCACTTCCCAAAGGCCTTGTCTCCAAATGCCATCACATTGGCAGTTAGGGTCCAACATGTGAAGTTTGCAGGGGACATAAACACTTGGTCTATAGCAATGTTCAATTGAACCTTGGAGAGAGTAAGAGATGATGTTTTGCAAAACTGACTTTCTCACTAGTCATCATCACCCCACCTTCTAGCTGAGTAAAAGGTGTGCAGAGTGGTGGAAGGAAAATAGCACCACAGAGAAATCAAGAACCCTGAAATAATCTACAACTTGTCAGTATACTTTTCAGTATAGCAGATACATAATTCAGATAGAATTTTAAAACTTGCATTGACAGTGAACACTCATACCCTCTCTAAGCAAAGAAGACATTTCCTGGGCCCTGATCACTGTCCGCCAATCATTCCAAGAATAGAGCAGGCAGGTAGTTATGATGACTCCTCACTGATTCTCATTTCAATGCAATATCATCTTGTGCAAATATGCTTTAATCATTTAATTCTACAATGGGGCAAAACTTTTTAATTGTTTAATTATATAACTACATTGTGTAATTATCTTCTTTTTTATTTATCAATGTTTCATAGTAGTGGAACCCAAATAAAAAAGAAAATAACTTATATTACAGTAAAATACATAAGTATAGACATTGTGGTGAATCTTAAAATAAAAATATAGGGACAAGTTAAACAAAACACTTGCCTCCAGAGTATAGAGCGGGCCAGATCCAGTTGTGGTATTATTGTAGTAGAAACTGTCAACAGCTCAGAGCAGGGCCGAAGCTGCTAACTTCATTTTGCCAAAAGATCCGAGAAAGATTCAGGTCCAATAAGAATGATCATTGTATCAATGGGGTTGACTCTTACCTGGGAGGCCTGTCAGTTCCCTGAGATGCGGAGTTTCCTCAGCAATGTCTGCTGCTAATGGGCTGTGTACTAGGGCTCAGGCCAGGCTCCATAAGCAAACCGTTTTTGTAAAGCACCCTCGGAATCGACATCATTCCTCTTGTCTTACGCCATTACGATCCAGCAAGGTCCCTTCACCCCGCCTCGTCATTCCTAATTGGAAAACACAGGCAGATGCATTATATTTCTTTCTCAACAACTAGACAAATGAAGTCTGTGTTGAAGAGTGTGTTTGAGCATGTGGGGTAGTCTTGTGTTTAATTAAGGATGGCAGAGAAAATAGAAACCCAGAAAAGCACACTTTTACTCTACCTTACAAATATTGGTAATAACTAATGTGAATAAACTGCTCATGTAATTGTCGACTGATTATGTCCTCATTTCCCCAATTCATCTAACCCCTCTTTATATATCGTCATCATCTTCTGTGGTGGCCACTAACTTTCCCTGTTATAATTTTAAGATTTTCTAAAATCTCCAAAGGAATTTCAGCAACTAACACATTTGAATTGCATCCATTTTTTAAGTCAGCTGAAACTTCAACAATTGTACTGTAAATAGCAGACACTACCTGGCAGAAATACACTGAATTCATAGTTTATGGGGAAATGTGTATTTTGCTCACAACTGCAAATTCTCTACTTCTGGAAGCTTGTTAAATTCTCCCTTTTCTCATCTTCCATGTCCCCTTCTTGCCTTCCTTCTCCTCTGCTTTTCAAGTATTCAACTTCCAATGTTAACTGTGACCCAGAAACTCTCTTTTGTTAGTGTTATTGATCTTAATATTTAAGAGGAGGGTAGTCATTTTCAATCCTCTTCTATCCCTGGGCAAAAAAGCTCACGTTCTTGCCCATGGCTTCTCTGCATACTCTGGCAACCACAATCTTCTGTAGTCACTTTAAATTGCAAATAAGCCACTCAATTGCCCACAATACTCAAAACTGCAACCCTAATTTAAACGCCCCTAGCAGCAGCAGCAGCAGCAGCAGCAACAACACCCAACCGCTTGCTGCTGTGGGAAAGAGCAGC
>NW_006159550.1:3748653-3751140 GCF_000334495.1 Tupaia belangeri chinensis | reverse complement strand
CCCTAGGGGAATGATTCCTCTCCTTCTCACCCAGCTCATGGCCTTTCTGACTGGTCGGGTTGAGTTGGGAGAGGAGAGATGGGGGTAAGAATGGCTCCAGTCATCTGCTGACTCAAAAGGTGGAGGGCTTCCCACTCTCCAGCCCAGCTGGTGGCTCAAGCCAACTCTTAGGGACACTTTGATAAGTTCATTGGGAGCCTAGCTGGAACCTCCAAGTGGCACACTGCTATGGACAATGCATTGTCACCCAAATACCCACGCTCTTCTCAGAGCTTGGTCTTCTTCAGATTTCAAAGCTCTCTAGTGCTCTCCCTGCGCTGTTCCAGGGGGACCTCCGGACAGGGCAGGATTTTTAATGGCTCAGACCCACAATATTGAGTCTAGAGAAACACATCCTTGCCACTGCTCTCAGTGGGCACACAGTTAATGCCCATGTCACGCAGCGCTCTGTCTCTGTCTCTGTCATCTTACCTCCCTCCCCCACCTCCCTCTGCTCCCCATCCTCCCCACCTCCTCTTTCTTATTCATGTCTCTCATCCTTCCTCCGGTCTCCGGCTCTTTCTCTCCTCTCTCAATTCAAAAGCTGTAGCCTCTCACTTTTACAGTCCTCAGATATATGTCCCCCAAATTTGAGGGGACAATATTTATTTAGCCACCTTCACTAACCTTGAGGTGGGGAGAAAGCTCCTCAAACTCACCTCTGGGACTGAAGAAGACATACAGAATTTCAAAATTCTATGTGTACCTTCATTATGGAAGTGAGGGATTCTGAAATTCTCTAACTGGTTTTTAGAAACCTTCTCTAGGGACCAGCAGATAGCATAATGGTTATGTTGCTGGACTCCTACCTAGTTGACCACGATTCAAGTCCCGGACCTAGTGACTTAAAACACACCCCAAGGACCAGCAGTTGGCGTAATGGCTATGTCGCTGGACTTCCATATAGTCAACTGTGGTTCAAGTCCCAGACCCAGTGGCTTAAACTCACGCCAGGCACGTGTGCATGCATGCCCAAGATCCCAAGAGGAGAATGGAGGAGAAGGGATTGCAGCGTGGCTATCTCCTCAGGGAGTGATTTCTTGCTTTCTGTCTCTGACTTTCTGGCAAGCACATGCACCCTATAGCAAAAACCTCTCAAAAAAAAAAAAAAAAAAGCCCCAGGTGTGTGTGCATGCGTGCCCAAGATCCCAAGAGGAGAATGGAGGAGAAGGAATTGCAGTATGGCCTTCCCCCCCGCAGGGGTTGGGGGGGAATGATTTCTTCCTTTCTGTCTCTCTGTCTCTCCTTGTCTCTCCAACAACAAGTGCATGCTCCCTGTAGCAAAACATCTATCAAAAAAAAAAAAAAAAAGGAAAAACAAAAGAAAAGAAAGAAACTTCCTCTAAATTTAACATGTAGTCTAGTCTGCCCTCTGGAATCCAACACCTACTGAATCTGGGTGCCTCCGTGGAAACTTTCAACTTGGCATTCTGTTATAAGACAAGAAGGATTTCAGCTGTCTCTGTGGTGAGCTAGTGTTCTCTATTCTTCATGGTGAACTAGTTTTATGGTAAAATGACAACAATCTGAAGACTTCAAAAGAGCTTTTGCAACTTAGTGTAAATGCCCAGGAGTTACCTCTCAAGAATATAAGCAAATTAAGTTGTGAACAAACATTTATCAAACACCTGTTTTTGGTAGAGCATTTGAGTGTTCAGTGCTTTGCATGTCTTTTCTTAATTAGTACTCACAATAACCTTAGGAAGTGGACATTATTAGACCTGTTTTACAGATGAATAGACTGAGATTCTAAGAGATGAGGTAATTCCCTAACCATCTCCCACTAGTTGCTAGTCAAGCACAGGTTTAAACCCAGTCAGTGAGGAATTTTTTCCCTGTATAAACATCTGAAAGGCTTATTAAGGAGAACCACCTTTAATGGCTTTTCAGAACTTTTAGGAGAGAGGATTTTTGTTGTTGTTATTGTTATTGCTGTTTTAATAACATTAGTTTTTAATGCAGATTATTTTCTCATGATGTGACAGAAAGTGCCATTTTAAAGGTTCTAACACCTCCAACCCTTCACTCTTGTCTACGAGTATGTTTCTAAATGATACCATGTAGGAGAGCACCTATGGAATTCTGATTGTAGCTGATGGCGAAAAAGTATCAAGCAGGCGGGTATTCCAGGAGGTAGAGGACCTATAATAAAAACATTAGAATGGGGACCAGCAGTTGGCATAATGGCTATGTTGCTGGACTCCCATGTAGTCAAACATGGTTCGAGTCCCAGACCTGGTGGCTTACGCTGGGCATGTGTGCGTGCGTGCCCAAGATCCCGAGAAGAGAATGGAGGAGAAGGGATTGCGATGTGGCCACCCACCCAGGGGGTGATTTCTCACTTTCTGTCTCTCTGTCTTTCTAGCGAGCGCACGTACTCTATAGCAAAAAAAAAAAAAAAAAAAAAAAAAAAAAAAAAAAAAAAAAGAAAAACAAAATTTAAAAAAA
>NW_006159550.1:3727915-3748462 GCF_000334495.1 Tupaia belangeri chinensis | reverse complement strand
TATAGAAAAAAAAAAAAAAAAAAAAAAAAAAAAAAAAAAAAAAAAAACATGAAAATGTACACTTTAAAAAATTTTTTTCATAGTTGCTCATTAAAGAAATGTGTGTCAACTATTTCTTGCATGTTGGTCTAAAAAATTTGTCTCATGTCCTGGGCTTTAGTGATGCCACCCTTGGGCACACTGTCATTTCCTACTCCAATATCCATGCTAGACATTGTTAATCAATCATCGTACCATTTCTACCTGAACTATGGCTCTCCAGAGCTTCAGGAAAGCATGGCTAATTGATTGGCATTGCCTACAAGATAAAGCCTATTTGTTCTCAGATGCTCTCATTAGCTTACTTCCCTTTAAGATGCCTTTACCATTCTCTGATTCGGATTCTATGCTAAAGCCATCTTGATGCTTATACTT
This sequence comes from Tupaia belangeri chinensis, assembly GCF_000334495.1. NCBI lineage: Eukaryota > Metazoa > Chordata > Mammalia > Scandentia > Tupaiidae > Tupaia > Tupaia belangeri. Next base: position 3,748,048 of record NW_006159550.1, on the reverse strand, counting down.
TTCACTTCCTCATCTTGAGCATATGCAAGTGCAAGAAAGCATCTCTGAAAAAGCTATTTTGTTTAGAAAATACTGGTTTTCTCCTACCCTTTCTAGAATCAATGACCTAATCAGATTGCCAAAATAATTCCAAATGAATTTAACGTTAAACTTGGGAGTGTAGTGACCCTAGGATGAACGTGCTATAGAAAGAAGACAAGCCATCACTTAAAGGAAGAGAGAGACTAGCTCAAAGGCCAGACAGAAAGCAAGAAGTTGACTGGCCGCTGCTGTTCAGTGATCACTCACTACCAGCTCCTCTGCTCTCAAATGCTGTGAGATCTTTGTTCAAGAATGGACAAAGCAATGTCAGAGTTAACAAAAGCATGCTGACCAAAAAGTGCTAAGGTTACACAAATATCTGGGAAAGAATTGTCTCTGTTGATGAATTGAGAGACCTGAAAAAGTCACCAATTTATAGCATGGACATGTTTCCTTTTCTTAAAGTTATGGGCGATAAAATTACTTGTCAGTTTGACATCTGCAGTCACATTCTCCATAGCAGAGCTCAACAGCCTATCACAGACCGTGACAACATGTGGCCCATTGGATGGTTTGTCTGGATGCCCTGGGCTTCTCTGATACCACCTCAGACTGCCTGAGGTGACACCTACATGTCAACAGTATGTCAAGGGCACTTGGCCCTCCATCAGTCATCATCCATTCCTATGGAAAACCTCAACTAGACTAGGACGTCTCCAAGCATTGTAACGATATCCTGATAACCCAAATGGGCTACATGACCCTGAGTTTCTGGGGTTTGCTACAATCACAAGATAATCTTCATGATGGCTTAAATTATACATATTGCTGAATGGATGATCATGTTTGGGTGTAAGCACCCAATTCTTATGCTAATAGGGATTTTGTGTTGTTTTAACTTTTTTAAAGTTTATTTATTTATTTCTCCCATGGGCCAGAGATACAGAGAGGGGTGGCGAGAAGGGAGAGACAGACAGACTGAGAAACAGCACCCCCGGTAGGGTCTCGACACTGCAATGCACCTCCAGCCTCAGCTGGCTCCAGATCACAGATGTATGCATGCCCAGCATTCTCAGGGAGGTCTCCAGTGCAAATCCGGAACCTTGCCATGGGTGTCAGCCTTGCAGAGCATTGCATTTTTACCAGTGCACTGGTATCACAGCCCGAGAGGGACCTTTTGAGTATGTGTGCTGATGAACATCGGCAATTATTGAAATGATTTTGTGTTTTAGTTGTTCTTGCAACGTAGACTTTATTTCTCTACTGTTGTTTACACTCTTAGTTCATCTAAGGAAAGGGACAAATGGGCATGAAGAGCTACAAAATAAGCCTCCTGTCAGAGAAGCAGGAACTCTTTGAGGTCACAAATTATTGTTACGATACCAGTATGGGCCTCAGCCAGGCTGAAGCATTATCGGAGATGAATCATTACTGGCACAGTCAGGCAAAGACACAGAGGATCATTGCAGAGAAAGCCTAAGCTATTTGCTGTGGGATTGATGGGCAATAATGTCACTCAAAAATTTCTAACGTTACAACCTAGGCATGGAGTAGGTTGAATTTTTGAATTGAAGTGAGAGTCAACGAATCAAGCAACCCCTCTGCTGCGGTTTCACAGAGGCATTTTGCTTCACACTTGGGTGACTACAATAGCATCCCAGCGACTGACCTCCTGATCTGTAGGCGCTCACCACTTCTGCGATGTGGTGCACACTCACATTCACAGCTGAAGTAGCTCCATTTCAGCATTCCTCCCCACCCCACTCCCATCAAAACCCACTCATTTTAACCCCTTGACTGGGTGGGTTTTGATCCTTCCAGGGCAATCCATCTCAAGCTTCTGTTGTATCCATACCAGTCCACTTAACCACCCGCCATGTTTTTCACCTTTCGGCTAGTCTCCTGCTTGGAATGGTTTCTCTACCTTGCCTAATCCCACCCAACCACAAACACCATTTCTTCAGGGAGGTCTTCCTAAACCATCCCCACCTTTCTTTCTCTGAAGTAACTAATTTATTCCCAGTGTTCCTTTGAGCATCTACCACATAGGTATAGAGATGTTATCAAGTAGTCCTTGCCATCCATTTGGTGCTTATCATTTTCTGTGGATTATTGTTAGAACACTTCCACTCCGTGATGCCCCAGCTGCATCTTCGTGATCTTCCATGGCACATGGTGCAGTGCTTATAGGGAGGAGTCTACCAGTCTATTAGGCTGACCTGCCAGAATCCTTAGCATTTGGGAGAGAGCAAATTTGTCTTGTCTATTGAATGACTTGAGCCCAGTTATAGCCTAGCTGCCTTGTTCATCAGAACTCTTTCTAACAGCAAATCCTTAGCTTCTGGGAGCAGAGAAGTCAAACTCCAAATGCTAGTTTCATGACTACAAGTATCTAAGAAGCATCTTTTTCTACCCATGCTCTCAAATCAGAGATCCCCTATGGCCTTGTCAAGCTTTAATTTCACTTTCTTGGTTTACTTGAAATACATATAGATGTAGATATCTCCCTGGCATCTAAAAATACCTTTAACTTAAAATATGATTTCCACAGGTAAATTGACAACTTCTTCATCCATAAAGAGCCTCAGATTTTTGTCACCTAGCCTTCTCTGGCTCCTTTGCTGTGGTCTCTGTGTAGTCAAAATCCATGCAGGGTTCTGATTAGGTCTGTGGAAGTGCTGAGAGGTACAGTCCAGCCTCAGCAAAATAGGCACATCCACAAATTTCTAGGCAACACAGCGTGTGATCATCTCTACCCTTCACCAAATGGGAGCTAGTCAAATGCTGCCGATTGTGTTGCTTTGGGCGACATGACAAAACTCCCTACAACACACAGCTGTGGTTTTGATGTGCTGAGATCAGGTCCCAGCACCCTGAAAGGGGGATGAAGTTGAGAAATGCATCACTTCCCAGAAGGCTTGCTGACCCTCCCCCTCTGTTGTCCTGTCCTTGATCATTGACACTCAGGCCTAGGAGGAGAGGAGAGCTGGGGGTCCAGAGCACCACGTCTTAGTAGGTCAAGGCACAGCACTGGGAAGTGAAGCTGCACTTGTGAAGAAACTGGTGACCTGTTTGTGTCCGCAGGCAGGTGGTGCATCTCATTACCTTGGAGACAGCAGACTTGTGTCGACCTTCCAGGGCAGAGCGCCTCTGTCTTTATCGCAGTGCATTGTGTAACTGTCATGTGCTGTGCTTCACTCTGAAGCATGCTCGCAGGCTACTGACTCCCACCAGCTCCTAAACACACTGAAATCCTGCCTAAAATAGAGCCCACCACCCCGCCAAGTAAATGCATCCGGCCTCTGCAGGCTTTCAACTCAGGCCAGTCAGACAGAGCAGACTGCGATGGCCTGAGGTGCTGAGAAAGCTGGAGTGGGTGGGGTGAGTGCGGGGTTTTCACTAAGCCCGTGTGGGAAGGAGAGTTGTCCATCATAGGCCCAGGACAGGAGGCCTGCTCCCTGGCCTCTCAAAGGTTGTCTCGGGCTCATAGGAACTGGCTTTGGATCCTGAGCTGTTTACCATGCGACCACTCATCAATAAAGTACTTAGGCACTGTGATCTATCGACGCGGGTTCCTCCTGACCTTGCTGTGCTGATGGGACATCATTGCTGATGCTGCTGGACGGGCATCACAGGCTGGCTCAGTGAGTCCCAGGCCTGCAAGCTCCCCAGGGGACAGGCCGACCACTCTCACAGTCATTAAGTGACCCTTATCAGCAGCTATTGACAACCGCCATTGATACTTGATATTCGCACAGCTCCTCCATTAGGGCTACCCCACAGGGGCTTTTGTGGTGAAGCAAGAGCCAAGTGAGGAGGTGGTTTTCTCCAGGGCGGTCTGTCACATCTGGCAGCGTGGTCTTGTGGTTCTCCTGTGACCCCACTTGCATCTGGAGCCCCAGCAACAGCCAAGTCTAGAAACAATTCAGTCAAAAATCATCTACTGAGAAACCATGTTCAGAGACCTATTTGGGTTACTGCAGGGATAGAAAATGGTGCCGTTTAGGGCCAGCCCCATAGCACAGTGGTTGAGGGAGCTGGATCCCACAGTGCTGACTGCAGTTTGAATCCTGGCCCTAGCAGTCTGAAAACCATACCCCAAATCCTGATGGGATGGAGAAATGGAGAAGTGATTGTGGCATGACCACGCCCGCTGAGGAGGGCTTTCTCCCTCTGTCTTTCCATCTGTCCCTGGCGAGTGCATGTGTCCTCTGGCAAGTAAAAGTAAATAAATAAGAACTCCAACTAGGAATTTGTATTTGGAAAGTGAAAAGGAACCAAATAGTACCATTAAAGTACCCATCCATGAGCAGCTTATTATCTTGTGGGAGATTGCTTACCGGATATAACATGTTTTCTAAGAGCTGGGGCCCTCCAGGTCCATGCGGGGGAGCCAGGTGGCATAATGAGAAAGCAGCCTTTGGGGTCAGCTAGACCCAGACTTCAGTTCTGTCCCTTGGCAAGCTCCCCCAGGAAGTGACTCCACCTCACCGAGCTGTGCGGCCTGTCTGCCCCACATCCCTCTACAGCATGGAGACATGACTAACGCCTACTGCAGAGAGTTGCAGAATGAAATGACATGGGAACAGTGTGGTGCTGCATCTTGCTGAGCTCCAGGACAGGTCGCTGCAGTCACATCAGGAGCCATAACGTCATACAGATACAGTCCCTGTTTCCAGATCCGTGGTCGCCCTGGGCATCTGCTGCTCCATTCACGGCCCCTCTGTCCCTAGCACAGTCACTAAATCCAGCCAGGTCTCTCCTGCAGTAAGTCACTTGCTCTGTCACTAAGGCCAGAGGCAGCTAGATGCAAAGAGCCTTTACTGCCACCTGCCACAGAAGCCCCGTACCCTCGACTTTGGATCCCAGTTTAAAACACATCATTTAAGATACACCTTTTGATTCAGTCCTCAGGAGTCATTCCACCTCTATTTTAAAAGTTTCCAACATTTGCTTACAATCCCAGTTCTCTCCGGTCTCTGGAAAGCGTAGGTCCCTTGACAAAGGTGACATGGCTGATAGATGGCATAGATGGGAATCCCGTCTGTCTCCATACCCAGGCTCTCAGGCACCATGAGCTCCAGGACTCTAGATGCCCTTAATCTGCCAGGAGGGTCAGGGAGCTGCCACGTGGCCTTGAGAGAGGAGCAGGATACGGGCGAAGGGAAGGCGGCAGAGGAAAGGATGTCAGAGAGCACATGGTCTTAGAGGAGGCCCTGCCACCAGGGTGAGGGAGTCCCCGTGGGAAGAGAAGGCCTTGAGGGCCGCGAGAAGCCCTTCCTCTCTGGTTCTGAGAAGAGGCAGATGTCTGTGCAGCCCAGGCAGAAATTGCGTGTTTATGCCTTAACTGATGATTGATTTTTATTTTCAAATAAGGTGTTTTTCCCTTCCCTCAATTAATTCAGTCCTTGTATATTTGTCTCTTATTTATATGTTCATCCCCTCCCACTTTTTTTTTCCATGCCATCCCCCTTCTCTAGACCCGCTCATAGATTCTGTCCCACAGTGGTCATCACCATCTGGCATCAAGGACCCACCTTGTGAAGGACAGTCCCTCCACAGACTGCAGGAAGAGTACTGGAGTGATGATGGGGAGGGGGGTCCCAGGATGGCCCAAGTGCACCACATCCACCATGTACCCCATCTCCACCAACACCATACTGCAAGATACAATGAAGCAATCACACAACAGGGGTCATGCTCCCATGACAATTCACTGATCAGACAGGAGGTGGAGCCCTGGTGCCAATGAGAGCAATGGGGAGCAGCTGCAAACACAGAGGAAGCCTCTGTGAGCCTCTCTGTGCCCACCCTCCAGTGTCCTGCCCAGCCCCAACAGGCCATGGACCAGCACTTGTCAGTGGCCAAGGGGTAGGGTACCCTGCTGTACTAGCTCCTTGGTCACGTCCTAAGAGATCGGGCACTGTGTGGTCTTCTGTTGCTTGTGCAGCCCCTGAACAGAGCCGAGCTCCTCACCTTTGGGCCTGTCTCTTGCAGATTATCGGGACAATTCCACTGATGCCTAATCCGGGGCCATCGAGCCAAACAGCAAGTGGCACTCAGGGCCTGCAAGTACAGCCAATCACCCCCCAGCTCCTGACCAACGCCCAGGGCCAGATCATCGCCACAGTCATCGGGAACCAGATCCTGCCTGTGATTAACACCCAGGGTATCACGCTCTCACCCATCAAGCCAGGCCAACAGGTAAAGGCAGCCTGCCCACCAGACTCCTCCCTTCTCCTCAACGAAAAGAAAGTTTTATATTCCTGTTACCACTTCATAGGCTATATCAAAATACAAGAGTTAAAGAGAGCACAGAGTTGAAAATAAGAGTCTGGAACTGCGGTAGAGCTCAGCACGGGAGCTAGGTCTAGGAGTGAGGAGTACAGTGCTGCTGCCGAAACAGACGAGACACCCAGAGAACAGGAGGAGCCAGAGAAGGGAGGACAAGCAAGCAGTTATCTTGGGAACACTAGCTTTTAAGGGATGGAAGAGGCAGGGAGAGAGAAGATATGGCTGGATAACTAGGAGAGGAGCCCAGAGTGTGGCAATCTAGCATCCAAGAGTGTCAGAGAAGTAGGAAATAGACTAGTGTCAAACCCTGCAGGGACAAGATCAGGTAAAGTGATGAAGAAATGTTCATTCTTCTGTTTCTTTATTGTAATATTTTAAAGTCTGGATCATCTCTGTTTGGAACACATTGAAACAAGCTGTCGCTTAGCAGAGCATGTTAAAAAGTAAGAGTTGGACAGAGCTAAGCCCCAGATTTCTAGTTGGAGTGCACACCAATGAAAGAAAGATGATGGAAGGGAATGATGAAGACTCAATAGTGAGTGTATGAGCGAGTATGTGGCTTTGGGTATTATTAGAAAACTGTCTAATGTAGAGCAGTAAACAAAGAAACAAAGGAAGGGAGGGGGAAGCGAGTGCTGATATCATTATTCAATACAGAAGTATCTTTCCAGAGATCTTAGCTCTGGCTTCAATTGGCTTTTGATCCAACCATGCAAACAGCCCCTTCTTGGTGGTGCTCAGAAGCTATGCTTGGAAAATCCACTTGCTTGTTTAATAAATATTTTAAAATCTGTGTGATTTAAGTATTTATCAGAGACCTACCAAGTGTTAGGCACTGTTCCAGGAAGCTAGGCTGTGTTGAGAGCAAACAAATACCAGCAGCCCTTCCTGCATGGAGCTTAAAACTTAGCAAGGGAGATGTGCATTTGTCAAAGGCCTGTGCAAACATGTACCTAAGAGCTGCAGTAAGTTCCCCAAGGGAGAAGCGAAGGGATCTACGAGAGCCTGCAGCAAGGGAACTTCATCCAGTGAATGAGTCAATTGCAGGAAAGACCAACGCGGATCTGAATACCCTTCCCAGAGACAGAGACCTCTATCTTCTAAATTTAGATTTAGAAGTCTAAATCTAATGTGGGGAGCCCAGGGTCCCAGTCACCCTCTTCTTCAGCTTTATCCCAGACAGTGGGATAGTCTCTGCCAAACTTACTTTTAAGGACTCTCTTAGTCCATTAGTGTGGAACTGGGTGATTTATAAAGAACAGAGGCTCATTTGGTCCATGATCCTGGTGACTGGGAAGTCCAAAGGTGTGGAGTCATCACCAGGCCAGCCTCTGGTGCTCCATCACAACATGGACGATAGAAGCAGAAAGAAGGGCAGGCATGAGCGAAGTGAGAGGAAACAGAATTGCCACTTCTTCTGTTCGTCATTCTCATGCCCCCAGCTAACCTTCTCATTAGGTCCAACCACTTAAGGGTTTCACCACCTCCCAAAGTCATTACACTGGAGACTGAGCTTCCAGAACATGAACCTCTGGGGGACAACCACTATCCAAACTGTAGTGAGGACTTTCTCTCCCTCATCTCTTAGCGGTTTATTTCTTTTACTATTTCTGAGGTCCCATTTAACTTTTTTCCTTTCTAACTGGTTCCCTAAATAAGGCAAGATTCTCTATTTTCCACTGTTGTTGTTTTTTTGTTTGTTTGTTTTTTATTTTGTCATGGAGCACATGCACTCACCAGAGAAAGAGGTAAAGAGAGAGAGAGAAAGAGGGAGAGAGGGAAAGTGAGAAAAGCATCTCACATGGGGAATGGCCATGCCACAATCTCATCCCCTCCATCTCTTCCTCCTTTCAGGATCTTGGGCACACACACACACACACCTAGTATGTTTTTCAAGCTACCAAATCCAGGACTCAAACTGTGCACTTGGTCCTGTGAGATCCACTGTCTTAACCCCCACGCCACAGGCTGGCATTTTTATTGAGTTTAAAAAAAAAAAAATATTATTATTATTATTTTAAATTTGCTGTAGGATATATATGCTCAGCACAGAGTGACAGAAATTGAGAGAGAGAGGGGGGAAAGTGAGAAAGCAAGCCACCAGGTCCAGAATTTGAACTGTGGTTGGCCATGCAGGAATCCAGTACCTCAACCACCATGCTGGTCCCTTTATTGACCTATTAAACCCTTAGTTCTACCTGTTCCAACTTTGTTCAGAATTATCCCTAAAGGCAAAAAAAAAAAAAAAGGGAGAAGATTGACTTCTTTTCATGCAATCTTAGCAAAGTTGAGTTGTAAATTGCCAAAAAGATGATGAATTATTTAGAAATCATTATCATGCAATATAAAACTGCTTTCACTAATACTTCGAATTTCAAAGGAAACTGAGAAAGCATCCCCTCTCTGGGTGTGTGGGCGACAGACTATTGCTTTCATAAAATTATAGCTCAAGGTTCAAAGTAGTACAGTTTCAATCCAGCAGAAGGGATTACCGAGAAATGGCAAATAAGAGGCAGGAATGTTGCCTCTCCTCAACCCCTTGCCCACAGTAGACATCACTAATCCATTTCCACAGTCTCTCTCATGAACCCAGATACTCCTCAGGAACTTTCTAGTACCCCTTTTGTAAGCCCTTGGAATGTGAAACCTTGTTACCAATGTGGGAACACATGGTCCTTGGCTAGTCTAACCACCACCACCCTTCTCTTCACTGCAGAATTGGAAATCTAGCAGCTGTAGAGAAACAGCCAGCATCTTGAGGGTATACCTTGCAAATTTAACAAGGTACCTCCAACCATCATGTCAGCACACCAACATCCCAAAGAATAGGACTGTCCTCACCAGTGTATTACATGCTTTGCTCACATACGTGCATGCTTCTCTCATGTATGCATGCTCAGAGATAACAGGAACACAGCCAGAAAGAGTGATGTGGGAACTGTCCCAAGTCCTCAAGTTACAGCAGGCGCCAACGGGCCCATCCTTCTTGTTCAAGGAATGTGCCAGTGGTCTATCCTAATTCCAGAAAAGGAACTATAATGCCCTGGTCAGAGATGCCAGGGACATAGTAGAGATTAATAAATGACTTTATTTATTTATTGGCATTAGTTCTGGTCAAAGCACCTCAGAACATGTGTTTTCAAATGTATTGGCATTCTTTTTTCATGATTCCCTCTTCTTGTCTTTTTATTTTTGTCAGAAAGTATGAACAGTCACCTGAGAGAGACAGAGAGATGGAGAGAAGTCACCCCCAACAATGGGATATGGACATGCCACAGTCCCTTTTCTTCCATCTCTTCACCCTGTTAGGTGTGTGGGCACACAGCCAGCATGACTTCTAAGCCCGGAGAAGCTAACAGGTTGGACAAATCAACAGGAGATGGCTAAGTCTGAGTCTAGATATAAAATCTGTGATTTGGAGGATAGCAAATCATAAAATCCCCTCAGTCAGAGTGAAAAATCTCAGAACTAGAGGTAGAAGGACAGTGGTCTTCTATTTTCTCTTTAACTACAACCCTTTACATTGAAGAGACAGAGTATTTCTACTAAAAAATAAAGGATTTCAATCACACAGTAAAGCGTATCTCAATTTATTTTTTCACATAATTTATGGTAAATGCTTGATCTCACAAGAGCATAGTTCTGACTGAAAAATATGTTGCAAATTACAGGACCTGAGTTTCCTAACTCGTACTCAGGAGGAAGTCCACTTTCCCGGAGTAAGGTACAAAATTTTACATCAGCCTACCATTAATTAGAAAAGTCTGAATAAAATCTAAGAATGAAATATCCACTACTCTTGATGAGGATTTGGCCCCAATGATGAGAAATTGAGAAGAATCTGCAAAGTTATCATCTGATGTACAAACACTATTAAAAAAGAAAAGACAGTGGAATCTGATAGCTCTAGCTATTGCTTCTGTAGTATATCAGGGATCCTTCGCGAGCAATGCAAGAAAATGAAAGTCACAAAGTGATCTGATTTAAGAAAAAAAAAGAAAAGAAATTCAAGATAAGAATCTTTGTGGTTGGGGGTAATGTTTTACCCTTGCAGGGTACCATAATAACAGTAAAACTCATGGCAGAGAAATTAAATACCAGCCAGTTCAAGGACACAAGGGAGAGCTCGTAAACTGGGCCTTGCCTCAGTTTCTTCCCAGTCCAGGCCTTGCCTTAAAATGGGAGGCAGCATCCTTACCAGCTTGTGTTGCCTGCATGGCCCCGTCACTTTGTGTGCATGAAAAAATGCTTAACAAAAATATTCTATCTGTGGAGCTCAAAGGTAACTTTGTGTTCCCTCCATGGGACTCTCCAGCTGCTTTGGTGTGTGAGACATCCCCACAAAGTCCAAGTGGCTCCAGATCCCCTAGTTTGCTTTCCTCTTTGCTTTTCTCTAACTGTCCTGTGACTAAGAACTAGTGATTTTTATATAAGCCACACAGACAGTATTGAGTAGTGTGTGTGTGTGTGTGTGTGTGTGTGTGTGTGTGTGTTCTTCTTTAGAGTAAATCCTAACACAAGTTCACTGGAGTTGTTAATATCCTTAAAGAGGTAGAGATATTTGAAAGAATACATGTTGCGACTTGTAAAATCAAAGCACTGAAATTTTAAAATAGTAAATACCTTAGCTATAAAACTTAGAGACTACCGTCCTTCATGAAGACACTCAGTTTTGGTGATAATAGCCTATAAGAGGTGGCCTATATAAATTAACTCTAAATGTATCCATTCTTTTTTTTCAAATAGATTTTTTTAAAAAAACTGTACTGGTATAATGACTTTTAAAAACTATCTTTCTTTTGGGGCCAGCAGGTGGTGTGGTGGTTAAGGTGCTGGATTCCCACATTGCCAACAGCAGTTCAAGTCTCTGACCCGATGGTTTGAAAATCATGCCAGGCACATATGCATGCATGCTCAAAATCCTGAGAGTTCAAAGGAGAAGGGATTATAGTGTGGCCATCCTCCCTGGGGGATGATTTCTCACTTTTCCTCTCCTCTCTCTCTCTCCAGTGAGTACACACACACCCTATAAAAACCCTAAAATAAATAAATAAATACATACATACATACATAAATAAATAAATAAAAACCACCTTTCTTTCCCTGGCCCGAATCACAGATTCCCATTTTTTCCTTGAAGTTGCCTAGAAAAAGACAAGTGAGGTGTTTCCACCCACAAGACATTTAAAATGGCCTAGGGTAAATGTACATGGCTGATCCCAAGCAAAGCAGCGCTTTGACCCTCCAGTCAAGCATTCAGGGTCTCACCTCATCGCTCCCTGCCATGCTCAGCCTTGGTGGTTCCTGCTCCCTGTACATTCCACACCCAGGCCTGGCTGCCTTCTCCCACTTCCCCGACTGGCGAACTCCTGCCATCCATCCTTGGCAATCTGTATCCACTGTCTTTCTCTGTCCCACCCAGGCCTGTCTTTCTGCTCTGCGTCCTCTCTCATTGACAGTATGTTCCAAATTATCACCTGCCCAGGGCTTGGGAAGCCCTTCCACACAGCACGGTCTTCTCCATTCATCTCTTTTTTGAATGTTAACCTCTTCCTTCCTCAGTACTCACCCACCTCAGCTGAATTTAATCCCTGGTTTTCTATTCTGCACTGAAATCGAACTCCCTCTCTGTCTTGTGTCCCTGCTGAGTTCTTGTTCGTGGTCCAGGATGTCTTAGGATGGCCTTGGCCTCCTGTGCCTGTGTCTGGGCATCTCCATGAGTCCTTCTCTCATTCTAACTCTCATCTCCTCCCTTCCTTGAGGCCACGGGCATTTCTGCCACCCTTTCTCCCCGGCAGACAGCAGGTAGACATGCTAGCCCTTGCTCGTGAGGGCTCTTCCTCCTACTTAGGTTAAGGAGGAGTTTCAGAGTCATGGGATAGAGCTGGAAGGAAGGCCCAGCCAGTCTCCTAAACCCTGCCAAAAGTATAACTTCCTCCTTGCTTTTTCAAACTTTCTACAAAGATGGCTATAATTTTCCCTGGCATTGTGTTCAGGTCCTCAAAATGTTTCAAGGTACATTTTCCTAATATGCACCCTAAATCTTGCACCAGATTTAATACTTGTGTTCTTGTCCTGTCTGCAGTACACGGAACTCCTCAGGACCACGCAGGCATCCGTTCTGTCTCCTCGTTTGTCATCATGTCTCTTCTGGGCACTAGCTTCTCTTGTCTAAATTCGCTCTCTCTACCCTTTTTCAAGAGAAGCTCCTTCCACATCCATGTGGTCCCCAGTCAGCATCATCCTGGAACTTGCTAGAAATGCCAATGATTGAGCCCCATTCTGGACTTTCTGAATCAGACCTAGGGGTGACCCCAATGGGCTGGTTTAACAGCGCTCCAGGTGATTCTAAGGAACACTGAATTTTGAGAACCACTGATTTACTCTCTCTCCAAGCAATTCGAACACATTACACATTACTCAAACAAATGCCAACCCACGCAGGGGGAAGGAGAGGCACGATGCCCCTCCCTCCTGCTCTGGCTTCTGTGGGGCCTCTCGGGTCATAGTCACTGTTCCCACTGTGCCACATGGAGGATTTAGCCTGTGGCTCATTACAGATCCCTGACATACTCGTCAAAGGCCAGATTTCCATTTGTCTTTGCAGATGCAAAGAGTTTTTCCCTCCCAAATGAATGTCTCAGATAGAAAAACGCTAGCTGGTGCAGGAGAGTCATGACGCTCCTCCCACCTGCTCTCATTTAACCCGTTTGAATTTTACTGTCTATATAAACGTTCAATTTTCCAGTTATCTAGCATGGTCTGCACTTAACGCCATTTCCCAGGACACTTGCCACCCTCACTTATACTTGTATCAGTTGTGGATTTACCTAGGAGATGCTTTATTCAAGAAACTAAGACATTAAGGATGTACTGCATGACACGTGGAGGATGTGTGGGGTGCAGAGTCATGGCCCCATGGAAGACCTGGCAGGGCTGCCATTTGAGTCTATTACTGCTGGATATATTAAACTCTCTGGCAGTGCCAGCCCCAGATACAACGGGGAAGCCAGCCTGTGAGAGCCCGCAGGAAGTACAAAGCTATTCTGGCTCTGCATCCTGTCCTCCCTGGTAGTCATTCCAGGTGCGGCATGGACTTCACTCTCTCCTTCTCTGGATGGCACAAAGCCCCAGGCTAACATGAACTACTCCATCTCTCTCCTTTCCACTGACCCTCCATGTTCTCAGCCCACTTGCACCTGGCTCACAGCAAAAGAGCGGTCATGTGAAACTAGATTGAAATAAACTCCAGCCCCTGTAGGCAGTCTGATGGGAGTGTGAGTAAATACAAAATATGATCATATTGACAGGATACAACAATGAGAAAAGTGAATTAGGGGTACCACAATTCATTATATTTAGCAAAGGACATACCAAAAACGAAAAAAGAATAATCTGTAGGCAACTCCATCTGTGATGTGTCTTTGGACTACACTGAAATCCTAATAATACATTTGGATAGTCTTTTAGCCACCTGAGATTACCATGTTTTTTTGTCTCGTTGTTTTATTTAATTTCATCACTATATAGTTTTGCAGCATATAAAAGGAAATTTTCTGGCATGAATGCACTGCATATCAGTCCAGTAAAAAATATTACCATACACATCACCCTTAATACATCATTTTACCCTTCATGTCTGTTAAATGTTTTTCTTTTCCTTTTTCCTCCTGACTGCCCACCCTCTTCCTATGCTATCTCTAGTATTCACAGTTGCTCTCCATGCTTTTATACCTTCCAGTATTTCAGTTTCTGTCATAGAGTCCAGACATTCGATATATATTAAATGATAGATAATATGCTTCTCTTTCATAGTCTGGCTTGCTTTACTCAACATCAAATCATCCATATTCATCCTCTCTCTTTCAAACCTAGGGTCTCATTATTTTTATGGTTGACTAGTATTCCATTGTGTGTATGTGCCACACTTTTTCAATCCACTCACCTGTTCTTGGACATTTGGGTTGATTCCATGTCTTAGCAATTGTGAATAGTGCTGCAATAAACATGGATGTGCTAGTGTTTTTCTGACTGAGTGTATTCCTATCCTTTGGGTAGATACTAAAGCGTGGAATTGCTGGATCATATGGTAGTTCTACTTGTAGGTTCTTGAGGAACCTCTATATTGTTCTCTGCAGTAACTCTACTAATTTACATTCCACCAGTGGTATAGGAGAGTTGTATTTTCACTGCAGCCTTGCCAGCATTTATCACAATTTTTTTAATCTTAGCCAGTCTGACTGGGGTTAGATGGTACCTCATTGTAATTTTGACTTGCATCTCCTTTATGAAAAGAGATGTTGAGCATTTTTTCATATGCTTTTTGTTTCTGTGTCTTCTTTAGAGAGTTCTGTTCAGCTCATTTTCTCATCTTTTAATTGGATTGATGAGGAGGTAATCTGCTTGAGCTGTATATTCTGGTTATCAGTCCCTCCTTATCTGAGATATAGTTTGAAAATATATTCTCCCATTCTGAGGGTTGTCTCTTTGCTCTAATTATTGTTTCTTTTGCTGTGCAGAAGCTTTGTAATCTGATATAATCCCATTGGTTTATTTGGGGGATTATTGCCTGTGCTTTGAGGTTCTTATTTTAAAAGTCTTTGCCAATTCCAATGTACCCAAGAGTTTCCCCTATGTTTTCTACCAGTAGTTTTATAGTTTGGGGTTTTAATCTTTGTTTAAATCTTTGATCCATTTTAAGTTGATTTTTTGTTAATGGTGAGAGATAGGAACCCAGTTTCATTTTTCTGCAGGTGGATATCCAGTCTTTCCAGCACCATTTGCTAAAGAGATTTTCTTTTCCCCACTGGATTAACTTGTGCCTTTTGTCAAAAAATCATTTGACTATATGTTTGGGGGGTTATTTCTGGGTTCTCTGTTCTGCTCCATTGGCCTACATGCCTGTTTTGTTCCAGTAGCACACACAATAATAAATAAAATTAAATAAATAACTCTATTTAAAAATCACATTAGTACTTAAAATATATAAAATTTGGGGCCAGCAATGTCATAATGGTTGCGCTGTTGGACTCCCATGTACTTGACCATAGTTTAAGTCCTGAACCTGGTAACTTATAATTCACACCAGGTGTGTGTACGTGCATGCCCAAAATCCCAAGAGAAGAATGGAGGAGAAGAGATCGTAGCATGGCCATGGCCCCTGGAAGGTGATTTCGCACTTTCTGCCTCTTTGGAAAGTGCACAATCCCTATGGCAAAAATCTCTCTCTCTCTCTCTCTCTCTCTCTAAATATATATGTGTGTGTGTGTGTGTGTGTGTGTTTAATTTTAGATACTTTGGGAACTCCAGAAAATACATTTTTTGTATTAAAAAGTAAAAAAAGATGTGTTCAAATTGATAGATTGTGATATCTATACTAGGGCTGATCAGTTCTAAGGTACTCACCATGATATATCAGTGTAAATATGTCTCATTCGTTCCTACACTTCTACACTTGCTACCCAGAGCTCCCTGCTGTTTCCCTGTCTTATAATGCTCATCTCCAATGATAGAACAGAGCTCAGAGGCCCATGGCAAGGTGGAAGGACCACTAGCTCTTGAGTCAGACTTATAAGGAGCCAAAGCTTATTTGTACTAAATATGTGATCACAGGCATGTTATTTTGTCTTTTTAAGTCTCTGTATCCTCTGCTGTTTGGATATCACCAATATTCAGCAAAGAAGGCTATTGCTGGGATTAAAAGTTATATACAGAGGCCACTTCTTAGGACACTAAGAAGTGGAAGCAAGTGGCATGGTAGTTAAGGCATTGGACTCCCATATGGCCAACTGTGGTTCAAGCCCTGGACCTGGCAGCTTGAAAATTATGCCAGGCGCATATGCATGCATACCCAAATCCCAAGAGGAGAATGGAGGAGAAGGGATTGTGGTGTGGCCATCCCCCCAAGGACTGAGCACTTTCTGCCTCTTTGGAAAGTGCACAATCCCTATGGCAAAAATCTCTCTCTCTCTCTCTCTCTCTCTCTCTAAATATATATGTGTGTGTGTGTGTGTGTGTGTGTTTAATTTTAGATACTTTGGGAACTCCAGAAAATACATTTTTTGTATTAAAAAGTAAAAAAAGATGTGTTCAAATTGATAGATTGTGATATCTATACTAGGGCTGATCAGTTCTAAGGTACTCACCATGATATATCAGTGTAAATATGTCTCATTCGTTCCTACACTTCTACACTTGCTACCCAGAGCTCCCTGCTGTTTCCCTGTCTTATAATGCTCATCTCCAATGATAGAACAGAGCTCAGAGGCCCATGGCAAGGTGGAAGGACCACTAGCTCTTGAGTCAGACTTATAAGGAGCCAAAGCTTATTTGTACTAAATATGTGATCACAGGCATGTTATTTTGTCTTTTTAAGTCTCTGTATCCTCTGCTGTTTGGATATCACCAATATTCAGCAAAGAAGGCTATTGCTGGGATTAAAAGTTATATACAGAGGCCACTTCTTAGGACACTAAGAAGTGGAAGCAAGTGGCATGGTAGTTAAGGCATTGGACTCCCATATGGCCAACTGTGGTTCAAGCCCTGGACCTGGCAGCTTGAAAATTATGCCAGGCGCATATGCATGCATACCCAAAT
This sequence comes from Tupaia belangeri chinensis, assembly GCF_000334495.1. NCBI lineage: Eukaryota > Metazoa > Chordata > Mammalia > Scandentia > Tupaiidae > Tupaia > Tupaia belangeri. The sequence goes on along the minus strand of NW_006159550.1, from coordinate 3,731,137 downwards.
CCCAAGAGGAGAATGGAGGAGAAGGGATTGTGGTGTGGCCATCCCCCCAAGGACTGATTTCTCACTTTCTCTCTCTCTATGTCTCTCTTCAGCAAGCATACATACCCTATGACAAAAATCTTTTTTTTTAAGTATATGTTGGGCTAGGCAATGGTGCCACAGAAACCCCTGGTTCATGACCTGAGACTCCCCTGAGCATGCCGGTGCATGTGCACAAGCCTGTGACCTGGACCAGCTGAGATGGGGTGGATCATGGTGTGAAGACCCCTTTGGTGTGCCTGTCTCTCTCTCTCTCTCCTCAGAAGAAATAAATTAATAAATTTAAATTTTAAAAATATATATGAAAAACATGTAAGAAGCATCCTATCAATGGTATCTATAACTTGGCCCTCCAAGAATTAGACAGTGTAATAAAACACATGTCTTTGTAGAAGTTTCTAAGTCTTCCTGTCTCTTCAGGAAGGAAAAATGAATTAGCTTTTCCTTCATTCTTCTAGTTATTCCCTAACTACCTGTATTACCTTTTTTTAAAAAGAGAATTATTTTATTTAGCTTTATTTATTCATTTATCCATTTTAATTTGGCCAGAGATGTACAGAGTGAGAGAGAGAACGAGAGAGGGAAAGTGAGAAAGCAAGCTGCCAGGTCGGGAACTTGAACCACAGTTGGCCACGTGGGAGTCCAGCACCCTTAACCACCACACCACCTGCTGGCCCCAACTACCTGTATTATCTTTTGGTGAGCTATTCCATTTTTGTGGCCAATCATGTGTTAGGTATTTATACATCTGTTCTTTTTGCCAGTAATTATGCAATGCAAGAAAATTTGATGTTTGCAGTTAAGTCAGTGTCTATAAAAATAATATAATCAAATCGAATTGAATAACACTTTCCTAATGCCGCTTATTTAAGATATATTCAATTTTCATGTGGAACACCAGAGAAAAATAGCTTAGATCTCTGCTTTGTCTTTTCTTATTTGATAAATATATATGTTAAGTATTGAATTTATAAAGATTAACACATCAAAATAAACTAAAAGTATCTAAGATGTAGCTCTGTTTTTCATCATTTTCCTGAAAGGATTACAGTTATAGGGATGGGAGGTAACAGAAGTGGTAACTCTAACATTTTCTTTTTCTGAGAAAAGAAGTTATGAAGGACAAGGCAATAATTGGAATGACTTTGGCTTATGCCGTAGACTGCCTGGGGTTACAAGTGGTCCTAGTACCAGCAGGTACATGTCCACACTGGCAACTAGAATGAGATACGCAGGCTCCACTAAGATGCTACTGTTCGTGCAGTCTTCTTGATGCCTGACAAATAAGAACCTTTAAGAATTTTATTGGTTTTTCTGAACTGCTGGTTGATTCCTGGAGTAGGTAAGCAGGACCCCAATACTCTTTAAAAAATAAGAATTACTTACTTTGTAAGAAAAAAATCTTTCTTTGATTCTTAGAAATCTTGGGTTCATCTCTCCCTTTACTGTGTAGACAAAAAAATAAGTTCTTACAAGTATAGTTTTCGGTCTGTCCCCAAAGTGATTAAGGGATCTGGATTCCATATGGCCAACACGATTCAGATGCTAGCCCTGGCCGCGTAAACAATACACCAGGTGCAGGCACGTGCTCGCCCCAAATCCTGGTAAGACTGAGAAATGGAGAAAGAATTGTAGCACAGCTATGCCCCATTGGGGGATGCTCTCTCCCTCTCTCTCTGTCTCTCTGTCTCTATCCAGCTGGTGAGCACATGATGTGCTGTCTGACAATAAAAATAAAAACGTACTATTGTATCTTCCTCACTGATCTCTTCTCCTGCACAGCTTAAAGCATAAGCCCTAGCTTGTTTTAGTGACTTCTAGGTTGCAGCCTTATGTTTTTTTTCTTTACTGAGTTGTGTCTGAGGAAGAAATATTTAAATTGATTATTGTCTTATCCAATTCCTTGATGGTACTTTACCACACCCAGGGCCAATAAAATATTGATGGAATGATAAAACTGAAGACTATCTCATGATTCTGTTACTCAAAACTGTAAAAAGCTTTTGCCAAGCAACAGTATTTAGAAGGACAACTCAATAGGTTAGAGAAGGTAGATTGACATGCAAATATCCATCACATTTTATTAAGCAAATTAAAAATAGATTTAATCTTTAATGCGTGTCCCTATAGTATGAAATTTGCTAGATTCATTTGTTGATTATGTGCTCAGCAGATTAGCTAATTACCTTAGCTAGATGCTTGATGCATATTAATTTAGTTTCCCATGTGGATTATAACTCCCTTTAGTTCATAATCCAGCCTCCACTTACAGCTGAGTAGCAGTAGGGTGTTCATTGGAGCTGTAGGTCATTCTGTAGAAGGGAAAGCAGGAGACTACCCTCCAAAAAGCCCTGAACTACGACTGAGAAGCCTGGGTGCTAATATTGAGTACCCACATGGCCTCGGACAAGCCATTTACACCTCACAATCAGGCTACGCTTATCTCCCACACAGGAATTATGTGAATTGGAGAGCTGTTATTGATTACCAAGGGGACTAGCAGGCAAAGTAGACCCTTAAGCACCTTTCCGAAGTATCCCCTTTCTAACATTTTTTTTAATAAAATGTTACCTTGATGATTGGAAAACTTTAAAATCTATAGCATTTCTATATACAAACAACCAGCAGACAGAGACAGAACTGAAGAATGTAATTCCATTTACCATAGCCACAAGAAGTATGAGATACTTGCGAATAAAACTAACCAAGGAAGTCTACAAGGAAAACTATGAAAACCTTAAAAAGGAAATTGAAAAGGACACTAAGAAGTGGAAGGACATCCCATGTTCCTGGATTGGTAGAATCAGTATCATAAAAATGGCAATCCCACCCAAATTAATCTACATGTTTAATACAATCCTGATAAAATTACAAGAGACATTCTTCACAGATCTAGAAAAGACGATCATAGAGTTTGTCTGGAATCATAAAAGGCCCCGTTATACTGAAGCCATCCTGCACAGGAAGACTGGAGTAAGTGGCATCTCACTCCCTGACCCCAAAATATAATTACAAAGCTCTGATAATCAAAACAGCATGTTATTGGCACAAAAACAGACGGGAGGGCCAATGGGACAGAGTAGAGACTCCAGAAATAAACCCCAAAACATACAGCCAACTCATCTTTGACAAAGTGTACCAGTCAATCCAGTGGGAAAAGGGAAACCTCTTTGGCAAATAGTA
>NW_006159550.1:3719601-3726939 GCF_000334495.1 Tupaia belangeri chinensis | reverse complement strand
GATAAGGTTATTTTCCACTGATGAGGATGTGTATGGTGGTCTCAACTGGGCTGGACTGGGGTATATATCATGCTGGGTAAAGTCTCTTCACAATCTAAATGATGTATAGCAATTCAATGTAGGGAATAATAATAATAAATATATAAATTTAAAAAGTAAAATTAAAAAAAATTTAATTTAAAAAAATAAAAGGACTGACAATCCCAAGCTGGGGAGGATGAAGAACAACTGGAATTCTATCTTACCGGTGGGAAAATAAAGGGTGCAGTCACTCTAGAAATCAAGTTGAGAATTTCCTAAAAAGCCCAACATGCATCTACAGCATGACCTAGTCACTCCACTCCTAAATGTTTACATAAGAGAAGCAAAACCAAGTATACACACAGAGGTATATATAAATATTTATGACTGCTTTATTCATTAGAATAAAGGCCAGACTAGGCCCAAACTGGAATCACAAATGCCCACAGATAAATGGGTAAGCAAAATTTTGTATACCTATATAGTGAAATACTGCTCATCAATGAAAAGGAATAAGCTACGAGGCCCAGCCATGGTGGCACAGTGATAGTGTACCACTGTGCCATGCTGGAAGCTATGCCGGAAGCCATGCTGGAAGCCATACGGAAGACCAGGGTTCAGTTCCCACCCAGGTCAACCAGTACGTGCAGAGTGTGCACATCTCTGATCCTGGATGACTGGGGGGCTAGAGGGAGGTTCAAAGCCTAAGACCCAGTTGAAGGTGCTGTCTCTGCCTCCCTCTTCCCTGCTTCTCTATCATGAAATAAATACAAAAAAAAAATGTAAATGAATGGACTACTGATGCACACAACAAAGTAAATCAATCTCCAAAACAGTGTGCCCATAAGCTGAGCAAAAAAGGCCAGATCCCAAAAGAGTACGTACTGGATGATTCCATTTCTAGAATCATGTCAAATGAGCCCATAGTGATAGAAAGCAGAGCAGGAATTGTCTGGGTCATGGAATTGGGGTCGGGGGGTGCACGGGGATGAATAATTGCAACGCAAAACAATGAGGATTCTTTGTCTTAATCATGATGTGGATTTGGCAAGTGTATATATTTGTAAAACTCATCAGAATGGGTATGCTTACTATATGCAAAGTATATCTCAATAAAGTTAAGTGAAAAATGAACACACACACACACACACACACACACACACACACGTTGGGCAATGACACATACGCAGTTCAAACACCCCAGGCTGGCGCTTAGATCCTGAGACGGTGGTCTAAGATAGGTGCCTTCTTTGTGGCTGGTTCTCCCCTCCCATCGCCCCCTGTTCAGAACCTGACTAAGTTCTGCTCCCGGAGTGACTTCTTATAAAAACAAACCTTGCTGCACTCCTGGGAGGGTGCTGATGGGTATGAAAGCCCTTTGTAAACCAAAAGGTACTACATCCGGTCAGCGAAGGTGACCACTGCTGAGGCTACTCGTCCAGGTGGGCCTGGCTGCCGCTGTGGCAACGACCCCCTCCCAGGCGTCTGAGTGCACCTGGACTCTGCAGCTGTCTCCCTGTCCCCTCCTTGCTCCTCTGCTGAGTTCTCTTCAGCTCTCAGAGCAAGAGTCCTTCGGTAACCTGTGAAGGAACATGAGCAAGTGAACACAAAGGGCTTCCCTCAATGCACACAAAGTTGTGAAAGTCAAATTAGTGTTTCCTCATGATATTAAGGCGGCAAGCTTGGGCTTCATGGTCAGACTTTATGTGTCCAGAGACCAGCTCGTCCGCACCAACTGCACAAACCTATGAAGCCCTCGAACTTCTGTGTGCCTCCTTATTTGTGAAAAGGGGTCAAAAGAGTCCCTCAGCACAGGCTAAAGTGGGAATTGCATGTGTGAGGGCAAGAATATCCTTTACAGTGGATGGCACAGAGCAGGAAAAGAACGAGTGGGAGCTACAAATATTACAGCATATTTTTATCCGACTCCCTCCAGCTTCTTTCTTCATTTTCTACCGGATAACAGCATTTTATCAGTGCCATGATAGCTCATCCAGACTCTTGGGTCTGGAAGAGAAGAAGCTTCTCATGTCCATTCAGCCTAAACTGGAACTGCCCCCCAAATCCTAGTTACATGGCATTGAGTTACAGGGGTACAGTCACACCCTGAGCCTGAGTTTCAGATTCCAAGTTGATTGCATTTTATTTTATCTGCACATGGCTAAGAAGCTGTCAGGTGAGCCGTAATTGTATGGAAAGACACAAAGAGTCCAGCCACCCGCCATGGTCGAGAAAGGCAGAAATTGGGTGCTCTAGCAAGCCTAGTAGGGAATTAATAATATATTTAGAATTACTAATAAAATGCCTGTCAAGCAAGTGGCAACATATAATATACAAGAAAATTCTTGCCTAAGTGTAGGTGTGCGCTCTTCCTGAGAAATATGTATTCTTGGAAATAAAATGATCCGACTCCAGATGAAACTTCAGTTCCCTGGCACTTTCCCCCTAATTTTTCATTCATGTGTGTATTTTTTACATCCCTCCCATGCAGCTCCACCAGCCCTCCCAGACGTCAGTGGGTCAAGCCGCCTCTCAAGGCAGCCTTCTGCACCTGGCACACAGTCAAGCCTCCACGTCTCAAAGCCCCATGCGGCAGGCTTCCTCTTCTTCCTCCTCATCCTCCTCCTCTTCAGCTTTGAGCGTGGGCCAGTTAGTCAGCAGTAAGTATTCTTTCTGGCTCGGTTTAACTCACGGTGGCCTTCTTGTTGCCTATTTGCAATGCCTTCTCTCTCTCTCCGTCTCTCTCGCTCTCCCCCTTTCTCTCAGCTCTGCAGAGGAACTTCCTGGCACTGCTAGGCCAGTATTGGGATGAAGTTTGTGCCCAGGGCCAGGCGGTTCGTAGGGAAACAGACCCCCACAGCACACACCCTGAGTTAGGGCGTGAGGGATGTGTCCCTTCCTGCATAGTTCCTGATGCACTGAATCAGCCCTCCACCTCAGAGGTAGAGCTGATCAGCTTGAGGGCCTGAGCCGCATAGCCCAGAACTGAAATAACCCACCACAGGCACTCGGCCGTGGGTCAAGCTGCCTTTCTGTGTGTTTGAAGTTCCCTGCCATTCTATCCGTGGGTGTCAGAGGAAATAAAGGAGAGCGTGCACAGCGAGCCGCCCCTGGTGGCACAGGGGGAGAGCTGCATGGGCTGGAATTAGGTGAGAAATTTTGGAACCAATTCCCGAAACGAAGTAAGCCGCCAGTCTGCCTCCCTAAGTCAGAGGCACATACATATAGGCATATGACGTTTAGAATTGGTATTTGGCCCTTGGTGAAGGCAGCATGTCTATCACACGCAAATACAAGAGGAGCATGTTAAAATGAATAAGACTCACTTGCAATTCAGTGTTCACTTATACATAGAATTGCACAACACGCATGTAGATGGCAATTCACCAGGAACAAAAGTCCAGGAGTTGCAGATTTAAAGGCCCAAAGCATGGCACAGACACATGTGTCCCTAGGACACACGTGGGTATCTGTTCGGTCAGGTGTCACAATGACCTGTTCTAATAGGAACAGTGGAAATCCTCACAGAGTGGGGCAAATCTGATAATGCAAAGCAAACTGGAGATTCCTAAGCAACCCCAAAAGACAGATCTAGATTTATATAGATATATATCTATACGTGTATATATCGATAATATATCAGTGACTGAAGCAAGGTAAATGCCGTGGATGGCGAAGAGAATGAGGTGCAGCCCTGTGGAAAGGTGCATAGATGCCCAGGTACTGCAGTGAACTAGTCTGGATGTTCTTGCCCTTATAGACGGGTCAACACCAGAGTCACAGGGTGCATATCCAGTTCTCCTGGCTAACCTGATATTTTAGGTTGTTTAAATATACAGCCTCTCTCCTTTTGGGCCAGAAACCCTACTCTTCCATTAAAACCATGGGTAGAATAAATTTAATTATATTCAGATTTCTTTCCCCTCATAGAATTGTAGGAAAAGATTCCAACATTGTTCCAACTCAATATTCTAAATAAGTTTCTGCAAAATACTGTTTCTAAATGGTGGCAAGGTCATAAATTTAGGACAGATTGTTAAACTTTGGTCCTAGAAGAAAAGGGGCCAAACACAAGCATCTTCTAGAGAAGAAATAAGATAAATATGAAATAAAAGTACAACACCCCCCAGCCCCCCAGGAATATAGAGACATAGGCAAGGGAAGCACAATGCGTGTTAGATGGATAGAAAGACGGATGGATAGATGAATGGACAGTGGACAGACAGATGGGATTGGGTTCTCTCTAGTGACTTGTCACAAGCCAGGGAAAGATTAGCCTTTTTCAGAAATTAGTAACAGAGCCCCCTCATGGGCCAGTGGTCGATGGGACACCCAGGTTCTCGGGATACAGTAGATGAACCGTGTGACATATCCTGGCTGTGAAACAGAAGGAGCCCCTTCACCAGATGTACATGAAGCAGAAAACTTCCCACTCATGCACAGAGTCTGAAGGAGGCCCTATGCTTGCCCTGTGGTCTTCTCAGGCAGGCATGACCAGGTCTTAGCAGTATCAGGAGGGGTCAGATTTTGCGTTGACCCATCTCTGGACTTGAAAGTCCTCTGGATTTCGAGCATGTTGTTCAGCTAATCCCCTTCAGTCTCCAAACCCAACTGTAGAACTAGTAACATGTGGACCATGCCCCTCTGGTTCAATAACGTGCTGATGGCTCAGAGAACTTGGGGAAACATGTTTGCTGATTTGTTAGAAAGGATGCATAAATGATACAAATGATAAGCCAGATGAAGCAGTCTGGAAGGGTCCCGAGAGCAGGCTTCTGTCCCCATGGAGTTGGGGTGTGCTATCCTCCCAGTATATGGATGTGTTCAGCAACCCACAAGCTCTCTGAACCCTGTAATTCAGGGGTTTTTACAGAGGCAGCATCATATAAGCATGACAGATTACAAAATCAATCTCCAACTTCTGTCCCCTCTCCCCAAAAGGAGCAGATGGAGCTGAAAATTCCAAGCTGCTAATCAGGCTTTGGTCTTTCTGGTGACCAGCTCCCATCTTGAAGTTATCCAAGAGCCTACCAAGAGTCGCTTTATTAGAACAAAGATATTCCTACCGGGAAATTCCAAGGAATGTTAGAAGCTTTGTGTTGGGGACTGAGGTCAAAGACCAATAGTAAAACAAAAGATGCTCCTGATCTGATACCTAAACTCAGGGAGTCACAAAGGCTTCGGGAGCTCTGTGCCAGGTACCAGGGATGAAGACCAAATGTGCATTTCTCATTACGTCACATTATCACAGAACCTTCCGTCAAAGGCGTGGCCATGAGTCCTCCACGTCATTGTGCGAGACTCTCACCCAAGTGTCAGCCGACGTGCCACATGCCAGATGAGCCACAACGTAAATGAGTCACACAAAACGTCTGCCCATCCCAAGCAAAGGAATGCTGAGTTAAGGTCTTAGTAATAACAGCACCACATCTGGGCTCAGTTACGCAATGTGCATACCTGGGTACGCCGCCCAGTCACACACCCTCACGCCTTGCTCTGTGTTCCAGCTCGCTCTGTCTCCGTAGACATCAGAGGTAGATATAGTTTCTATAAACAGGGTATTATGGGTTTTCTGTTTTAATTTGCTATAGGCCATATGGGTGAGTTAGAAAGAGACAAAGAGGGGGGGAAGTGAGGAAGCCCCTCCAGGGGATGGCTATGCCATAATCCCTTCTCCACTCGGGATTTCAGTGATGCCCACATAGCCATCCAGCAAGTTGCTCAGGCTACTGGTCTGGTACTCAGACAATGCAGGTGGGCACTGTGGGATCCAGCCACCTTGACCACCATGCCACCAGCTGGCCCAGTTGTTTACTGGCTTTTAGGGAGCATTTAAATACACTTTTAAAAAACCCTGGCTTGTAAGCTTGATCCTTATGACAGCAAAGATGGATCCTTAGCTAGTCTCAGAAAAACCAAAACTATAAAGTGAATATAAAGATGCACGACAATAACTTACTGCACAGTGATTCAGGGTTCACACCATTCTCCACAATCCAGTGAAGTGAACTGCATTACACAGTTTCAAATGGTTTCTCATTTCTCAGAAACATTTGGTAAATATGTCCATTATTTGCTGTGAGAACAGCACTCAAAAAGCAGAAGGATATTCACATAAGATAGTTCATTCATACTTGGCAACTTCTTAAAGATGTGTATTACCCTTGTAACAACCCCTCAAGCAGGGGTCACGGGAGGGGATGTGGGTGCCTGTGGCAGTTCAACCCTTTTAGCAACACCTTACATCAATACCCAGGCCAACGGTGGAAAAAATACCAGTGACCACATGACCAGGTTCTATGAGATAGGTTTGTTTTCACTCAATGTACATTTAGCTCCCAGAAAAATCTTTTTTACTTTTCAGCCCATGCATTCCAGATTCGACTTGAGACATAGCTGCATTATACTTAAGAGTCACTGCAAACTTTCAACACCAGTTGATCCCAAATGGCCCAGCAAGCTAATCTGTGTACATGGGTCTTCTGGCTCTAGTAGGGGTCAGGTTGAGGGTGGACCAAGGCCATGTTCACCCTCACTTTCAGGTGCTGTTAGTGTCCAGGGCTGACTCATCTGGAGCACACTTTCTACAAGAGGTGCCACTTCCTCTTCATCCAGAGAGACCTCAGAGTCGGTTGCCCTAGAGCTACTTAAAGGTGCCAGATCCACTTCATGGGAGATCTGAACATCCCCATCAAGGTGGCCTCAGGTTCATCCTTAAAACCAACCTGGGACCAGCAGTTGGCATAATGGCTATGTCACTGGACTCCCATGTAGTCAACCGCAGTTCAAGTCCTGGACCCATTGGCTTAAACTCACGCTGGGCGTGTGTGCATGCCCAAGATACCAAGAAGAGAACGGAGGAGAATGGATTGCAGTGTGACCATCCCCTCGGGAGACTGATTTCTTGCTTTCTATCTCTCTGTCTCTCTATCTCTCTCTTTCTAGTGAGCATATGCACCCTATAGTAAAAATCTCTCAAAAAATAAATAAATAAATAAACCCAACCTGAGCCAGTAGGTGGCATAGTGGTTAAGGCTCTGGACTCTCACATGGTCAACCACAGTTCAAGTCCCAACCAGTGGCTTTAAAATCACACCAGGTGTGAGTGTGTGCATGCCCAAAATCCTGAGAGGAAAATGAAGGCGAAAAGATTACAGTGTGGCCATCCTCCTGGGGAGGTGGTGATTTCTCACTTTCTCTCTCTCTCTCTCTCTCTCTCTCTCTCTGGCAAGTGTATGTGCCTTATAGCAAAAATCTGTGTTAAAAACAAAATAAAAGGAGACCAGCAGGTGGTATGGTGGTTAAGGCAACGGGCAC
>NW_006159550.1:3674441-3719516 GCF_000334495.1 Tupaia belangeri chinensis | reverse complement strand
TCTCTCTCTCTCTCTCTCTCTCTCTCTCTCTCTCTCTGTGTGTGTGTGTGTGTGTGTGTGTGTGTGTGTGTGTGTGTTCTCTCTCTGGTCAAATTAAAATAAATGAATAAATAAATAAATATTTTTTTAAAAAATCAACCTCCCCAGAGCCAGGAGAACGGATGGCAGGAAGCCAGGTTGACCTATACCAGGGTAGAATGTCAAACTCTAAGTTAAAGTGACATTCCAGGGAAGCCTCCATTTGTCACACTCGCCAGTGAAACATCCTTAAAACATAAGAAACTTTGGGATAAAGAATAATAGCATTAGTCTTTTGAATTACTATTCAGAGCATCTTACCGATACCATCTACTGAATTTTCCCACTGGGTGAAGATAAGTCTCACACGTTGTAAACAGAGTAAAGCTAATAATTGTCTCAAGTGGGCCCTTCTTTGGATGGGGAGACTTCTGTAGTCTTAAAACCTGTGGAGCAAACCATAACCAGACATCTGGCCACCTGAATGTTCTGGATAAGAACACTAGCATGTTCTCATACACCAAGCTGACAGCTGTCCTCCAGTGATCAGCAAATTGCATGAAGAGTCGCTGAGTCCCCCTTCCTGGGCCTTTCCACGAGAATTCTGTGTGTATCACCCTGTGTAGAACCAGGAAGAAGGGTCAGAGTGGGACATATGTGAGAGGTAGAAGGAATTCGACTTCCTGGTGTGAAGACGTCTGTGTGGGGCCTCTTGGGAGACCTTGGGCCCCATGTCCCAGGCACCCTTCTCTGTGAGGCTGGAGGGGAAGGTCGGGGGACCACAGAGCACTGTGGGTGCACGGGAGCTGTGGGTCGCGGCTCTCCCCAGCTCTGGCGATGGAGAGACCTGGCAGAGAGCCGCCTGCACAGTCACGCAGCAGACGCCGTTCCAGCTCTCAAGGAACTGGCAGGGGACACATGCCGTCAAGGCGGGGAGGGGAGGAAGACCGCAGGGCCACCGACCTGAAGCTGCCGACCCAGTCCTGGGCCGCTCAGTGCCAAGTGGTGGCAGCACAAGCCCCAGAACCGTAGGCCCTGAGAGTCCTTCCAGACTGGAGACCTTGCCCTCACCGCTGGCTAACTATTCAAGCTGATCTAAGGAGGGCATATGAAAGAGGACAAAGTACTTCCCTCAGGGCTACTGAGCTTTGCTCAGAGGAAACGTCTCTCCTCAGCCTCACTGGTGCACCCAGGCTGCTCTCAGGCCTTTGCCATGCACCGTCTGGGTGGAGTGGGGGTGCGGCATGAGCCAGGACCAGGTGCCTGCCCAGGAGTCCCCGCTCTGGGTGCGTCTGGCACCTGAGTCCTTCCCAGGTGAGACAGCAGGCTTTCCTTGTAGTGAAATCTGCATAGTAGAGGACGAAGAAAGACAATGGCAGCCAGAGGACACCACCACCAGCTTAAGACAGAGCCACAGAGAAAGCTCTCTGTACCTGGTGTCAGTCAGTGCATCAGAACAGCCTGGGGTACTTGTTAGAAAGGCACACCGCAGGGCAGCAGGTGGCATGGTGGTTAAGGCGCTGGATTCCCACCTAGCTGACTGCAGTTTGAATCCCAGACCCAGCAGCTTGAAAAACACACCAGGCGCGTGTGCCTTTGTGCCCAAAGTCCAGAGAGGAGAATGGAGAAGGGATTTTGGCATGGCCCACCCACTGCAGGGGGACTGGGGGGGAGGAATGGAGTGATTTCTCACCTTCCCTCTCTCTCTGTCCCTCTCTCTGGCAAGTGCATGGACCCTGTGACAAAAGTCTAAAAACAAACAAACAAACAAAAACGAAAAGTCACGTTCCTGGGCCCCACCCACTGTCCTAAACGCTGTGTTGTTGCAAGGGAAGTCCCTAGTTTCTGTTTTTCTCAGTGTTGAACCTCCTCTGGCCACCCTTGCCAGACGGCCAAAGCCCTCTGCCCTGTGACCTGCAGAGAGGTCCCCTCCCCCATGTCAGCGGAGTGCCACCAAGTGCAGCATAGACCCTGTGTAGCCAAATCCTCTAACGTTTCCAAACAAACTTGGAAAATCTAGTAATTTAAAAAAAAAATGTAAGCACCGGGGGAGCGGGGTGTTCTCTGCACTCTGCTCATCACCACTGCTACTCTAATGTCCTGGGCGAAGGAATCTGAACCGGGGCTCGAGGCTGCTCTGTGCGTGGCTGTGTCTCTCCCAGGATCCTTAGCAGCCCCTTGGTGCTGCTCCAGGCTGTGCTGGAGGAACTTAAGATCCAGAGGGCAGCCTCCACCACAGCTGAGCCAGACAGGCCTTTCCTAAACAAGTGTGGCCGGCTTTCTTGTGGGGAGACAAGAGTTGTGGGAGAAAATGCAGAATTTTAATTCTTTTTTTTTTCTTTTTCAAGGTTTTGCCATAGGCATGTGTGCTCCCAGAGAGGAGAGACAGAGACAGAGACAGTGAGAGGGAAAGTGAGAAATCACTCCCTGGGGGGATGGCCACCCCACAGTCCCCTCTCTTCCATTCTCTGGGGCCCCTGGGCATGCAAGCACATGGGCCCAGTGTGATTTTCAAGCCACCAGGTCTGGGACTCCAACCACAGTCAGCCACATAGGAGTCCAGTGACGTAACCACTACGCCACCTGCTGGTCCCAGGATTTTAATTTATTTAACAGCCAAACCAATTTGATAGTGACCCAGCCCAGCTGTGAGCACGGATTAATGTGCCATACTGAAGCGCTCCGCTCCTAGCACGGGCTCCCACTCACCTGCCAACCCCGGAGCGCCCACAGCCCCTGCTTCCCCGCTATCTGTGAACCTGTGCTCTGCTCTCCCAGGCCAGAATGTGACCCCTCGGTTGGGTAAGCCCCAGAGGAAGTCTCCCCGGCCCCTCGCCTTCTCCGCACACCCAGTGTGGGCACTGTGTCATCAGTATACTCTCTTGGTGTTCTCCTCTGTGTCTTAGCATTACTGCGGACCCCACACTCCCACGGTCTGTAAACTCCACGTAGGCGAGAACCGTTCCGCAATTTCTCCTGCCCTCTCCCTCCTAGGAGTCACTTTAAAAATGTATAGATTGGGAACCAGCAGTTAGCGTAATGGCTATGTCGCTGGACTCCCATGTAGTCGACCGTGGTTCGCGTCCCAGACCCGGTGGCTTAGAATTCATGCCGGGCGCGTGTGCATGCATGCCCAAGATCCCCAGAGGAGAACGGAGGAGAAGGGATTGCGGCATGACCATCCCCCTTGGGGGGTGATTTCTCGCTTTCTGTCTCTATGTCTCTGTCTGTCTGGCGAGCGCACGTGCCCTACAGCAAAAACCTCTCCAAGAAAAAAAAATAATAATTTTTTAAAAATGTATAGATTGATGTCAGCGGATGGCATGGTTTTAAGGTGCTGGACTCCTATGTGACCAACTGCCGTTTAAGTCCTGGAACCGGTAGCTTGAACATCACGCCAGGTGCATGCGTGTGTATTTCTGATTCCCAAGGGGAGAATGGAAAAGGGATTACAGCACGGCCATCCCCCTGCGTGACGGGGGGGGGGGGGGGGGGGGATTTCTCATTTCTCTCTCTTTAGCGAGTACACGTGCCCTATGGCGAAAACCTAAAACAAAACGGAGTGTGGGCTGATGGCAGTGTGTGCACCGCTCTCCAGCCCTCCCGTGGCGAGATTATGACTGCCAGCATGTAAGAGCTGTACAGGTGCACGGGGGCTCCTCACGTGAAGAGGGCGGTACTGCAGGCTGTACGCTGCTGGCCGGGTCCACCTCCTTGGGCAGATTCCTCTCAGGCACGAGATAAGTCCATATATGAAGCTGCAAGCCTCCTCCTTAGTTGAAAGTCCTTGAAAAGGGAGCCGCAGATGGCATGATGCTATGTCACTGGACTCCCACGTAGTTGACCCCAGTTTGAGTCCCAGACCCGGTGACTTGAAACTCAGAAGAGGAGAATGGGGAAAAGGGATTGTGTGTGGCCATCCTCCCTCCGGGGGTGATTTCTTGCCTTCTGTCTCTCTGTCTCTCTCTGTCTCTCTGGCAAGCACACTGCACCCAATAGCAAAAGCCTTTCCTCTCTGTCTCTCTGGCAGGTGCATGGGCCCTATAGCAAAAATCTAAAAAAAAAAAAAAAAAAGGGGGGGGCCTTATAAAATTGGCACCTGGGGGGCTGGCAGGTGGGGTGGTGGTTAACAGCGCTGGACTCCCACATGACTGACCGCGGTTCATGTTCTGGACCTCGCAGCTTGCTTTCACACTTCTCTCTCTTCTCTTCTCTTCTCTTCTCTTCTCTTCTCTTCTCTCTCTCTCTCTCTCTCTCTCTCTCGTCAAATTGGAAAATGGATTTTTTTTAAAAGTTAAATAAAATAATTCTTTAAAAAAAAATTGGCACCTGGGATGCAAATGTTTATTTCTTTCATCACAACTAGAGTTTCTAAATGTCCAAACCCAGAAAGGTAATACAGTCCAACATAGTTCTTGGGCAAGTACTGGGACTGGCTGAAACCGATAGGAAGGAGGGACAGAGAAACTGCACCCAAGTCTGCGGAGAGAGGTGAGGAGTAGCCCAGAGGCAGGGAGAACGGCTTCTCCAGGAGCAGCACTTTGGAATCCTCGCCACCGTCCCACGCTGTCTCTGGCTTGGCCAGCGCTTTCATTTGCCCAGGGATCCGCAGCCGGGGGAAGTTTCCCTCTCCAGCTGCCCTGTCATTTCCCAGGCTGAGTCCTAAATTGACCGAGGCACCGCACAAAGGAGCCTGCCTGTGGTGGGCATTTTACATTCCGTGCCCTTTCAGGGGACAAAGACATCGGCTTCGTAAAGGGCTAGGAGGGACAAAGACAGTGTTACCCTGCAGCTTCATCAGCGTGCTCTTCTGAGGGGCTAAGAGGAACGCAGAAAATGAGGCGACACTGTCAACCTTGTCCTCGTGTCCCTGGCCCCCTTGGAGATCAGAAGGAAAAACACAGAACGCTCTTTCCTTCAAGGGCACTTTTAATACTAAAGATTTCAGATGAAACGTCCGTTCGTCCTGTGCTTGCACCACGTTCGACCATACTTAGGGGCAGAAGGGAGCTGTGTCCCCAGAGCAAGCGCCTCCCTCTCTGGCCTTGTCTGTCGCGCCCCGAGAACGTGCCCTGGCGTGGCAGACATCGCCGTGCGAGTGAGCCGTGGTTTTGTCCGGGGCGGAAACATCTCCAAGATGGTTTGTGGAGGCGTAAGGAGTTGAGGGTGGGGTCTTGGGTGCCTCCCCGGGGAGACAAAGCACACGCCATGCTGCGGGTTCCCCTGCCCGGCTGTTACTGAGAGCCACTCTTAAACACCGCCCTTAACAGATGGTGCTCGGTTGTGTGTTGACGTGTTGATCCTATTTTTTTAAAAACATCTCCACAGATCCTCAAACGGCAGCGGGTGAGGTGGATGGGGTTAATCTGGAGGAGATCCGAGAATTTGCCAAAGCTTTTAAAATCCGGCGCCTGTCCCTTGGCCTGACGCAGACTCAGGTGGGACAGGCCCTCAGTGCTACAGAGGGCCCCGCGTACAGCCAGTCGGCCATCTGCAGGTAACCCGCGCCCGCATGCTGCCACCTCCCTGGCCGGCCTGGGCCTCCTTTGTCCTTGTGGCTCAGCTTCTCTTCTTCGGGTGGGCGATGCTGAAGGGGCAGATGTGGGAACAGAGTTTGGGGTAGCCGGGGGTTGGGAATGGTGATCTTGGGGCAGACAAAGGTGCTACAGCAGATTGGAGGGTCCTGGCTTAATTAACTCCTGTCAACTCGCAAAGAACTCCCAAGGCGGTCTCATTGGAAATGCACCACCCCGGCCCGAGGCCTTCCCTCCGGGCCCAGCCTCCCCTGCACCTGGGAGCTACCCATTCCTGCCACCCATGGATAACCCATGCCATAGAGTTGCCAGGGCTAATCTGTGCTAATGCCCCTGCGGTTTCTGACCACAAGTGGCTATCAAGATTTTCTAAGAAAATACAGATTTAAAAAAAGAAGAAACTAACCATCTTGTGGCCTTGAAGGAATTTTCTGACTTAAGACACAACTTAAAGAGCACCTTTTCCCAAAAAAGCAGCCACTATTTTAAATGATTCAGACAAAACTAAGCGAGAACGCAGTCGAACCTGGCCCATTCCCCGAAATTAACTAAATCGACGGCAAAATCCGGCCTTGGTGGTGGTGGAGTTGATCCGGGTTAAGTCGGCGGCGGACCCCGCACGTGCATGTGCGTGTTGCACTAATCCCATGTATATGCATGAGGTAACAAAGGCACTCCGCTAAGAGCTTTTTCCTCTTGGGCAATGCCTTATGAGCCCTCCTCCATCAGGGAAAGCCAAGAAACCAACTCTAAACTCATTTAAGTGGATTTTGTTCTTGGTGATCCATGAAATGCTGTCTTTTTATCTGCTCTTTATACTTTTAATGTATTCCCCAAAGGACGAAAGTGTACTTTTCCTGCAGTTTAAGACTAAGGTTATAAATAACATCAGTATGGGGTAGGAGCTTGCAGCTCACATTTTGCTCAATGATTTTCCATAAAACCCATTGATTGTTGTTAAATACAAAAAGCGCCATAGGATCCTCTCACTTCTATGGCCTCCCCTACTGTTTTTTCTTATAAGATACCTCCCTGTAGAAAATAACCTTTATTCAGTCTATACAAGGATACTGCTGCTGGGAAATTTGTTTCAAGGCTTGTATATGTTATTCCAAGCAACCCGTTCGGAAGCATCAACACTAACAAGCAGCATCAATGATATGAATACTGTTGCTCCCTGTTGGGAAACATTAATTTTGTTTCATCCTGACAGCCTTGTGATAAAGGCAGCCACAGGTTTTTAAGTTGTTGCCAATCTGCTGCTGTTGTGAAATTCCTCTTTGGCTTATTTTCCATCCTCGAACGTGATTTCCTGTTATTGATTTAAGTGCTATCTAATGTTTTAACTCCTACTTGTTCCATTTATTGGGCATTCCCAATCATGGGTGTTGATTTCTGAAGTCTTTCCTAGGGGGGAGCCAAAAGGCTAGGGCTGAAATGAAAAGAGACCTTGGGGATCCATAGGACAATAGTCCCCCTTAGTCTGTGGGGGACACGTTCCAAGGTTGCCATGGGTGTCCGAAGCCCAGGATAGTAGATGGAACCAAATCCACTAGACATTATTTTTTTTTCTTATACATACAAACCTATGATAAAATTTAATTTATAAATTAGGCACAGTGAGAGATAAACAGCAATAACTAATAATAAAAGTATAACAACATACTGTAATAAAAGCTCTGTGAATGTAGTCTCTCTCTCTTCCTCTCTCTCGAAATACCTTCTTGTGGGACCAGCAGATGGCGTAGCAGTTACATCGCTGGGCTCCTACATGGCTGACCCCAGTTCAGGTCCCAGACCCGGTGACTTCAAAATCATGCTGGGCTCGTGTGTGTGCGTGCCCAAGATCCTGGGAGGTGACGGGAGAACAAGGGATTGCAGCATGGCCACCCCCGGGGGAGGGAAAGCCAAGAAACCAACTCTAAACTCATTTAAGTGGATTTTGTTCTTGGTGATCCATGAAATGCTGTCTTTTTATCTGCTCTTTATACTTTTAATGTATTCCCCAAAGGACGAAAGTGTACTTTTCCTGCAGTTTAAGACTAAGGTTATAAATAACATCAGTATGGGGTAGGAGCTTGCAGCTCACATTTTGCTCAATGATTTTCCATAAAACCCATTGATTGTTGTTAAATACAAAAAGCGCCATAGGATCCTCTCACTTCTATGGCCTCCCCTACTGTTTTTTCTTATAAGATACCTCCCTGTAGAAAATAACCTTTATTCAGTCTATACAAGGATACTGCTGCTGGGAAATTTGTTTCAAGGCTTGTATATGTTATTCCAAGCAACCCGTTCGGAAGCATCAACACTAACAAGCAGCATCAATGATATGAATACTGTTGCTCCCTGTTGGGAAACATTAATTTTGTTTCATCCTGACAGCCTTGTGATAAAGGCAGCCACAGGTTTTTAAGTTGTTGCCAATCTGCTGCTGTTGTGAAATTCCTCTTTGGCTTATTTTCCATCCTCGAACGTGATTTCCTGTTATTGATTTAAGTGCTATCTAATGTTTTAACTCCTACTTGTTCCATTTATTGGGCATTCCCAATCATGGGTGTTGATTTCTGAAGTCTTTCCTAGGGGGGAGCCAAAAGGCTAGGGCTGAAATGAAAAGAGACCTTGGGGATCCATAGGACAATAGTCCCCCTTAGTCTGTGGGGGACACGTTCCAAGGTTGCCATGGGTGTCCGAAGCCCAGGATAGTAGATGGAACCAAATCCACTAGACATTATTTTTTTTTCTTATACATACAAACCTATGATAAAATTTAATTTATAAATTAGGCACAGTGAGAGATAAACAGCAATAACTAATAATAAAAGTATAACAACATACTGTAATAAAAGCTCTGTGAATGTAGTCTCTCTCTCTTCCTCTCTCTCGAAATACCTTCTTGTGGGACCAGCAGATGGCGTAGCAGTTACATCGCTGGGCTCCTACATGGCTGACCCCAGTTCAGGTCCCAGACCCGGTGACTTCAAAATCATGCTGGGCTCGTGTGTGTGCGTGCCCAAGATCCTGGGAGGTGACGGGAGAACAAGGGATTGCAGCATGGCCACCCCCGGGGGAGGTGATTTCCCACTTTCCCTCTCTCTTTCTCCAACAAGCACATGTGCCCTATTGCAAAATCCTAAAATAATAGCAATAATAATATAATAAAAAGAAAGAAAGGAAAAACAGACTGAAATGATTAATTCATTTTTGCATTAAAAAATGTACTTAAACTTCCCTCCTCGACTAGTTCTGGAAGTTAGGTTTTTGAGCATAAATAACTCCTTAAACTCTGCGTGGAAGAGAATGCTATGGAAATCATATTAAAATTTGATCCTACGTGTGCTGCTTGTCACAGTGTAAGAGATCTACAGTGCACTGCCAAGAATAATATTATGGCACATAAAGGAAGCTGTTCTTTTCAGTCCTTTTGCAAACATGTTTATAGACACACTCTGACTGACGCAGGTTCATTTCAGCTATGAGAACAGAGCGTTGTAATAAGTCGCGTTCTGCAGTCAGATGTTGTTTTTCAACAGCATGGAACACCTTAGAAGAGGGAGAATTCCATGTCCTATTAGAGGATCGGGAATTCAGAATTACAATAAACAAACCAACAAATAAAAGTAATAGGTATTTTTTTGTACTTCATTGAGAGTGAGTATGAATCTGGTAGCAGGATGACCTCTTAAAACACTCTATATAATTTTGTCCAAGATGGTTCATATTTTTTAAAGTCAATGTAGCAAAGAATTGCTGATGGCAATTGATACATGGAAGACCTCATTTACAGAAAATGATATCATTCAAGTGCAGTTTGCAGATATCACACATTAAACACAGCTTGATGCCCTGGTGCAAAAGCACACCATTACCCAGATGGCTTTGGAAGGCATGAGGTGGCCTAGTACACCCAGGGGTGGGGCGTTCCATAGTTATTACAATGTGTCCAGCTGTTTGAGCCAGAACAGGAACGTGGCAACCAGCTATGCTGTACCTGGAAAGGGGGCATGTTGTTAACTTACATATGGTGAAAATCGTTTGTTATGGGGGTGGGGGAAGTTCAAATGAGACACAAGAGAGATTAAAAAAAGCCATAAAAGAACCGTGTCCCATTTGCCATCACTGTGACTATAGCTATCACATTTTCACAACCAAGTTAATGGGGGAAAATTAAAGAAAACTAGACATGAAAGTTAGAATCATCTTCAATGGAAAGAGATGGCAACTCCTTCCTGTCTTCGATGTCACTTGCTAATGTTAATTTTGGCCTTAAACATCCCAAGGATGGGGGAAGTGGAGCCGGGACAATGGAAACGAAAGCTTAGAGCCCAGAGTTTACAGGAAAAAGGCCTGCGAGTCGTCTGTGTTCCCGCTGTGGTGGCTCGTGTGTCCCCGCCCCCTTCCTCCTGCCCCGTGTGTGTGCACGCGTGTGGTTTGCATGCACTGGCATGAGCACGTGGGGGGCGGGCGCTGGCTTGGGCGGGGCTGGCTACCTTGCCGCTGGCTGTGAATCTGGAGTGAATTCGCCCTGCCAGGCAGTCAGGCAGGCAGGCAGGAGGCCCACCCTGGCAGAGGACTCAGTGTAAGACTGTTCTTTCTCAATTCTCCCCCCAGACACACCATCCTGAGAAGCCACTTTTTCCTACCACAGGAAGCCCAAGAGAACACTATAGCTAGCAGTCTGACAGCCAAACTGAACCCTGGCCTTTTGTATCCTGCCAGGTTTGAAAAGCTGGACATCACCCCTAAAAGTGCCCAGAAGATCAAGCCGGTGCTTGAGCGGTGGATGGCTGAGGCTGAGGCCCGCCATCGAGCAGGTATGCAGAACCTGACCGAGTTTATCGGGAGTGAACCGTCCAAAAAGCGCAAGAGGCGCACCTCCTTCACACCCCAGGCCCTTGAGATCCTCAATGCCCACTTTGAGAAGAACACACACCCCTCTGGGCAGGAAATGACCGAAATTGCTGAGAAGCTGAACTATGACCGGGAAGTAGTTAGAGTTTGGTTCTGCAATAAGAGGCAAGCCCTGAAGAACACAATTAAACGCTTAAAACAGCACGAGCCGGCCACAGCGGTCCCTCTGGAACCCTTAACAGACTCTCTGGAAGAAAACTCCTAAAGAGACGCCCATACGTAATCGGAAACAGAATCCACAGAAATTAAACCTCACCATTGAGACTCCACCAAACAAAAAGAAAAAAAGGAACAAAACTCAATTAAATTAAAAAGTAGCCCCAGTCATCATTATCCGTGTAAGTAAAAAGACTTAAGAAAACTGCCAAGTGGACAAAATGGTTTATACATGTCCGTTGGTTTTCCAAAAAGAAAAAAGAAAATTTTTTGAAAATTTTTAAACGAGGACTACACCACACTGCAGGTGTGTGTGGTAGGATAGTTCCCTGCCCCTGACCTATCTCCCCAAAGCCAGTTTTTTAATGGACTGAAAGCAAACCAAATAACCACATACTTTTTTCTGTATATTATGAAAATGTGAACACATTTTAAGGAAAAAGAAAAACAAAACAAAACCAAAAAAAAAAAAAAAAAAAACAACAGACAAAAACTTTGATCTCTTCAAAGCGAATACAAGCCTGCCACCTGGAGGAGAGCTGCATCCTTTCAGGTACTAAGTGCTGATTCACTCTGAAACCTACTAACCAAAGTCAGAAACATGGCATTGCAAGCGCGTTCGTCTACTCTGCTCTGCGTGTAAAGTCGTGTTACGAATTTTTACATTTGTACTAATGGAAAAATAGGATGCCTGATTTCTCCCATCTTCCCATTTATCGTCCCCCCCTGTGGGGTGGTTGCCATTGTTGAAGCCGTTCTGTGAGGCTCACTATTGATTTTTTTTTAGGGGGGGGGCTTTTTTCTTTTGCTTTTTCTTTCTCTTTCTTTCTTTTTTTTGGGGGGTGGGGTGGGGTGGGGGTATCCTGGATTGTGTGCCAAAGCATTTGTTGTTTTCTTCTCACTACAACTCGTGGGGTTGAGAAAAGAAAACGGAGCTCGCGTTTCTCTTTGTGCCTCCGTTTCTCCATCTCCCTGGCACTTGGCCTCTGGCGTCTGCTGGAAGGCCACGGAAGTGGGGAGGAGCAGTGTCTTTTCCACTCAGATCTCAGTGAAATGCAGGAGAGGCTCCAGAATAACTAGGGCTTTGCTCGATGAACTGTCAACACTGGCATAAGCTGTCATTGTGCTCACTGTCCACACCAGAGCTTGGGATTTTTCTCAGTCTGTTGGCCACGTACATGGAGAGCTGACCAAAACTAATTTTGTAATGTAAACATAAGCTGCACATTTGAATCAAATACGTACACCTATGTTATGCTTCTGTGCAAAGCAATTTCTCTCAGAAGTCTGATAGCCAAAGAAATGTCTCAAGATTTCCGTCAAAATACACACATGGCATGCACACACCCACACAGAGAGTGAGAGAGAGAGATACGGGCCACAAAGAAAGTGATAGCGACTGGATCGTTAAAGGCCGTTGTGCGTCCTGTTAACCTCATCTTTTCTGCTTGCTGCTTCTTTCATTCCAGGAGCAATGGCAGACTTTCCAGGGTTCCAGGGGAGCAATTATTCCTGGAATATACAAGTGGATCAGAAAGGTGGCAGGCAAATTTAAGCAACTGAAATTGGGGGCCGGGTTCTCAAGGGGAAAGGAAGTTTTAACAATGAGGTATCTCCAGCAAAAGAAAAAAATGCAAACGTGGTGTACCTAACCCATCAGAATAACCTTCACTATTAGAACTAGAGAATGATTTCATTTTAAAAAAGAACTTTCTCAGAAGAGTGCCAGCCCACAGTAATCCAGTAATCCAGAAGGGCATGCTGAGGTGTGAGCATGGCAGTGTCCACGAGCACTTCCACCCAGACGTAGGCAGAAGGTGTTCCG
Organism: Tupaia belangeri chinensis; assembly: GCF_000334495.1. Lineage (NCBI taxonomy): Eukaryota > Metazoa > Chordata > Mammalia > Scandentia > Tupaiidae > Tupaia > Tupaia belangeri. The sequence continues at coordinate 3,707,072 of NW_006159550.1, read as the reverse complement.
TTAAAGCAGGCAAACCCACCGGTTTGCTTGCCACCGGAATGCAAATGCTTGTGAAAACTTGGTTGACGATTGTGCTCTTGTACTATCTAGAGGTAAACTGTGAACAGAAAAAGAGAAGCCCCACCTCGCGTTGCCCAACTGGTTAGAAATGCATTCTTCTAGCCCGCGCACACTCCCTGCCCCTGGGGGTCTGAGTTTCTTCTTCTGTGGGCTCCTCTGCTTGTTGTGTAAATGCTACAGCGTAATTGTCCCCCCCACGATTCAGGCAGCCATCAGGAGTCCGGCGAGGAAACACTAAACGACATCCTGGAAGCAGAACTAGCTGCCTAGAAAGGTGTTTCGTTTCCACCAGTCTGATGCTAAATTGGAGCCCAGCTTACCTGATCCTACCGACATCATGGCACCCTTTCCACCACCTCAAAAACTGCACAAAACCAACAACCCAGAAAGTCACAACTTTATTGATTAAAACAGATTTTGTATTCTCCTAGGACCTGCTCCAAATTCCATCAAGGAAAGCTCCCCAGGAAGAGAAGTTAACAAGATAACATATGACGGATGCTAAATGTTTAAATCTCTGCCAGCAGCAGTTACCTAAGGGCTGCTCAGTCCTCTATAATTGGGAGGGTGTAACTAGGACAGTGAACACAGAAAAGAAAAGGAATCTTCCGGAGTGGAACCAAACAAGGAATATATTCATCCCACAGTCATCCAGCCATTCATGTGCAGTGATTTTTTTTATAGTTTTATAATTTTGTATTGTTTTATAAATTATTTATAAAGTGTTGTAATGCTTCTTATATTAATTTTTTACAGATAAATTTTTTGCTATAAGGCATAACAAGGTGCCTGAACAGATTCTTATGAATATAAATTATACTGCGTAACTCTTAAGTCTTCGGGACCACACCTGTCGCTTAATTTTATTATGACGTTTCTTATTTCCACTTGTAAACAACTTCATATGCCATAGTATTGACGTGTCTTTTCTGTTTCCATGAACTGAAGGTTAAGGTTACCACCAAGAAATAAAGGCCACTTTGGGCAGATGTGATTGTACTTTGAGCTTCAATATTTTTCTCACGTTTTAAAATTATTGTCATCTTCATTTTCGTCATCCCTTGGTGGGGGAAAAAAAATGACAGTGGATTTTATATTTGACGTTTGTTTGTGGGCTTTTTCTTCTTTTCCAACCAAAAAAGAAATATTTTGAACAGTTGAAACTTTAAATTGCATTTGTAAGGTTCTGGTTTCTTTTGGTTGTAATCACCGGTACACACATGCGCGCACACACACACAACACAACACAAAAGAGAGAACAAAAAAGCAAAAGGAGCTAGGAAAAAAATGAACAAACAAAACAAGTAGAGGCGTATCAAAGAACTCAAGCTATAACCAAAAAGAAATCGTAAAATGCCTTTGCTCGTCTTCTCTGCGCTGGACCAAAGCTCAATATTTGTAGGTATATGCACATCGTGTAGATACGGCTAAATGTTGCTGACAATCTCGCAATACTAAACTGTTCCTATTTTAAGAAAAAAAAGAAATACAAACTGCTCATCAATGTTTTACCTCAGCACTCTACTTGTACCCAGTTAATGACCAAGCTTAAAAAAAAAATGGAGAAAAAGGAAATTGATTTTCATTTCAATGTTCGACTGTAAAATCCGTTTGGATAACATTTTGTAATGAGCTTTTTGTCACGTGATTTGCTTGTCTTCAACTTGAAATGACGTGAGGCACATTCGTCGATTTGTTGTTAGGAGAGTGATTTTTTTTGTCCTACGTGCTGTGATCTAGACTGGTCACCAGGGTCACTTAGGAGGCACCACCACGGGATCTGCTCCTCCGCGCCTGGAGCCGGCAGCAGGAGGGAGGGCAGGGAACAGACTGGGTTGTTTTGGGAAAATCATCATGACGAGAAGTTGACACGATAGACTTGTGACCAAGAAGCCAAACTGGATGTTTAAAAGCTCCTTACTTGCTCTGACATTGAAACCAAAGCTGATTTATCTGCACAGGTTGCTTAATGTTAAAAAAATAAATAATAAAAATTAAAAAAAAAAACTGTACTTAATCTAGAGCAATATCTGTATGGTCAGTAAAGCTGCACTTTGTGTATTTCTTAACAGCTTCAGATCTGTCACTTTTAATTTGTACCATAAAAAAATAAAGAATTGTTTGACATGAGCTTCTAGGCTAAGTGTGTCTTACACTCAGATTTGCCATTTAAATTGTAAGTGTTGAAGTAAGCTTCTGTTACAACTCCAAATGTTAAGAAAAGGAAGAAATAGAAGACAGACTGGTGAATATCATGATTATTTAAACTTTACAAATGACATATTGTCTTCACCAGGACCCTTTTGGTGGCAAGTTACAGAAATCCAACTCGAACTTACCTAAACAAAAAGAGAGTGTGGGGAGCCATCAGGTGGCATGGAGTTTGAGGCGACTGGATCCCACAGGGCCAATTCCATGGTTTAAGCCCCAGACCTGGTGGCCTGAAAATCACACCAGGCATGGGAGTGTGCCTGCCCAAAATCCCGAGAGGAGAATGGAGGAGAAGGGATTGCGGCATGGCCATCCTCTCTAGGGGGTGATTTCTCACTTTCCCTCTCTCTCTCTCTCTCTCTGTCTCTCTCCAGCAGTATATGCTCAAAGAGAGACAGACAGACAGACAGACAGAGACAGAAAGAGAGAGACTATGTTGCTTGACTTAATGGGAAGTCCTGCAGTGGCCCACACGCACAGCTGGGTACAGTGGTTCCCAGGGTGTCATCAGCCTGTCCTGCTAGGCTTCCTGCACCCCCGGGGGCACTCTCTAATACTCCCCTCAGGGCTGTGAGCCATGGGCCTGCCTCTATACCAAGCCCTGGTGCTAGGGGAGGGCACACTTTCCATTCAGGGCAACAAGCTTAGCTTCCTCTTCAGAGTAGGGGGCATGGGGCCACGTGATGACAGCCCTGCAGGACCACAAGGCGGGAAAGCGGAGTCTCCATAGGAACTGAAGACAGAAGATGAGACATGTCAGTGAGTGGACAAAGCCAGAGTCACCACCGTCTACTGCTAGCACGCTCTGTGTGCCTGGCGTGGTCAGCAGCTCTGCAGGGAGAGAAGCCCTGCTGTATGGAAGGTCGTGACTGCACATTCTGGAAGCTGAAGCATTTAGGGCGTGCTCCTGCTCAAGTTTAACATGGTAGGAGAGGTGAGTCAACATTGCTACGTCATTTACGAATTCAAAGGGACATAAGGACACCTTACTGGAAATGCCAGTTTAAAAAAATATATATTTAGAGTTACACTCTCCATACTTGCCTGTCAGTAAATATTTCTTACGCAGATCCACATAGCAACTTCACATTGTGATTGATAGGAAATTCTTTGGGGCAAGCAACAGAACCCAAAATCTGAGTGCCTATGCATATAAATGAGCAAAGGAAGTGATCAAGACACACCAACACTGACTTTAAGATGAAAAAAAAATAATAATGTTGATGCCTTCATATGTGGAAAAAGACAAAAGAAAGTCATTTTCAAACTTTCTGTCCATGTAACAGTCTCTAAAAATATTCTAGGCAAAGGGCCAGCCTATGATTATGCTCATTACTGTGAAATATATTTGACTTAGACAACTCTAAAATGTCTAAGAAGACAGCCAGGGCCAGTCCCACGGCATTGTAGTTAACAGAGCTATATCTTACATGGCCGACTGCAGTTGGAATCCTGGCCCTGATGACTTCACAAACACACCGAATGCACGTGTGTAGATGTCCCAAATCCCATTAGGATAGAGAAATGGACAAGGGATGTGGTGTAACTGTGCTCCTCTGTGGTGGAGGGGGACCCTTTCTCCCTCGCCTCTCCCTCTCTTTCTGCCTCTCTTGCAAACACATATGCCCCATGACAATTAAAAAAAAAAAAAAAGCCCATTATTTAAATTCAGTTTTCTTATATTCCACAAAAAAAAAAAGCCCATTATTTAAATTCAGTTGTCTCATATTTCAAAAATATCTGCTAAGCATTTCTTGTAAGCTAGAAAATTTTATGTGCTGGAGACACAGAAATAAACAGAATCTTTGCCTTCAAGGAGCTCATTTTCATTGCACACACACACACACACACACACAAAAGTGTATTTCTCCAGTAATTGAAGCCATCCCATTTTTCTTGTACTATTTTACAAATAAAGTAAATTTCGAAACTAGAATGATACGAAGTAGTTCTAGCGCTGACTTTAAAACATAAATGAATATGCAAAAATAATCTAGGCTTAGAAGACAATCACCAGTATCCCTTTTAAATTATTCCAAAAGTTGTCTTGATAACGTTCAACTAAACCAACCTTTCACACACAATATATTCAGTGTCAAGTATAGCAGGATAATGATCGATGAATTGAAAAAAAAAAAAAACCCTACAGTTGGAAGCAAGTGTTCTATCCCAGCTTTCGATAAAACCAACTCAGGAACAAGCAGTCTTTGTCCTTGTTCTGCCTGATGAAGGGAGTCCAGCCAAACTGCACCCATCTGGCTTACCTGATAGCTAAGGAAAGCCTGTCAGGAAAGATGACAAAGGAGGTTTTCAGCGTGTTGGATGAAAATCTCTCTCTCTCTCTCTCTCTCTCTTTTTAATTTGCCAGAGGGCATGTGTGCTCACCAGAGAGAAACAGAGTGACAGAGATGTGAGGAAAGTAACCTCCACTCCCCACACGGTCATGCCGCCATCCCCTTTTCTCCATTTTTCCTTCCTATCAGGATTTGGGGCATGCATGAAAACACACCTGACATGTTTTTCAAGCTACTGGGGCTAGGATTTGAACTGTGGTCAGCCATGCGGGAGCCAGCTCCCTTAACCATCAGGCTATAGGGGACAGCCCTGGATGAAACTCTTAATGAAACATAATTGAGTGTTGTCTTAAAGCAGATCATAGCATAACTTACCCTCTTCTGGACTGCCTTTCTCCTTCTGTTTGCTTTACCCTTGTCAGTGGTTCTGTCCAAAGCAGAAGACTGGGAGTGACCCTAACCCCTGTACACGTGCACACGTACACATAGCAAGTCACTAAAGGTTGTGGCAATTCTGCCTCATGAATTCCTTTTCATCTGTCCCTGGCCGCAGCCCTCCACGGACACTACTTTGTCCACATCCACCACATCCTCATGTGCTCCTCCTCGCCTCTGTTGACCATGCATTTGGTAGCCTACAGTAGCTATCCTAAAAGTGAACAACTTTTTGTTTTGTATAAGACCTTTCCAGGACCAGCAGTTAGCGTAATGGCTATGTTGCTGGACTCCCATGTAGTGGACCACTGTTCAAGTCCCGGACCCAGTGGCTTAAACTCATGCCAGACATGTGTGCATGCGTCCCCAAGATCCCAAGAGGAGAATGGAGGAGAAGGGATTGCGGTGTGGCCATCCTCCCTGGGGGGTGATTTCTTGCTTTCTGTCTCTCTGTCTCTCTCCATCTTTCTGGCAAGCGTACGCGCCCTATGTCAAAAACCTCTCCAAAAAAAAAAAGAAGACCTTTTGCCTTCAGAAAGGAAAACAGACTCTGGCATAGCACACAGGGCCTCTCATGACCTGGTCCTTGTTTATGTCTTCAGCCTGATCTCTTTATCAATTCCCAGGTCACGGAGTGTGTTTTAGCCTCACCAAACCTTTTACATTTCCCCAAAGCACCGGTGGTGGTGTACTCTGTGCTGTCCAATCTTGGCGCTGTTGACCTACGTAACTTCTACTCGCTCTCTGGGACTCAGTTCTGTTCAATCCCACAGGTAGTTATTGGTCTCCTACTGTGTGCCAAGAATGATTCTTCCTTCCTCATATCCTTGATTATGTTTATCAATTTTGCATACCTCTTATCTACCATTTGAATATTACAAAATCATTGCCAGAAATCTCTAAATGGCCTGTGGACTTGGCGCACAGATAAGTGTAGTTGGCTGATACCAATGCTTCCCACCAGTTGTCATTTTCATGTGACAGGTCCTCTTTGTCTATTATGAGCAACAGGAATCTCACACGTGTATACCTTTCAAAGCTCTGCCATGGACATTGTTTTATTTCCTCCTACTGTAAGTCCTTGGAATTATGATGATTTCTATTATAGAGATGAGAACTAAGAACCATAAAAGTTAATAGGCTTGACCAATCCCAGAGCACCTAGGTAAAGTTGGCACTTGAATACATTAAGAATTAGATTAGCCACCAAAGGGAGTATACATTGAACTGCAGCGAAGTGATGTCTGGTCCCACCGTGTCTTTGAATACATACACACAGTAGCAGGTCAGGGGAGGCTTACTGTTGCTGAGATAAATTCCAATGATCTAATTACCAAGTCCACCGTGATTTAGGTGAACTTAACCCGAATTATTAGTGATGGGCAGAAACACCCTCAGATGCATGCTGGGAAATCAGAAATGCCTGTAGGTCGCTTCATTTTGCTATTACTGAGATTTAGGGGTTCCAGATAAAATTATGGAGAGTTCCAATCATTCCAAAGGTAACTGAGTTACAACCAGTGGAAGAATGAAAGAGGAAGTCCACAGATTATTCTTTGATCAATGCTATCAGCAGATGAAGGATACGCAATGTATACCGAAACAGGATGTTAGCCAGAACTCAGCCCCAGGGCTCAGAACTTTTTGAAAAGTTTTATATGTCATTTTTAAGAGTTTCGCTTGTGTTCCAAACCATTGAGGATTCCTAGCTCTACCAGGCTTGCTGAAGTGGCCGTTTGGGAGCAAATCTTACTCTTCCCAGTGCATTATTTGTACACCGAAGCTGAGACCTGAGTAACGGTGTCTGTATGCATCAATGCGAGCTTGGTGGGGCATCATCTCTGAAAGAGATGTTTCCAAGGTGTTTGGCTCTTTGCACACATGGCGTGGTAGAAAATCCAATATCACCAAATAGACCCAGAACTGGCATCGTTCAAGTCCAGGAGCGGAACTTGAGTCAACGAGCAAGGAACGACACGTGCAATAACAACGCTGATGGTGAACCTGATTCTGAAGCCCTTGGTAGACGCTCCTGTGACAATGCTGGGTAAAGGCAGAAAAGAACCTGGCATTGGTTGGCTGGGTAAGGGTGTAAGTGTAACTGTCCTCACTTCCAGACCTTACACTGTTATCTGGGACATGGGGCATGCTCAGACATCTTACTAACACATGTTCGCAGAGAGGACAAGACACTGAGATTTCCATTTTGACTGACTAAACTCCTTCGCTAAGGCATCACTGAAGTGGATCCTGCCTGAGACAGTCCACTTTGGATCTGTGTCACTAGGTGAGCCACATCTATGACTGCAGATGACAGAAAAGAGAGCATTTGGGAAGCTTTTTTCAGCTTTTTTCTTGTTTTTCCTTCTAGTCTCTGCTGTTGATATCTTCTATCATACAAGTAATGTCTATTTAATGTAGAAAAGAAAGAAATTTCCATTGTAAGCATGTAATAGTTCAACTTCTTTTCTTTATATTGCTCTATTTTAAGACAGGGGCTATTTTAAGTGATTCGTCATGAACTTCAGAAGCAGACGGTACATTAGGAACTCAGAAATGGAACTCGTATTTCCTGAAATCCTGTCTCTTACATGCCACACAGCTGTATGGGTTGACAAAACTCAGTAATTATGTACTCAGACTCCTCCCTAGACCTGCCATGCAGCTCCTGGAGGAAAACACCACAGCCTGGTTGTCTGGAGGTACATGTGATGCCCAAGACTGTCTCTCCACAGCCCTTGCTAATCAGTAGGAAGCGTTGGTGACAACATGTAGGTTTCAGTCAGGGAAACCTGCAACCCCAGGGACTGGCAGTCCTGTAGCGGCCGGTATCATGAACTCTTTCTTAAGGTGAGACTCTTCACCTTATGTTCAAAGAACAGCTTTGTCTTCAGGTAAGTGCAGTCCACCCAGCCCACATCAGCGCCTTCCATACCAAACCAAATACACACGGAGCATTACGCACACGTGCCCAGTGGGGAGATGACTTAACCCCATCCACCACTCGCTGCCGTCTAATCTATAAAAGACACCCTGACATACACACAGCAAACATTTTTTGTTGCTTCTTTCTACCGGCACAAGCCTCAGTCACTTTTTTTTTAAAGAGGTTTTCGCTATAGGGCACATGCACTCGCCAGAAAGTCAGAGAGAGACAGAGAGACAGAAAGCGAGAAATCACTCCCCAGGGGGGATGGCCACACCACAATCCTTTCTCCTCCATTCTCCTCTCGGGATACTGGGCACACACACACATGCACCTGGCGTGAGTTTAAGGCACCGGGTCCAGGACTTGAACCACGGTCAACTACATGGGAGTCAAGTGACATAGCCATTACTTCAACTGCTGGTCCCAAGCTTCGTTCGCTTTTAAACACATTCGTACTGTGCCACACAAGTTCAAATTCCCACAGCTGGGTTTGTGCTGCTTTGATAGGGGAGAAGAGTGTACTCAGGCTCCTGCTCCTGGAAGGTCATGGTACAACCAGCTTCCTGAAACATAAATGTGCGCTTAAGCATCCGCATGTATCCCCCCCACCACCCATTTCTGCTTCTAGAACTTTCATATTTCTCAAGAGGAACCAAAGGAGGAAAATAAATGAACGTCTTGGGATTTGCAAAGGGTAGAAGAATAGAAGTTTCTTTCTCACTCCCTTCAGAGGATGCCTTCCTCTCTGGAGGGGTCTACTTACACTTTCTGAGTAGACCAAAGAACTGGAGGACACCCACCCCCCGACCTCAGCAACAATCACAGCTCCAGTCCTTGGTTTCCACTTCTCGCCTTTAAATTTACTTTGTCCTAACTTTCCCCAAACTGGAATGGTAAGAAACATCATCATTTGGCAAGAGAAGAAAATCTATTTTTGGACAACCCGCTCCACTTTCTCTGCCAGAAGGCTCTGCTTCCATTCTGTGTTCTCTTGGCCTGTTATTGCTGCCCTACCTTCACATCCAAGGCCTGGTCTGCCTCCAAGGCCCAGATGACAGACCCAAGGCCCGAAAATGCAACAGTGAAACTATGTGGGGTTGAGGTCAAGATGAGGAGCTGTGGGAACCAGCAGTTGGCGTAATGGCTATGTCACTGGACTCCTACGTAGTCGACCGCGGTTCGTGTCCCAGACCCGGTGGCTTAAACTCACGCCGGGCGCATGTGCGTGTGTGCCCAAGATCCCGGGAGGAGAATGGAGGAGAAGGGATTGCGGCGTGACCATCCCCCCTGGGAGGTGATTTCTCGCTTTCTGTCTCTATGTCTCTCTCTGTCTGTCTGGCGAGCGCACGCGCCCTATAGTGGGGGAAAAAAAAAAAACCTCTCAGAAGAAAAAAAAGGATGAGGATCTGTTACTACAGGGCTGACAGATGTCGCCTGTAAAGGCTCGAGGTAGGGACTTCCTGCTTCCAGGCAATACGGTCTCTGTCACAGCTGCTTCCTGCTGCGTTGGAGGCCAAAGCAGCCACAGACACGTGAAGAAACGGACATCTCTGTGTAGCAATAAAACTTTATTTACAGGGGCCAGCAGGTGGCATAGTAGTTCAGGCACTGGACTTCCACATGGTCTACCACAGTTTGAGGCCCAGACCTGGCAGCTTGAAACTCATGCCAGGCACATGTGCTTGCATGCCCACAACCCCAAGAGGGGAATGGAGAAGGGATTGTGGCATGGCCATCTCCCCTGGAGTGGCATTGTTTCTCATTTTCTTTGTTTCTCCTGTGAGTGTATGCACCCTATGGCAAAAAAAATCTCAAAAAAGAAAAAAATCTTTCTTTACAAAAATAAGTGGTGGCCAGGTTTTGGCCCACAGGCCCTAGTTTGCTGACTTCTGACCTAGATAAAAATCTCGTAAGCTTTGAAAACACTTGGACAGACAAGGAGACCACATCCCAGACTAGAGAAGTCTGTGACTGACCATCTGAGATACAAAAACAACTCCGTCCACTGCTGCTAATATGCACGAGCAGGCACAGGTGGTGTGTACACAACGGGCGTGGTTATGTTTCAATAAAACTTTATCAACAAAACGGCAACTGGCTGGATTTGCCCACAGACTAGCGTTCACCAAGCCCTGATCAATTCAAGTAAGTGGGCTTGGGGGCCACACGGTTCCCCTAAGTCTTTCACGGACCTGAGGCCTGGTGCCACCTTCTGGCACCTGTAGTGATACTGTCTGGGTTCCAACCAGAATCCCTAGGAGTCTCTAAACATTTTCTGGACACCTCGCCGCCTGCGTCAATAAGCTTTGCCTCCAAATTGTGGGACAGGGACTCTTTGAAAGCCTTCCTCAGGCTACTGAGCCACTTTCTTCTACAGGAGCACAGAGTCTTAAGTGCCTAGGAGTTTGTGCCTCAGCCCTCACCCCGGGGGCAAGGGGATGTCCACCTGTCCCCCTGCCTCAGGCCTGGCCACCTCTGAGACTCATGCACACTCCAGATTAAGGCTCACTCTGCCCTCCCCAGGGATCCTTCTGAATGGCTCCCTCGCTGGTCCTGTGGCCCTCTCCTCTTTTTCCCAGAAGTCCCTCCTTACTAAATCACTAAACCCAAATCCTCGTTTCTGGGGACACTGACCTGAGGCGCCATCTCAGAATGTTCCAGGAGCTCCTTGCCTCTATCAAGTGTTGGCAAACCCTAAAAAATGCTCAGACGCATTCCTAGATCTGCACAGGGCCCAGGATCCCCGAGGAAAGACCTCAAACCTTGGCAGGATCGCGTTTCTGCTGTGGAGTTTTTCACTCGTGGCGTCATGGTGGTGCTCCCAAAGTGTTAGACTTTGGAGCTTTTTGAATTTTGGATTTTTCAGATGAAGGATGTTTAATCTGCATAAATACAAGTCTAAGGAGTAGCATTTTATTTCATTTCTAGTATTTAGGGGAAATCTCAGGTTATGCCTGTTGTTTTTAGCAGCATCTTGTCCAAAGTGTCCCAGTGACGCATAGAGTAGATGTTTAATCTGAAACGCAGGGTGTCCAAATCACAGATGCGGGATCAGCCTTCCCATCGCTCTCTGATCTGAAGAGGGAGGCTGGACCACTTAGCCATGATTTAGTATATTAGGTCATTGGGGATGTCAAGACATATTTTTCTATATTTTTCTACACAGAAATGCGACGTGACTTTCCTGACAACCCAGTAATTTTTTTGAAAAAGTTTGACATCCTTTGGCTTCCGGACACCATCTCTCAGGTGGTCAGGGGCCAGTTTCCCTTGAGCTGGGGGTGGCGGGGAACATCTGTGGCTGAAGGAGGCACCATAGCAGCTGCAGGGTTTCCACTTGCATGTGGGATGGTCACAGGTCACAGGGAAAGCACTGCATTTAGAAAGACTGTGTAAAATTACCTTCACACTATGTGTTTAAGGTGTATATGAAGAATAAATGAATTTTGTGTTTAGCCTAGGTCCAATCCCCTAAATAGGTTATGTATATGTAAATATTCTGAAATCCAAAGAAAATTTGAAATGGAAAACCTTTCTTGTCACAGATCTGAATGCTAACAAGGCTAGGAAAACACATGTATGAGTAAAATGGAATACTGCAAGCACAAAGATAAAAACAACTGACAGTTGGCCTCAATGTCAGGGGTGACAGGGAGTGGTGGAGAGTGTGGTAAACTGAAGAACGCTTGCTGTAGGAGCATAGACTGGCTCAGCAGTGGCCTGTTGTCACTGAGTGGGAAGGCAGGATCAGAGCTGTCTGCTCTTCTAGTTTTTCTAGATGTGCTGAAAAATCCTTATTTTTATGTGAATTCTCCAAACTTATGAATATTGGCAACAGTTTTTTAAATTCAGATATATGTCTGGGCCTGTCCCAGGGCCTAGTTTCTAAGGGAGCCAGCTCTCACACAGCCGACTATGCAGCTAAAGTCCAAGTCCCAGTGGCTTGAAAACCACACTGAGCCCATGTGTGTGTGTGTACCCCAGTACCCAACAAGATGGATAAATGGAGGAGCAGGATTGGGCACGACCACTCTCCGTTAGGGGATACTTTCTCCCTCTCTCGTTCTCTCTCTGTCTCTCTATGAGTGCAGGTGCTCCCTGGAAAATAATAAATAAATGAATAAACAAATATACACAGACCAAAGAAAAATCTACTTAAATATCAGATAACTTGCTTCTCATCATTTAATTCACTAATGTGTCCGTCAGCCCAACTCTGTGATTGTAGGGACTGGGTCTCATTCATTATTTTTTCTTTTCTTTTCTTCTTTCTTTTCTTGCTTCTTTCTTTTTATTGACATTAAATCACTATACATCTTTGTAGTATACAAAATGAATTTTCCCAGCGTGAGTACATTGTATATTAGTCCAGCCAAAGATATTACTATATATATTATCATCAGCATATGATTTTCCACTTTCGTGTCTGTTACTCATTCATTTCATTCATTAGCACCTACTGGCACATACAAAGTAACCAACGCATGTGCAGTGAATCCGAGTGCCATACGACCACCAGGCTTGATCCTTTTAGTGGCTGTAGTCCTTGAGGAAACCCAGGTAAAAACAGATGCATATGGACTCCAGACAGAAAACTCTCCTGATCTCATGATACCCACCCACACCCAAGAGTATCTTAAGTCCAGCTCAATATCATCTCTAATTTCTTCTAATTTAATCTTCTTGTCCCCTTCTAACATCAATGCCATCCATGTTGCTTAATAATCAGAGCCTTTATTGAAAAAAAGAAAAGAAAGGATCTGGGCATTTTATATGGTGTATTTAGGCCATTTGTATTTAAAGTGATCATTAAGTTAGCATGATCATAAATTAGTTAAATTAGCATTTATCACATTTGTAACTCGTTTCTATCCCCACCCCTTGTTCTTTGTTCCTTTTTTTTTTTTTTTTTTTTTTTGTCTTCTCTTTTTTGGTCTTCTTTATTTTCAGTTGAGCATTTTATGACTTCATTTTCTCTTCTGTCTTAGCATACTGACTACACATTTTCATTTAATTTCTTCAATGGTTATCCTAGAGTTTGCAATTTACACTTACAATGAATCCACGCCCACTTTCAAATAATACTAAACTGTTTCACAGGCAGTCCAAGTACCCTATAACAGTATTTCCAATCTTACCATTACATCACTTCTTTCATTCTTCTTATCCATGAACTATAAGGACCGAATACATTGTTGTTGCTATTACTTGGAACAAACCATTATCTGTTAAAACATCTAAGAATAAGAAATTTTTTTAAATTATTTTACCTTGGGGCTGGCAGGTGGCATGGTGGTTAAGGGTGCTAGATTCCCACATGGCCAACCACAGTTCAAGTCCTGGACCTGGTGGCTTGCTTTCTCACTTTCTCTCTCTCTCTCTCTCTCTGTCTGATAAAACTGGAAAATGATAATAATAAAGTTAAATAGTTTTTTTAAAAATTATTTTACCTTTATTTATTCCTTCTCTAAATATCTCTTTGTAGATTTCAGTTTCTGACCTGCATTAGTTTCTTTGTCTCTGAAAAGTTATTTCAGCATTTCTGGTGAGGTAGGTTTACTGGTGACAAATTCCCTCATATTTTTTTTTTTAAATCTGAGAAAGTCTATTTCTTCTTCACTCCCAAGGGATAATTTTACTGCACACCGAATTCTGGGTTGATTTTTTTTTCAACCTGTTATATATTTCATTCCCCTCTCTTCTCATACCATTTCTAAAGAAAACTTTAATATAATTCTTATCTTTGCTACTCTGTAGGTTAGGTGTCTTTATCCTAATTCTGGGTTGAAGAATTATTTTATTTAACTTTATTTACTTATTTATTTTTAATTTGACTAGAGAGAGAAAGAGAGAGAGAGAGAGAAAGTGAGAAAGCAAGCCACCAGATCCAGGACTCAAACCATGGTATAGGTTTTTAGTATTCACTGTTCTTGTTCTCCGAGCTTCCTAGATCTGTGGAAGTCATTAATTTTGGGAAATTATCAGCTTTTATTAATTCAAATCTATTTTTCTATCCCTTTCTCTCCTCCCTTCTTATATTCTCATTATACGTATGTTACACCTTTTATCATTGTTCCATAGTGCTTGGATATTCTGTTCCATCTTTCATTCCATTTTTTCTTTCCTTTCCAGTTAAAGAAGTTTCTGTTAGCATATCTTTAAGTTCATTAATTCTTCCTTCAATCATGTCTAGTCTACTGATGAGCCCATTAAAGGTATTCTTCATTTGTTAAAATATTTTGTATGTATTATTTCCTTTTGATTGTTTCCTTTTAAAAAAAAGTTTACTTCTTTCATGAGAGTGAGAGACTAGGATAGACAGAGAACAAGAGACAGAAGCACTCATAATAGGATCTCACACTGCAAGCTCGACTTCTTCTCCAGTCAGGATCATGGGCATGCACACTTACTGTGTACAGTAAACAGTGTTTCCATCTCTGCTTCATTGCCACCTCTTCTTTCATGCTGCCCTTTTTTTCTGTAAGAGAGTTTAATATATTAATTATGTTTATTTTAAATTCCAGCTCTAAAAATTCCCAAACCCAAATCATATCTAAATCTGGTTCCCATACTTGCTCTGTCTCCTCAGATTGCTCTGGGGTTTAGGAGTAGGCTTTTGGTTGGTTGTTTTGCCCTTTAGTATGCATTGTGATCCTTTGTTGAAAGCCAGACATGATGTATCAGGTAAAAGAAACTAAGGTAAACAGGACTTTAGTGTGAGGTTTTATGTTTCTCTAGCTAGGGTTCAGGCCACATTGAATATTTGGAAGCTAAAATTTCCTCTCATGTCTTTGTTTTTGTTTCGTCTGATGTCTTTAGATTTCCCTGGAGACTTTCTCTTAAATAAAGTCTAAAATATGCAGTTCCTTCCACTGTAATTCCCCTCCTATTATACAGGAGCTTATCGATGTGTTAGTAATGGTATAGGGTAGGAAAGTATCTATAATCCATGGTAAGCCTCTCTTAGAGAGCCTGAGTCGAGGGGTTTTTTCCTCCTACATCAAAGGTTAGAGGGTTGGAATTGAGTATTTCCCTTCCTCTCCACCTAGTTTATTAGGCTCTGGTAAAATAGTTTCCCTAGGGCAAGCATTGTTAAGGAGAACCGAGAACTACAGGCTATTTCAAAGTAGTTATTTTTCCTCTCCCCCACCAAAACGCAAAAAGCATGACTTTATTTTTTTCCCCTCCTGTCTTTCCCCTACAGTAAGGATTTCATGGAGTTTCTGAAAGAAAAATTTGGGATGACATGAGTTCTCCCTTCCCCCAATACTGGGGGTTCTTAATTCTCAGGCTTGCCTACACTGAGCCTTCAGCTAGTTATCCATTACAATTTTAAATATTTCGGGGGTGGTGGCGCCCGCCCTATGACAGTTTTAAATATTTCTACCAGTACTGGTCCCAGCTGCAGCTTTCCACTTCTATAAGTTATGAATCTCTCTAAGCACCCATCTCTCCAGTGTTTAGGGCAACAGCTTGCCCTGTGACCTCAGTTCTCCGATGGATCTAAGAATTGTTGATTTTCAGTTTATTCAGTTTTCTTTCTACTAGTTGCAAAGAAAAGAGTAACAACTTCCAAGCTTTTACATGTCAAGCTAGAAACTAGAAATCAATGCATTTTTTATTGAAAGTGAAAAAAAAAAGTTTCAGATAAATCTTGGGTTCTATCTTGATATCAACTTATACTAATTCAAATAAATTAATTTTCTTGACAAATTCAGCATTCTGATATCAGTTCCCAAGTTCAATAAATCTTATGTGGCTGATAAATATGCCCTAATACTTGACCAAGAGATGATGCTGTGGACCAAAATGAGATTCGAAGTCAGGCGCTAAAGTTCAATACCTAACTTGGTATCACACATTAGCTATGGGTCTTGAGTAGTTAACCTGCCTTCCTGTGTTCATTTCCCTTTCTGAGAAATAAATCCATTAGTAGCTACAATGTAAAGTAGCATAGAGATGTGACTTGACCTACAACACAGTTATGTCCTAATAAACCTATTGTAAGTTGAAAACATCGTGAAAAACCAGCAGATGGCACAATGGTTATGTTGCTGGACTCCCATGTAGTCAACCATGGTTCGAATCCCAGACCCAGCGGCTTCAAATTCACACTGGTGCATGTGCATGCATGCCCAAGACCCCAAGAGGAGAATGAAGGAGAAGAGATTTCAGTGTAGCCATCCCTCTGGTAAGTGATTTCTAGCTCTCTCTCTCTCTGTCTCTCTGGCAAGCACACACGCTCTATAGCAAAAATATCTCTAAAAAATAAAAAAAAATCATTAAATGGAAAATGAGTGTTTAGTGGAAATGATGGGATACAAAAATCAAAGCGTAATACTCAAAAACACTGGCAACACAATACATTGTAGAATTTCAGTTGTTTACCCACATGACTGTGTGGTTGACTGAAGGCTGTGGTTTACTGCCCAGCATTGCGAAAGAGTCCATATAGGGCATGTTGTTAGCCTGGGAAAAAGATCAGAATTCGAAGTACAGTTTCTACTGAACGTATATCATTTTCACACCATTGTAAAGTTAAGAAATCATGGGGCCAGACAGTGGCACAGCAGTAATGCAACTGGAGCTGCATGGGAAAGTCCCAGGTTCACATCCTGAGGCCACCCTGTCCTTAAAAGCACAGGCACATCCATTATCCAGGCTGGAGAAGGTGGAGGATGGATTTCTGCATGAAGACTCTGTGGAGGGTGCTTCTTCTTCTCTCTCTCTCTCTGTAACTAAAAACTCAAAGAAAATCACAAGTCAAACCATTGTAATCTGGAGACATCTCTTTATATGTTTGGTATATGTATTTGGAGGGTAAGATAAAATTTAAACAAAATCAATTTGCACGTGATAAAGTATCATCCTGTGGACATCTAGTTAATACACATACAAAGCTTGTTTGTTTTTTTAATTTGCAGTCCTCTTTGTAATGTTTCTTTAATTTCACAAAGGAAGGTATACACAACAGTTTGAAATACTCTTAAGGGATTGAAACATGGTTCTTTTTTCTAAGAAAACTTTTAAGTTTTGCACAGTTTATTCAAGATAGAAAAAGCATAATGGAAGGGAAGATAGTTGGCTGAACTTTCTAAAATTAACTTAGGTTCGCACAGAAAAAAATACAAAGACCCAAACGCAAGACTCTCGGAGCAACCTTCTTTTCCCTAGGGATGCCAGTCATGTCACCTCTAGGGACTCCCACATTGAGCTTCAGGTCAACGTGAAACCACAGAGCGCTGTTACATAAACCACTGCTAGGTCAGATCGCCACCTTGAGAAATTGATTTAGGTTTTTAATCCAGAAGCAGCATTTCGTTGGTTTGAGCCTGCATCCCAGCCTGCAAGGTGTTTTCAGTAATGGTTCTATCATTAACAAAATCAACTGCTTGATTACAAATCTGAGGCCAGCTTTTTTTTTTTTTCAGAGGTTTTTTTCACTATAGGGCACGTGCGCTCGCCAGACAGAGAGAGACAGAGAGACAGAAAGCGAGAAATCACCCCCCAGGGGGGATGGCCATGCAGCAATCCCTTCTCCTCCATTCTCCTCTCGGGATCTTGGGCATGCATGCACACGCGCCCAGCGTGAGTTTTAAGCCACCGGGTCCAGGACGTGAACCGCGGTCGACTACGTGGGAGTCCAGCTACATAGCCATTACGCTAACTGCTGGTTCCCAGGCCAGCTTTTTTGGAGATCCTAAATAGATGCCATGAGTCACATGTTATAAAAATTATCTCTAACTCTCTTAAATAAAAAAGGGAGATTTGGGACTAGCAGATGGTATAATGGCTACGTCACTGGACTCCCACATAGTCGACTGCAGTTTGAGTCCCAGACCCCGCAGCTTAAAACTCATGCCAAGAACATGTGTGTACATGCCCAAAATTCCAAGAGGAGAATACAGGAAAAAGGATTACCGTGTGGCCATGCCCCCAGAGGGTGGGAGGAGTTATTTCTCACTTTCAGTCTCTCTTTCTCTATAGCAAAAAAGTCTCAAAAAAATGAGAATTGATTGAAAGAGAATTAGAGTCTCAGAGGACTAATGTGTACCTAGTATTCTATTTTTATGTGTGTGCGTGTGTGTGTGTGTATATATATATATATGAGATATATAGAAGATGCCTCCAACTTACAATGGTTTGACTTATTACTTTCTTTAAGTTTGTTTATTTATTGATTCTAAGAGAGTGATCCAGGTAGGAAAATGGACCAGAACCATCTTGTAAGGACCGAGAAGCAGGAAGATATCTATTAATAGAAATCATCTATTTAAGGGAACCAGCAGTTAGCATAATGGCTATGTCACTGGACTCCCACGTAGTCGACCGCGGTTCGCGTCCCGGACCCGGTGGCTTAGAACTCACGCCGGGCACATGTGCGTGCGTGCCCAAGATCCCGAGAGGAGAATGGAGGAGAAGGGATTGCGGCATGACCATCCCCCCCGGGGGGTAATTTCTCGCTTTCTGTCTCTCTGTCTCTGTCTGGCGAGCACATGCGCCCTATAGCAAAAAAAACTCTCAAAAAAAAAAAAAAGAAATCATCTATTTAAGATGCTTTCAGGACTGCTCCATACTGCCTCAACCTTAAATGAACACCAAAAGAAACAAAAAACAAACAAAAAACACAAAAATACACAAGAATTAAATTGTTAACAATTTACTGTATATCTCAAATTTTAAAAGAGGATTCTGAATGTTCTCAAGTCAAAGTAATGACAAATAGGTATATTGCTGTGATTTAATCATTGTACATTGTATTCTTGTACTGAAAAATCACATTGTACCCCACAATTATGTACAATTATTATATATCAGTTAAACATTTTTTAAAGGAGGGGGCCAGACCTATCATGCACAGTTCCACACTGTGCACATAGCTGTCTTCAGTTTGAATCCTGTCTCTGGTACACTGGAAACATACCAGGAGCATGTGCCTGCGTGCCCAAAGTCCTGACAGAATACAGAAATGGAGGAAAAGGGATCATAGTATGAATACACCCCATAAGAGGATTCTATCTCTCTGTCTCTTTCTCTGTCTAACAAATGCATATGCCCTCTGGCATTAAAAATTCTATTTAATTTAAAATATTTTTTTTTTAGAGAGAGATTTTTGCTATAGGCACGTGCACTCACTGGAGAGACAGAGAGAAGAAAGTTAGAAATCACCCCACGGGGGCATGGCCACGCCACAATCCCTTCTCCTCCATTCTCCTCCCGGATCTTGGGCATGTACCCACATGTGCCCGGTGTGAGTTTTAAGTCACTGGGTCTGGGACTCAAAACGCGATCGACTGCGTGGGAGTCCAGCGACGTAACTATTATGCCATCTGCTGGCCTCAGCTTAAAATAAAATTTTAAAAGGGAAAGACCGGACAGGACTCCGCCACATTCTTGAAAGTCAGGAAGCGGGAAAATCAGAAACACTTCTGGCGGCCTTTATGATCAGTAGCGTGTCTGAGCCTTACCCGCTAAATGAAGAGAGCCACGCATGGTGGGGCGTTCTCCCAGCAGCACAGCTAAGACCGGACACTGGAAAATAAAACAATTCCAAAGTGTACAATATTGGTACTTAAAAATAATGGTATTTTAAAATAATTTTTATTTTAAAAAATGTTTTAGTATGACAAAGCAGAATTGATATTCAAAGGATATAATAGGTCATCGGAAAAGCCATGACATATTTTTCTGTGCAAAACAGTGTCATGACTCTTCTGATGACCCGCTCTATTGCTGTTGCTCATAATTGGCATCTATACTGATTGGCCCGTGTGGTGAGTGCTTTGATTGTGCTCCTGTATGTAAAGCCATTTGAAGGGACTTAATTACATGAGATGGACATGAAGCGAGATAAGAGGAGTAAGTTATAGAATACACTGTAGGGTAACTGTACGTAACAACGATTTAGTATATATTTCAAAAAAAGCTGGAAGAGGGGATTTTGAATGTCCTCAGGAAAAAGAAACAATGAAAGTTTGAGGTGATAGATATGATAATTACCCAGATTTGATCATTAGATTTTGTACACATATATTGAAAATATCAGGTGGTGTGGTGGTTAGGACACTGAACTTGCCTACATGGCCGACTGGTTTGAGTCCTGGACCGGGCAGCTGGCTTTCTCACTTTCCCTTTCTCTCTGTCTTTCTCTGGTGAATTTAAAATAATAATAATAAATATAATTAAATAATCCTTAAAAAAAGAAAAACATCATTCTATACTCCATAGATATATACAATTGTTATATGTCAATTTAATACATAATTTTTCAAAGTAATATGGATTAGAATGGTAATATAACCTTGGGTCAAGTAAAAAGACGTAATTATTAAACAGTGAGATCAGTTTTCTAATGGGAGTTATAAGTAAGCTCTAAGGATAATTCCAAAAAAGGAGTCTAGAAATTTCTGAACTTTGGCAGCAATATGAGAATAAAGAGGCTACAGGAAGGGATTGGCTTTCTGTTGTTGCTGTTGAATGTGAATTCCGACAAAGTTGTCTAGGAATCCATCTTTCCACCTCACAGCCCAGGGTACACGTACCCATGGAAACAAGCGGCCCTTCAGGGCGAAGACAACACGACTGACCGGATGTTCTTAGTCACGAAGCTCCCAAAGAATGGCAACAGGTACCTTGGGGTAGGAGAGTGAGTAACAGCACGATTCTATTAAAGGTAAGTTACTGTGTTCAAATTGCCCGGCACCTAAGCCAGCAAGAGAGAGTCACAAGGAAAAACAGCAGGAAGAATAACATGGCAGCATTCGGTGGACCAAAAGGTACCTACAAAGAGGAAGCAAACTGGACTCGCAAGATAAAATTTTAAAAAGAGACAACCGCAGGCATAAGAGGGCCAGGGGAGGGAAGAAAATGAGGAATCAAAATGAGTCAACACAAAATGTACAAAGAAAAACAGAATTATAGATCTTAGGGCTGAAAAGAACAATCCTCTAGGACCACAGAAAGCCCCTGGTGAAGGCAGTACTGCTCGCTGCACTAAACCCTTTCGTTTTTCATCTGTGAGCTCTGAACACCCAGAAAGGGGCCGCAGTCTGCAAACCTCTCCCCACTCCCCATTGTTACAAGTTGGCTCCTTAGAGATGAAAGGCTTCCCACATTCTGGTCGGGCCCCTGATTCTGTGCTGTACTCCTACGCACAGTCCAGGATGTGTCCCTTTCCCTTCTGTTATTATTCCACCGTATTTATAGATGCATCAGTGGTTTCCTTCAAAATGTGCATATTCAATTCCCTCAATCCCAGCTGCCTTCAAAATGCACGATTTTGAAGAGTAGGAAGAAGAGAAAGGCAAAGGTTATCTTTATGATCCGTTGCATATCCTCAGTTTATCACTGTCTCCTCGATAATGAGAAAGGCCCAGCTGGACCACGTATTTAGTCCCCTAAGTGGACACATCTACCAGCCCTCCCTACATATTGATTAGCTGATTGATTTTTAAGATTTATAGGAATGCACTCACCACCAAGGTCTCTGGGAACCTCTACGACAGTAACATTAAGCAACATAAAGAGATAGATATTCCTTGTCCCAAAGGCTTCCCTCTGGCCATACTAGTGTTTTTTTTAAATGCACATTAAAAGGTAGATTTTTTTGCCAAGCACTGAAGGTCATCCAAACAAGGCTCACTTAAAAGAAAAAACGTTGGTACCAGCAGATGGCATAAAGCTTACCTTGCTGGACTCCCATGTAGTCAAGCGCGGTTCGAGTCCAGACCCAGTGGCTTAAACCTCACACCAGGCACGTGTGTGTATGTGCCCAAGATTCAGAGAAGAGAATGGAGAAGGGATTGCAGCATGCCCTTTCCCCCCAGGGGATTTCTTGGTTTCTGTCTCTCTCCTGCAAGTGCACACACCCTAGAGCAGAAAATCGCTGTCAAAAAAAAAAAAAATAGGAGAAATTCTGCAATACCACAACAAGCCAAAAGAAACAAACAAGCAAACTCTCTCCACCCTTCTGAAATTCAAAGAACTGAGCTAGCTCAGTAATACAGCAGCAATACCCTGTTCAAAGAATGCTAACTCCATATGGAAGATCACAGGTTCCAGTCCCTGGTCAACTGGTACAAACCAAGCACACATCTGACTCCCTGGGAAGGTGGGGGGGTATGGTGTGAGATCCTGTAGAGAGTGCTTTCCTGTCAGTCTCTCTCTCTCTCTTAAGAAATAAACTTTGAGGGAAAAATTCAGTGAATCATAATCTTGGAAAACACCTGAAAAGTCACCGCTGATGGTTCCGAAACATGCCCCATGTCATAATGCTAGTCTCTCAGTCGTCCAAGTGAAGTTAGAAAACACATGAACAAACCAAAATCAATGTGCTAAGTAGTCCTAAAAGTTCATTCCAAATGGAGAACTAATTTGGATTTTGAGATGATATCTTTCCTAATTTTTGATATTAAAATATGCTTTTTTAAAATGATGGTGAGATTAGTTAGTAATTGTTTTAAATATTGTCTTTACTTGGCAAAGCAAAACATTGGCAAGATATCTATGTTAATCCTCAAAACTCCTTTGAAATTTTATTGGTGAGTGAAATTCAAAACCTAACAGGCACTGATTTTATAGATAGGAAAACAGTGGTTAGGGACCCCTAAGGGCCTGGTATAAATGAAGAGTTTAATGCCTTACCCCTCAACTCCACGCCTTATTCCAAACCTCCAGGGTACTAAGAAGTAAACCTCATCCCCCCAGGAACAGAGATTTATCGTTTTGCCAGAAGCATTTTTCTTTATTATTATTTCTAGATGGCACATGTACTTGCCAGAGTAAGAGAGAAAAAGCAGCCCCCAATGGGGCGTTGTCCCTCTGCAATCCCTTCTCTCTCATTTCTCCATCCTGTTGGGTTTCTGGATACACATGCACATGTGTGTGGTGAGTTTTTCAAGCTACCAGGACCTGGACTCTAACTATGGTTGGCCATGCAGGATCTGGCTCCCTCAACCACTAGGCCACTGGGATGACCCCTGGAAATATATTTAGTTTGTTTATATATTTACTGAGAGACACACACACACAATCTCAACAGGATCTCACACCACAGTCCTCTCAGCCTTCCCAGCCAGCTGGGATCATGAACACACTCACTTGCCCAGCATGTAGCAGTCGCCAAACCCCAACTTTCTATATGGCTTCCAGCATTAATGAAAGTTGCACTATCATGGTGCCACTGCAGCTGGTATGTTTGTCATTTCTTGATTTTCCGATTCAAAATTTGTCCTCTCTGGGTACGTCTTTCCACTATTTAGATCTTGACAGAGGCAGAGTCCAACTCCCAGAGAGCCAAAGTGGAGCAGTAATTTCTGCTCCCCATCCCCAGGCAGCCATTGGGTGTGGGTGCATGAGCCAGGCAAGGTGGTTCAGGTGTTCATATCCAGGACTTTGAACCTTGAAGGAGCAACTCCAAGGCATGGAGACCCGCAGAGGTTCTGATGGCAGCAGAGCTGAGAGCCAGCAATAGCCCTGAAGATCCAGCGGCTACAGAGGCAGCTCCCTAGCCACACCCTCCTATGGCATGGCCTTAGCGTGCCCTTGACCTCTGAGCCAGCTGGGTTCCTACTTTTTCATCCTTAGATCCTCCTAACAAATTCCTTTTCTGTTCTAGTCAGCCAGAGTATGTTTCTGCTACCCGCAGCCTACAACCGTGTGGCACCCCTTCCCAAATTACTTCTGACCAGCATTTGGGTGTTCAATACAGAATTTCTCTAACTAATTTCAATGAAGGATTGGTTATTTGTTTTTCCAAGTGCCTTATTCAATGCGTTATATATGATTGCTCCCCTTGAGCAATCATCCAATAATCACTTTATCTCATACAGTATCAATTCGGGAAGAGATTTAATATGAAATCTCTCTTTATGCAGTTCAGGTCTTTCTCAGACTGGGGTCCTTCAGCTAGGAGGAAGGCAGTCTGCCTCCTCTTCCACTTGCTTGTTGTCTGGATGGGGCAGGAGAAGGGAAGAGAAATGAGAAATGGGAAAGTTCTCAAATGGTGCTGAGGGAAACCCTCTTCCGAGCCCCTTTCTCCGCAGTTCCCCTGGCCAGTGTGGTACATCTCTAACCCAGTAGGATGTTTTAGCATAGGGCGTGTGCTCTCACTGGAGAGATAGAGAGAGAAAATGTGAGAAATCTCCCTCCCCCACCCCAAGAGGGATGGCCATGCCGCAATCCCTTCTCCTCCTCAGCCCGGGGCAACAGCTGTTCACTTCTAGTTCTCTTTGTTTAGGTCCTATCATCCTTCCTTGCTGCCCAAATATTCAGGGCTCAGGACTACCCACACAGTGACCACTGCTTATTTACTGCTTATTTGCCATTTTGTTTCTCCCATCTCCTACATAAAAATGATAGCAAGATCCCCAGTCTTTGCATGCTTCCCAATGCTGGGAAGCACCCAGTCTATAATAAACCCTCACTTCCCTAAACCCTCCCCAACACCACCCAGCACAAGCCCAAACCCTATAACAAATCTATCCTGACTCCTCTTCCTAAACACTCACCCCACCCTCCCCTGGTGTGCAATATTTCTTACCACAGAAAGTGGATTGTTATGATTTGAATTGTTTTGCCCCTCCAAAATTCACGTTGAAACTTAACCCCATGTCAACAGCATATTCACTTCCTCCCAGGCACTTCAATGGGAGAGATACACTCAAAGCTCCCCAAATGCTTGGGCGTTTTCTTTCTTTAGGGACCAACTGTTGGTATTTGTCTCATCTTGGCCTCTGCTGGAGCGAAGTCAAGGTCTCTTGCAGCCGTGAGTACCCTTGAGAGGGCAGGGGTAAAAGTCTAAAGGGTCAAACCCAATCTGGCCAGTCCCAGTGGGAGAGGACATGCCCCAGTGGGGAATTCCTTATGATCAGAGGAAAATTTCTACCTGAAAGGAGGGCAGAAAGGGGCTGCTTGGTCGTACTGCAGATAGCTGAATCAACCAGAGGTAGCAAGGAAACAACCCAGATGTTGTAAAAGACCACTGGCATCGGTTTCACCTTAGTCACCCCACTCTAAATTCCTTTACTTTAAAGGTCTAGCCACCACCCTTCAGGGCCCATGCAACTATCCTGCACGGGTCCCTTTCCTCCCTGGCAAAGTGAATAACAAATTTTTTCTATCCACATACTCTCTGAGTCTGAATTTTTTCACTCCTTCTTACACCAATCACCCTAATAAATATCACAGTGTTGAGGCAGAGACTTTAGGAGTGATTAAATCATGGGGGTTGCTCATAATGGATTAGGTGCCCTTTTAAAGACTTGACAGAAGGAGTTCATCCTTCTTGTCCTTCCACCTTCTGCCATGTTAAGACACAGTCTCACTCTCCACTAAAGGATTCAGCTTAAGGACGCCATGTTGAAACAGAGAGCAATCCTTGCCCAACAACCAAACCTACCAGCCCCTTGATAAATTTCCCTGCCTCCAGGACTGTGAGAAAACAAATTTCTTACCTTTATAAATTTCCTAGTGTCTGCTATTTTGCTATAGGAGCACAGACAAACTAAAACATTAAGAAATCCTGTTTGGGACCAGCAGATGACATAGAGGTTACATCACTGGACTCCCACATGACCACCTGTGGTTCAAGTCCCAATGGCTTAAAACTCACACCAGGCATGTGTGCGTATGCGTGTATGCCCAACATCCCGAGAGGAGAATGGAAGAGAAGGGGTTATAATGTGGCCATCCCCCCGGGGGCGGTTTCTCACTTTCCCTCTCACTATCTCTGTAACTCTCTCTGTGGTGAGCATACAAACCTTAAGGCAAAAACTTCTCAAAAAAAGAAAAGAGAGAGAGAGAAAGAAACCTGTTTTGACTATGGTGTGTTTCTGGTGGCTTTTGATCTTTTGATGCATAAGCTTCAACAATTGTCTAGCAGTATGGCGGCACTGTAACAAACACCCCAAATCCGTTGCATTGCCTTAGGAGGCAATTAGTGGGTATCAAGGAATTGGTTATTGCAGGCTATAAAGGTGATACACACCATGAAGTGGGGAAACATGGGTAAAACTGTCCCCTCTGGTTATTTGAAACAAAGATAATGCACTTAATTAACTCTACTTTAGGGAAATGATTGGAAAAAAATACAGCCTTACTACAATATATAATACGTTTGCCTACTTATTGTTGGTTGCTATTGACAAGACATCACAGAAAAGGTAAGATCAGAAAAGTATCTCCAGGTATACAAATAAGAATGAAAGGGAAAATAGAGTCCAGGCTGAAGAAGGAAAGCTTTTCAACCCCAACTGGTAAAAGATAACACTGAGAAGGCCTCTGAGCAATGAGAACCAAATAAAACTCAGCCTTGACATAATTAAATAATTTCTTTAAAATTAAAAGGACAGAGATATAGTAACTATTTTAGGCTTTGCAGAACAGTCTCTAGTCCAACTACTCACTTCTGCTGTTTAGGCCAAACCGGCCACAGACAGCAATGTGAGGTAATGGACATCTCTGTGCTGCAATGGAACTTCCTTCACAAAAATAAACGGTGGCTTGGATTTGGCCTACAGATCCTAGTTGCTTACGTGGGAGCTAGATAAAAAGCTTAACCTTTGAAACCATTTGAACAGACAAGGAAACCACATCCCAGACCAGCAGAATCCAGGACTGACCATTTGAGACCGGAAACAACTCTGTCCATAGTGTTTGCGCCTCAGGGCCCTGTCCTAGGCCCTTCCTCATTATAGATTCTCTCCTTGGTGAGGGTAGTTAAAGCTCCTCTGATTGCAAGAAACAGAAGCCACTTCAGCTACATCTGAGTGCAAAGACACATGGAGAGGGGGGAATTAAATACGAGAACACAGGGGAATGTACCAGGACCCAAGGGTGAAAAGGGCATTTGAACCAAGATCTAGAGGACCATGGGAAACCAAGCCACTAGCTACTTAATCCCTAGCTACACACTCCCCACCCCTTCTTTCTGCATGTTCTGATTCAGTCTTAACTCTGTGCAAACCTGCTTTGGCTGCTCCTCTGTGACCATACTGGCCCATCAGCTACAGGTCTAATCAGTTATGACCAATGGACGGACCACTGTTAACTTGATGCAAATTTACATTCTAGTTGCACCTCTGTGGTGGAGCAGTTTAATGGCGGTCAGGGACTGTGCTAAGTAGATAGTCATGAAAGTATTTTACAATTCCCCATGGCCCTTCCTGACATGACCCCAGCCTGCCTCATCTCTCCCTAATCCTTTGGAGTCCTCTCCATTCTAGCCTCCCTGCTTGACCTTGCCATCTGTCTTTCTTACTTCCAAGCCTTTGCCCAAGCTGGTCCTTCTGCCTGGGAGCATGCTTTCTTCTCCCTTCCTCTGGCTAATTCTTTATTGCCTCCTACATCCTCATGCAGGTGAAATCTCCCAACCAGCCTTCCAAAACAAAGTTATATGCTCCTCTTCTAAACTCCTTCAGCTCCCTGGACTCTTGAAGCAGTTAGCCCACACTACGTATTTTGAAGGGCACTGTTCCCAGAACCTATGCCTGTACCTGCCTGGCACATTGTCAGTGATCAATAAATGCTTTGCTAAACAGATGACTCTCTCAACTCGGCAGACGGCCTTCCTTCTCTGCTCCACCCAGCTGAGTTTCAAAATCAATCATTCCGACAATAATTCTACCAACTTTCTCGGTCCTCCCGCACCCGTATTACTATGCCCTCCCAGCCCTGCTCATCCTCAGTGCTGATTCAATTCAAACCTCTCTTTTCTTCCTGGGCTGCTCAACGCTGCTGGACAAATTGCATACGGATGCTGGACGGGGCCATTTCAATCGAAGGTCTCAGTCTCCACGGAGCAATGAGTGGAGTTCAGCAAGATTGTAACTTTCTCTGGTCAGGTACATTTGCCATCCCTTAGGCAGTTGTACTAAAGCCTTTCCTGGCATGAAGTTGAACCTAAGTTTTAGCTTGCTGCTGTCATGTTCTGCTCTTTCTGGATATGTTGAGGGAGCTATTAAGAGAGACTCTCCTGAAGTCTGCTGATGTGGGGATTTGGGTTGTGTCCACAGCCGGGCTTTAGATACATAGTGCAGGGAATAAGTAGACTCTGTAGATCCATTCCAGACAAAATTCTTGTAAGGTACAGCAATGTTAAAATAGTAATAGAGCCTCAGACATTGGGGCATAGATTCTGAGACCAGGGTGGCTATTACTGAAATGTATGCTTAAGTCAGTCCTCGGTTGCTTGTCTGTATCTGAGGGAGAAATAGGGCCATGGGTAAAAGCTGCAAGAGCTGTTTCTCTTCATTTCGAAGCTCATCACGGCTGAGAGCATGCTAACAGAGAGTGTTCAGAGGCCAGTAGCAAAAAAAAAAAAAATTACCAGATGAGGGGAAGCAGCAGGCAGGATTACAGCCCAAGGAGGCCATGTAGGGTCAAAGGAATGGCCTCTGTCCTTGGCTGTGCAGTTGAAACCACCTTCTGGGCAGAAACTCACAGAGGGCATTATGGAGATCCTCACATTGGGGCGGTAGAGAATGCAAGCGTGTAGGTGTGTTTCTGAGCATCTGAAAGACACTACACTCTGGTTTCTCCTAAGGGATGTGGGGGCTTTCTGGGAGCGGATGGACCTCCTGACACAGGAGACGCGGAGCTGGAGCAGCCCAGGTTACACATCACCACTCTTCTTCATCCGGGCCTGCCTCTGCACACAGAAAGTGTCTCCTACTTCACTGAAAAAGCAGTTCTCCGTAATTTCCTGCCTCTTCTCCAAATACCTAAGTGTAAATTGACCCACGTCACTGGGACAGAAATGGCAGGAATTAGGGAGTGAGAGAACACTGCAGCTTCTGTGAGAGAGGCAGGGTGACAGGAAGCAGTAAAAGTGGAATGAGCATGTCTGAGGCTATGGTGGATGATTTGAGGGAAATTTTTTTGCTATAGAGCTTGTGTGCTGGACAGAGAGATAAAGAGCGAAAAATCACCCCCCAGGGGGATCACCATGTCACCATTCCTTCTCCATGCTCCTCCTGGGATTTGGGGCATACACATACACACATGCACAGCATGTTTCAAGCCACCAGGTCCAAGACTTGAACCACAGTTGGCCATGTGGGAGTCCAGCAACATAGCCATATGCCATCTGCTGGTCCCAACTTTAGGGAAACTTTAAAAGACATTTCCCAAACTTCGTCCTACAACACCATTGTCTCTCTTTAAAAATAGTTCTTCTTGAGGGGAGAGATAGTGTAATAGTAGTTTTTCTATTTCCAATGCAAGTACGAGTCCTTGGCATTTATTAGGCAAGATAAATAAATGAATGAATGAATAGAATCAATGAATCCCCCAGTGATTAAAACTTCAAGCCTTCTAGAAATACGTGCTTGAAAAAGATAGACATAATAACAGCTATGGGCTCATGCCCTCATCATTCGGGTGTTGAAATGTTATCACCAATGAGATAGCGTTAAGAGGTAGGGCACTTAGGAGGTTAAGACATGAGCACAGACCCTTTGTGAATGGAACTAGTGACCTTACGAAAGAGATGCAAGGGAGGGTTGTCCTTTTGGGTCTCCTCCTTCAGCTGTGAGAAGACAGCAATACAACACCATCTTGGCAGCTGAGAGCAGCTCTCACCACATAGTCTGTCAGCACTTTGATGGGCTTCACAGACCCCAAAACTGTGAAAAATAATTTTCTGTCCTTTATAAATTACCCAGTCTCCAGTATTTTGTTACAACAGTACAAAATGGACTAAGACCACAGCTAAAACAATAACGACCCAGGGACTGCATTTAGATCTAACTATGGTTCAAGTCCCAGACCCAGTATAGGAGATGCAGCCTGTCTTAGCACAGAGCTCAAATTCTGAGGAAGAAAGAAAAGTTCACCCAAATCCAGAAAATGTCTGCATCAACGTTTCATGGTATTTTTTAATTGCATGGCCCACTCATGAAAGCCTTACATGGCAGGTCCTCCAGCATGAGGTTAAGGTTTGATAGGGAGTGGTCTGCCAATGGGCAGTGTGTTGGGCTTTGAAAGAATATTCACAACTCTAGTGGAGTAAGAAGCAGCAAGGGGAACAGACTCCACAAACACAAAACCAGCTACAAAGTCATTTTCAGTTTAAGGGGAGTAACTGATAGCTCACCTGAGCTGAGGTCTAACTCAGAAAAGAGAGGAAGTGTCAGCTGGAATCTTGTCTGAATTCCTTTACAAGTGAACTGTTGGATTAAAATGTCCTTCCAGAGAATAGCTTTCCTGAGCCTATAGGCTGGAGAGACTAGAGTTCTTCTTAAACCATGCAAAAATACTTGGGTTAGTATGGAAAGGCAATAAACTTAAAAGCAGTATGTCCATTGTCTTTTCTCTCAATTGACATTTATCAATAAATATCAGTTTCTACCTGGCCTAGACATGTGCTATTTAATCATACATGTCATATTTATAGTGAAGAAATTCACTGACCAAAAAGATAAAATAATATATGAAATAAATCATTTAAATTAAATATTTTCTTTATTAGATTTCATTTTCCAGCTGTTTTAACTTAATAGAATTTTTTTCTTTAATTTCAAACTAATATTTTTTGACTGAACAATGATTATCTTTCCAGCCCAATGGCCTTTTGCTGTCAATGGCAATTAAATCTCCAAAGATGATTTCTTTCTAACATTTGAGATTCTTGTTTTTCCATTGCACATCAGCCGTGTTGCTCAAGTCAACCAAATTCTGTTGGGAAAATTTGATTTGCTAAGACTGAATCCGAAATCCCCAAATCAAAAGGCAAACATCTTAGGGGCATGGCAGTTACAAAGGCTTTATTGTATAATTAGTATAAGGTCGTGTATACATTTACAAACTGCAAACCAGGTCTACATTTTTGTGTTTTTTGCTTTGTCTTAAGTGCACATGCTGGGGTCATCTGTCTTCTGGTTCTAACGTCGACCTCCACAGTAAGTTCTTTAAATGTCCTGCACCGTGAGGGGAGCACATGCACAAGAGAAGACACCTGAGCAAAGCCCCTCCTAACCCATGTAAAGCCCTCTGCTTTGGTTTCTCCTCAGCAACCCTGTTTTCTGGGACCCACTCTGCTTGGGAGCTCTGTTCTTCCTTTCCCCTCTTAATAAACTCCGCTTGCTATCCCCTCAAAACAAATTTTTTAAATATTATTTACATTATCTGGCTAGGTATTTTATTACATAAAATTTTAAATCTTGCCATTTTTTTCCTTTTTTTTTAGAGAGAGAGATTTTTGCTATAGGGTGCGTGCACTCACTGTGACACAGAGAGAAAGTGAGAAATCAACCCCAGGGGTGATGACCAGGCCACAGTCCCTTCTCCTCCATTTTCCTCTCGAAATTTTGGGCATGAGTTTCAAGTCTCCAGGTCTGGGACTCGAACCATGGTCAGTCATGTGAGAGTCCAGCAATGTAACCATTATGCCATCTGCTGGTCCCATATCTTGTCATTTCAAATGATCACTGTCCACCACTTAATGAGCACCAGTGAAGCTTTTAAGGAACTCTGAACGAAATAGACCCTAAATCTTCAAGAACAAAAAATCCTGCATTGTATAGCTTTTTTAAAGCATTAAAAATAAATAGCCCAATTGAATAAAATACAAAGGTTTGATCTTCTTTATTTTCCTTCCACAGACTATGCAAATCATTTATGTTAATTTGCTTTAAACTGTGAAACTTGGTTTTCAGTTTCACAACTCTAACTGCAACTCACCCCTGTGTTCATTCCTCTGAAAACAGGACGAAACTTACTGACACACACTCCAATTCATCTAGCATCCAGAATGTCAGTTTTTTCTACTTTTTTTTTTTTTTTTTTTTGGAGAGGTTTTTGCTATAGGGCATGTGCGCTTGCCAGAAAGACAGAAAGATACAGAGAGACAGAAAGTGAGAAATTACCCTCAGGGAGGATGGCCACACCGTATCCCTTCTCCTCCATTCTCCCCTCAGGATCTTGGGCACACATGCACATGCACCCGGCGTGAGTTTTAAGCCACTGGGTCCAGGATTCAAACCACGGTCAACTACATGGGAGTTCAGCAATATAGCCATTACGCTAACTGCTGGCCCCAGCTTCTCTGAGTTTTGAGGCTTCTAGGATTTCCGAAAGTAGAGATCTGCACGGGCAATGAAGATGATGCCATGGGTGTTCTCCGACAATCAATCACACTTGGGAGTCAGGAAAAGAAATACAGTAATAATAACCAGTGTTTACTTAACCCCCTTATAAACTTCTCCCACTCTATAGGCCCAAAGGAATAATTAACTGTTCTAGTTGTTTTGAAGACTTCCAAAAGCAGCTCCCACCACAAATATAATAAAATGTAACTATCTTTTGAGACTCCAAAAGTGGTTTCACTCAAACCTAAATACCTTTATGTGCAGTAGAACCACTGATATGTTTTTGAAGGGAGAAAAATTGAAATTCACAGTTATGAAAAATACTGTTTACCTCCAGGGTGCTTGCATGTGATGGAGCACCTGGGAATGGCACACACCAAGGATCTCTGACAACTTCCTTAATGTACAGACGCACTCGGCAGCACACTTCCTCAATCTGTAGAAAAAGGGGGAAGAGGGAACCAGCAGTTAGCGGAATGGCTATGTCGCTGGACTCCCACGTAGTCGACCGCGGTTCGTGTCCCGGACCCGGTGGCTTAAAACTCACGCCGGGCGCGTGTGCGTGCGTGCCCAAGATCCCAAGAGGAGAATAGAGGAGAAGGGATTGTGGCGTGAC
>NW_006159550.1:3657362-3673967 GCF_000334495.1 Tupaia belangeri chinensis | reverse complement strand
GGGGGGGCCCGCCCCCCCAAATGAAAAAACCCCCCAAAAAAAAAAAAAAAAAAAAAAAAAAAGACAGAAAAAGGGGGAAGAAAAGAGTCCCTCCCAAAACGACAGCTGTGTCAAGCTGTTGAAATCACGGTTTCAATCACAAGGGGTCTTGTCTTACCATTCGTAACAATTTACAGTTTAACCGCCTCAAAATTCATTCTACACTCTTCACTTGTTCAAATGACAGTTGATCTATTTCTCTTAATTGAACATTTTGTAATTAAACTGAAATTTTAAAAAGACAAGAGAATGAGCTCTAATAATTGCAGCTTTCCCCAGAGATAAAAGGTCTGGACAGTGTCCCTCCCCAAAGACTAAGACAGGAAGACAGAGCTCTCTGAGAACTTGCAAAATAGTAATTAGGGTATTTTGCCCATTTGTGTATATTTGTAATTTCCAAAAAATTACTAAACATGCATTCGTGAGACAAAGAAATGTGATATTATCTGTTGAAGATATTTTATAGTTTTATTAATTGTACTAGGGAGAAATGTTCACATGTTGAAATAGTCACTTTGTAAGCTAAATAATATGATTGAATGCATAAAAGAAAATGAAATAAAAATATTTTAAAAGAAAACATAAATTCATTGTTTATCTGTGAAGCACTTAGAAACAGTTTCTTTAGTGATAGAAGGAAGAAAAAAAAAAAACAAAGAAAATAGATTGGTGAATGCTATACATACTAGCAATGGTTTTGTCCATAACAGTTTGAAACTTTGAATGTGCGACAGGGCAAATAAACATGACCCAAGATAGTTTAAGACAAAGTCAATTTTTGTTTTTCATTGTCAACCAAAAGAGTTTTATGATTGCAAATGCATTCGTGATTTAATCTGTTTAATGATAAATACAATAAATCGGTTATAATGTTATCAATGATTAAGACTTTACAAAGGCCAGACCAGCAGGTGGCAGGAGGTTAAGGCACTGGATCCCACATAACCCGCTGTGCAGTTTGGGTTCTGGACCCAGCGGCTGGAAACTCACGGGCACAAGCTCATGTATGTCCAAAATGCCAAGCAGAGACTAGAAGAAAAAGGATTAAGGTGTGGCCATCTCTCCTGAAAGGGTGGGGGTGTGATTTCTTACTTTCTCTTTCTCTCTTTCAGGCAAGCACACAAACCATACAGGAAAAACAAATAAAAAAAAAAAAAAAAAAAAAAAAAAAGACAGAAAAAGGGGGAAGAAAAGAGTCCCTCCCAAAACGACAGCTGTGTCAAGCTGTTGAAATCACGGTTTCAATCACAAGGGGTCTTGTCTTACCATTCGTAACAATTTACAGTTTAACCGCCTCAAAATTCATTCTACACTCTTCACTTGTTCAAATGACAGTTGATCTATTTCTCTTAATTGAACATTTTGTAATTAAACTGAAATTTTAAAAAGACAAGAGAATGAGCTCTAATAATTGCAGCTTTCCCCAGAGATAAAAGGTCTGGACAGTGTCCCTCCCCAAAGACTAAGACAGGAAGACAGAGCTCTCTGAGAACTTGCAAAATAGTAATTAGGGTATTTTGCCCATTTGTGTATATTTGTAATTTCCAAAAAATTACTAAACATGCATTCGTGAGACAAAGAAATGTGATATTATCTGTTGAAGATATTTTATAGTTTTATTAATTGTACTAGGGAGAAATGTTCACATGTTGAAATAGTCACTTTGTAAGCTAAATAATATGATTGAATGCATAAAAGAAAATGAAATAAAAATATTTTAAAAGAAAACATAAATTCATTGTTTATCTGTGAAGCACTTAGAAACAGTTTCTTTAGTGATAGAAGGAAGAAAAAAAAAAAACAAAGAAAATAGATTGGTGAATGCTATACATACTAGCAATGGTTTTGTCCATAACAGTTTGAAACTTTGAATGTGCGACAGGGCAAATAAACATGACCCAAGATAGTTTAAGACAAAGTCAATTTTTGTTTTTCATTGTCAACCAAAAGAGTTTTATGATTGCAAATGCATTCGTGATTTAATCTGTTTAATGATAAATACAATAAATCGGTTATAATGTTATCAATGATTAAGACTTTACAAAGGCCAGACCAGCAGGTGGCAGGAGGTTAAGGCACTGGATCCCACATAACCCGCTGTGCAGTTTGGGTTCTGGACCCAGCGGCTGGAAACTCACGGGCACAAGCTCATGTATGTCCAAAATGCCAAGCAGAGACTAGAAGAAAAAGGATTAAGGTGTGGCCATCTCTCCTGAAAGGGTGGGGGTGTGATTTCTTACTTTCTCTTTCTCTCTTTCAGGCAAGCACACAAACCATACAGGAAAAACAAAACAAAAGAGAATCTACTAATGACCAATACTATCCAAACTGCAGTACATAAATTATCTCATTGAATTTAATTTTTACTCTACACAGGAGGAAACTAATGGCTATGAGGGTCCCAGCACCTGGCAGAAACCCAATGAGTTAGTAAGGACATCTTTTTGGTTTGGTTAGGATGTGTAACTGACCTAATGGAATAATATTGTGATTGTCACAGGCAATAATAACCTGATATTTTGTACTAACTAGATGCATAACTAATGAGGGAGAAAAGAAAAGTGCCAAATCTAGTAGGCAGGATGGCCACCCTTCAGGGTGCAACACGGCCATGACCGACCACATGTCATGTTACCTAAGGTCTCCAGGTCAGTGAGAAACAGCACTGGGAAAACAGTTGGAGAGTTTCTCACTCTTCCCATACTTCAATCAACTCCTTCCTCTCTGCTGTGGACGTTTGGGATTGTGCTCACACAAACTCTCCATGCATCCTCTCCATCAGCACCTCAAACCTTTCAGTCCTTCACTCCAATGGGACCAAAGTATTACAAATTTGTTTAATCTGCCCATCTCTTCTTTATTAAAAAAAAAAACAGAATTATTTCATTTACTTCCCCCCCCCTCCCCACCCCATAGGGTATGTACACTCACCAGAGAGAAAAACAGAAAGAGAACATGGGAAAGTAAGCCACCAGGTCTGGGACAAAAACTCCAGTCTACCATGTGGAAGTCCAGCACCTTAATTACCATGCCATCTGCTGGTCCCTGCCCGCCTCTTCCTTGCCAACCTATAACTCACCTCCTCCAGGACCTAGGCTTCAGATTTCAGTAAGCCTTCTCTAATCTGCGTCTCCCCAGGCTGATCACACCTCACCTGCCATCTTTCCTTACTCCATATGGGGCTTGGAACCTTGCTTCCCCAACTAGACTGTAAGTTCTCCAAGGAACAAATCTGCTGCTTCTCTCGTCTCTTCAGGTAACTGCTAAATTAATACGCTAGTGATAACTTTATTTTTATTTATATTGAAGATACTGAACCCAGAGGATATGACTTCCATACCACACTAATCTATTAGGGTACTCATGACTCAGAGACTCACTAAGACAGCTTGATGCATTATTCAGCCAGTTCATTGATTCTAGTTTCCATCTGTAATAAATGTACATGCCCTCTTCCCAAGCAGTATCCCAGTGAGCGTCAGATAACTCAGCTCTACTGAAACCTGCCTGTGGTTTCTGTGAGCTGCTTAAGCACTTTTTGTTTCCTCCTCCTCATCCTTCTTGTGTGTGTGTGTGTGTGTGTGTGTGTGAGAGAGAGAGAGAGAGAGAGAGGATGAGTGCACTTGCAGGAGAGAGACCAACAGGGAGAGGAGAAAGTGCTCCCCATGGAGAAGTCACCCACATCCCCTTGGCCTCTGTCTTCCCCTCCTTTTCAGGATTTTGGCATGCTTGCACACATCTGGTATATATCTTCAGACTCTGGGTTTGGTATCCTAACTGTGCTGTCATCTGAGATCCAGCTACCTTAATTACCAGGCCACAGAGCCAGCCCTGAGCACTTACTTTTTATGAGCTCAGTGCTCTTGGTCTCAACAAAATTCTTTTCTGTGAATAAGCCTTCTTAAACACATTACTCTGGATTTGGGTGTCATTTCTTAATAAGAGATCTTTTTTAAAAAACTAATTATTTATTTAATATTATTCATCATCATTATTATTTTTTAATTTGACCAGAGAGAGACAGAGAGAGAGGGAAAGGTCTGGACTCACACTGGCCAGCCATGTGGGAGTCCAGCACCTCAACTGCCACGCCACCTGCTGGGCCCTAAATAATCCACCTATCTATATTAGTTCAATTAGCCCATGGTATAATATCAGATAAATCAGAGACATTAAATTTAACACTTTGTGGAAGCTTCGCAACTTAAAAGTTTTGTCCATACAAAATCCAGTTCGGACTCTGGAGAGCAAAGTTGTCCTCTGTCCAGAGTAGACAGCAGATAGAAGAGGGACAACCACCTCCACCTAAAACTGACTCTTGTCTCTTTGGCCGAAACTGGTCTCATGGTCCCAACCCACTTCCAAGAAAAGCTGGGAAATGTAGGGGGGCCCACAGACATTCAGTAAGCACCGATTAATGGTCTCTGACACCATCATTCGAGGCCCAAGTCAGATATCTTTCACTCCACAAAATTCTCCCCCATCTTCCCCAAACAGATGTGGACGATCCTTTGCTCCAAATTCTCGGCACCCCATTGGCCCATGTCTATGTTTTCCATAGTTTGTATTCGCTGCCACAGATGGAATACAGTTGTTTAAGTCAATTGAAGCAGGGAGTTGTGTCTTCTTAAAGACTCCCTTTAAAATCCAGTACAGGGGACCAGCAGGTGGCATGGTGGTTAAGGCGCTGGACACTCCCACATGGCCGACCAGGGTTCGAGTCCTGATTCTGGTGGCTTGCTTTCTCACTTCCTTTCTCTCTCACTCTCACCCTCTGTCTCTCTCTGGTCAAATTAAGAAATAAATGAATGAATAAAAAAATAAAAATAAATAATTATAAAAAAAAAAATCCAGTACAGTTCAAGAATGTTTGCTGAGTTCACAAGAATCGGACACGGACCAAGGAATGTTGGAATCCAAAAGTGTACCTTGGAGAAAATAGCAACAACACCACCATAAAAAGGAAGTTTTCTTATGATTGTTGGGTATAGCAAGATGACATCATTGTAAAACATTGGCCATGACTAAACAATGTATTACAGATTTGTTAAATATTGGCAGTTTTTTAAAAATGTTCCTTTGAACAGAGTCTCAGCAAGGCAAAGCTTCCCTCCCAGCACTGGTGAAAAGTTTGAAGGCAGCTGTCTGCCCATTCAAAATCAGCAGAAGTAAAGCATCAAGTCCTAAATGCCCCCCAGTGACTGACTGGGCTAGCTGGTGTTTTTTTCCTCTTCTACTTTGCAGAAAGAGGAGACGGTAAAAGTTCCTTCAGTGAGCTGCCAAGGTGCTCCCAGGCCATTGTGCAGAATCATTGTCAGGTTAAATTAGGGAGTACAGACTCCATGAGTGTAAAAAAATCAATACTTGATGGAAGATTGCTCCCCGGAAAATCTGTTTTGATTCCAGGATTAATTCGCGACCAAAGGCTTCAGCAAAATGACATGCCATTAGTCAGAAAATGAACACATTCTATCCTTGAAATTGGATGGAAATGTGTCAGCTGATTGACCCGTTCATTCTCCTCTCTCTGGGCAGAAAGAGTGGGTGTGGTAGCTGTGTGAATTAGTGCCCCAAACCTGGTCCATTTTCAAAACAGGATAAAAAAAATATTTTTTTAAAGTCCAGTGTGGATTGGGAGTAGTCTCTGGGCCATTGTTGGAGAGCTATTGCAAATGTGTTCCGTCAAGGCAAATGCATTTGTCTGGAAGGCCTGACTCTCCTGAGTTTTCTAGGCCTCAGAATAAACCCTACTAAAAATCTTAAAATAAAACAAAGATTTTCCCTCTCAAAGCAGTGACCTGCAATATTAATGACAACGTAATTTCTTTGTCATATATAAAGTAACACTGCTCAAACTCCTGTCTGTCAGGAAACTAAAACTAAAAACTTTTGCAAAAAGCAAGTGCCAGCTCTTCGGTTGTGCCAGTGTCATGGGTCTTCAGGGTCTCTTCTGACTTAGACGCTTAAATCAGCAGAGGGGATGGATTTGGTTCCACACGCTTTCATGCTTGTAGTCACTCTCTTTATGTCCCTCAAGTCAAGTTAAAGCTGAACCCAAGGCTCCCAGTTATCCTTGGGACCGTTTCTCCATCCCTCAGTGATGAACAGCCCCAAGAGCTTCCACACAGCAGGTGTTCAGGGGCGCCCTCTGTCTGTCTTCTCCGAGTCGGTCATCACAGGCCAGACCTGCACAGTCCCTGGAAGGCAGCTGGCCCCACTATTGCATCTGGGCACAGAAAAGATCGTCGACCTTGGAGTTCAGGAGCCAAGGACCGAGCTGTTCGCCTTCCCTGCCTCCCAAGTGTCCCCCGTCTTATCTAAAAGACACGCATCTTTCCCTCCTTCTCCTGGTGTCTCCTCAATAACCTCACTGTTGCAGAAACCAATCCTGGAAAAGGAGTGTTTTTAAACACTAACCTTTCCGTCCTTTCTGACAACAGAACAGGAATTCCTTCTTAGGTGTATGGAATGAGAGAGGGAAATTAAAGGAAGACAAAATCCACTTCACATGTTGGTAATTCATACATCCACAGACATGTCCAGGCAGACTAGTCCTGTGGCATCTCCACCAAAGCTCCCTGCCCCTGCCCCTGCCCCAGCCCTACCCCTGCCCCTGCCCCAGCCCTACCCCGACCCTTCCCCTACCCCTGCCCATCCCTGCCCACCAAGACACAGGCCTCATCTCCCACTGTAAAAGCACATTTGAATCCACTTGCTGATGTATGCTGGGCCGACACCACAGCTGT
The DNA here is from genome assembly GCF_000334495.1 of Tupaia belangeri chinensis. Taxonomy (NCBI): domain Eukaryota; kingdom Metazoa; phylum Chordata; class Mammalia; order Scandentia; family Tupaiidae; genus Tupaia; species Tupaia belangeri. The sequence continues at coordinate 3,667,182 of NW_006159550.1, read as the reverse complement.
CAGTGTCACACATGCTGCGTGTGTGGATGTGGAGGGAGTCACGATGTTAGACGTTTGTATTCATTCCGCCGGGAGAGAAACTGCCAAGGTGAATCTCACCTCTTTCTTGGAGCATCTTTCCCTGCAGATAGCAAAGACAGAGACAGCAGACACACAGGCAGCTAACGACCAGGTGGCAGAAATATCCCCGCAGGAGAGGACGTGGGGCTGAGGCTCATCACCCATGGTGACTTCGTTAGAATCCTCTGGCCTGGGAGTAAATTGAGATGGCAGAAGATTGTCCTAAAACTGCATTTAAAAGAGAAAATCTTCAAAATTGCTGCATAGACACTGCTCCAGATGCACCAGAGAACTCCTTGTTATCACAGCTTAATAGCTCACCTTCTGGGCTACAGCTCAGGCTGACGAGATTCCATGCTCAGGAGAACAAAGGACCTTAGAGAACAGGTGCCAACCAGTCTCCGAGGCAGACAGACGTGGCAGCCCAAGGTGCAACACGTGGCATCTAACCCTGTACTTCAGCTGTACTCTGTGGGCACCTCTGTGGGCACCTAACCTAGTGGCCCCAGGGTGCAATTACATCAGCATGAATCTTACTCTTTACAAATGTGCAGATTTGGGGCCAGCAGGTGGTGTGGTGGTTCAGGTGCTGGACTCCCACATGGCCGACCACGGTTCGAGTCCTGAACCTGGTGGCTTGCTTTCTCACTTTCCGCCTTTCTCTGTGTATGTATCTCTCTCTGGTCAGATTAAAAAATAATAATAATAAATAAAATTTAATAAATATATTTTTAAAATAAATAAAAATGTGTAGATTATTTTGAAACACATAAACTAATTGTCTAGACCGTTGTAGCAGGTTTCCTCACTCTTGCTTATAAATAGGAAAGTTATCAAGTAACATTACATATCAGTGTGTTCCAATAACACATAATACTCGTAGTTATCATTTGGCATGGTTGCTGATATGCTAGGATTATCAAAAACTTAAAATAAGATTTATGAGCAAAAGCAAAGAGAATGGTCAACATCCACCTCCCTCTAAACATGAAGGAACAGTTTCAAATGCAATTAAGACCACAACCTCTGGGATCAGCAGTTAGCGTAATGGCTATGTTGCTGAACTCCCATGCAGTCGACCATGGTTCAAGTCCCGGACCCAGTGGCTTAAACTCATGTCAGGCGTGTGTGTGTGTGTGTGCCCAAGATCCCGAGAGGAGAATGGAGGAGAAGGGATTGCGGCGTGGCCATCCCCTCTGGGGGGTGATTTCTCACTTTCTGTCTCTCTGTCTCTCTCTGTCTGTCTGGCAAGTGCACATGCCCTATAGCAAAAAAAAAAAAAAAAACACACAACCTCTGAAATTCTTCCCCAAGTTAAGTGAAGATTGAAGAAGTTGACATTATAATTGCTTACAGCAAAATATTTCTGTTTTCATACAAAGATCTTAAATATTAGGTCTCAGTTACTAGACGTTCCTTTTATTTCTATTTTAGAACAACTTCTAATATACTAGAAACACATCTCACCTTGCCACAGCACAAGGTAGAGACTGAAATGGTGGGTAAGGAATCCAGGAACTTGGATCTTTTTAATAATTATTTCTGGGGTTTTTTTTTTTTCAGTTTTTATTTGTATACACTCAATCACATTGTTTAGCTTACAAAGTGAACATTTCAATATGTGAACATTTCTCCCCAGTCCAGTTGATCAAAATATCTTCAACCGTTAACACCACCCCTCCCCATGCCGTCAATGCTCTGCCTCCGTATCCCTCCCCCAATGTCCTTCGTTAGGCCCCACTCCTCCACACACACCACATGTATTTTATTTATTATTATTATTTAAGTTTACCAGAGGTCACATGTGCTCACCAGAGAGAGAGAGAAAAAAAATTGAGAAAGCAAGCCACCAGGTCCAGGTGGTCGACCATGTGGGAGTCCAGCACCTTAACCATCACGCTACCCTCTAGCCCCCAAATTTGGGTCTTTCAGCTGAATTTGCCAATAGCTCCAGCTTTCTAAGGTCTTCTGCAGAGTACAGGACTTTTCTACACCGCAGATCGTTTGAAAGATTTTTAGAGCATGTCCTCAGCATTCCTGGTGTCCCCTTGTGCAGACGAGGAAGAGGAATGTTCATGCATGCATATTTTGAAGATGTGGGACTTATTTATGCATTGAGGAACAGGTGTTTGAAGTAAGTCCTATGGGGCCTCGGAATGTGATCAATCTTGAAGGGTAAGTGATCACCCAAGACAATAATTAATCCTCTCTGACTTTGTCAGCTCTAAGGGACGGTCGGTCAAAATCCTCAACTGACTAATAATGTTTGTGGCAGAACGTAAGCAACAATGTCTATGCATGTCCTTTGTTTATTCTCAGATAACCTAAGCCAAACCACCCTGGAAACCATGTTGAAAGAGAAAGAAGATATAGCTGCAATCATTCAGATGTGTCTCTTTAAACCTAAAAAGAGAGAACTTGGGGTTATTCTCTGCAAACTACTGCAGAGAGTCAGAATGTGGAGGCCTTAGGGCTAGTAAAATGAAAAGCCCCTTGCACACGCTCAGACACTGTCTCCTGAAAAAGTCACCGTTTTATTCTCATCACTTGTATCCAGTCATTTGAATCACCAACTTCTGCCCAGTTCACTGAGTCCAGACAGACACAGTTGAAAGGAGTAGGGCAGCCATAACCACCAGGCAGGCCCTTCTCTGGTCCAGTATGTTTGCATTTTTAGCATTGTTTTATGAGAGGTTACAGAGGGGACACCTCCAGAGAGTGAGCCCAGGTGGAGCAGCAGGGAGCCAGACCTCTGTGAAGAGAACCCAGCCGCCTGCCTCTTTTCTTTGGCCTCTGGCTTCTGGTCACACACAGAAGCTAGGAGTCATGAAAGCCATGGGTGGCTGCCACAGAGCCCACTCTGGTGTGCTAATCACTACATACACACGCACGTGTACACAGGTACGCACACATGCACACCTCTCCCTCCATCCCCTTTCTGAGGCGTTTTCTCACCTGTGAAAAAAGGTCATGCAACTGGCATGAGAGCTGAGTGCCAGGCTGCCCCACCGTTGCCACAGAGCTCTCACCTCTACTTTGCCTCAGAAAGTTCTACCTTTTCTGGGACCAGCAGTTAGCCTAATGGCTATGTCACTGGACTCCCACATAGTCGACCGTGGTTCGTGTCCCGGACACGGTGGCTTAAAACTCACGCCGGGCGCATGTGCATGTGTGCCCAAGATCCCGAGAGGAGAACGGAGGAGAAGGGATTGCGGCGTGGCCATCCCCCCTGGGGGGTGATTTCTCACTTTCTGTCTTTATGTCTCTGTCTGGCGAGCGCATGCACCCTATAGCAAAAAAACCTCTCCAAAAAAAAAGAAAGTTCTACCTTTTCTAAGTAACTCAGCTCTCAGGGCCCTTTCCCTTCCTTCCATCCCATTAGAAACACTGACATACATCACCTGCTGACCGTATTTGGGGGCAGCTTTTGCTCTAGGTCGAGGCGTGAAGTGATTAGGGAGGCATAAGACTTGGAGTCAGCTGAAATGGGATCAAGAGCTCACTGGGAGACTCAGGAAAATTAGTGAAACTTGCTTAGCCTCGCTTCCTGGTCCATGAGTCATCTGAGAAAGAGGTCTTCATTCACAATGATGGGCTTGGGACTGGCAGTTGGCGTAATGGCTATGTCGCTGGACTCCCATGTAGTCAACCACAGTTCAAGTCCCTGACCCGGTGGCTTAAACTCACGTCTGGCGCGTGTGCGTGCGTGCCCAAGATCCCGAGAGGAGAACGGAGGAGAAGGGATTGCGGCGTGGCCATCCCCCCTGGGGGGTGATTTCTCACTTTCTGTCTCTCTGTCTCTCTCTGTCTGTTTGGCGAGCGCACACGCCCTATAGCAGAAACCTCTAAAAAAGAAGGATGGGCTTTCACAGTGGTGATGGAAACTGTTCCACATACGGGGCTCTCCCCCTGCTGGTAGACCCTTTTCTATGTTCCTGCTCTTCGTCTTTCCAACTACAGTGTGAGCAACTCTAAAGGAGTAACCTCTCTCTTACTTCTAAGGTAACACACTGTGGGTTGAAGTTAAAGATAGTTGGGTCTGGGTCACAGGTGGCATAGAGGTTAAGGCGCTGGATATCACATGACCGGCAGTGCAGTTCAAGTCCCAGACTTGGCAACTTGAAAAACATACCAGGCACGCGTACATGTGTGCCCCAAATCCTGAGAGGTGAATGGAGAAGAAGGGATTGCAGCTTGGCCATCCTCCCTCACTTTCCCTCTGTCTCTCTCTGGCAAACACACACACCCTATGACAAAAATAAAGAAAAAAAAAGTGGGTTCAAATTCCAGCTGTCTTCATCTACCATCCCCCTCCCTTCCTGTGAAAGACTGAACAAGTCACTTGATGTTCCGACATTCTCATCAAGTAGGGCTGAAATTAAAATCCCCCCAAAGAGTTGATGTGAGAACCAGCTTTGTAAGTACCTCGTATATTAGGGGACTTGGTAGGTGTTCATGAAAGAATTCTCTTTTTTCTAATACAGTCTTTCATCCAGATAAACTATATCTAGATAATGTTTCTGGCTAGCTCTCATACCAAGAGGGATGGGGTTCACTCCTCAAGTTTTGAGTCCAAAATTTTCCCAAAATTTCATCTCCTTATTCACTGAACACCCAGAGATTCAACTTGGCAAGATATACCAGCAGTACCAACCAAATAATTGGAGTAATTCATTGAATCAAGACAATTGCTTTCAGGATTTATTTTCAATCCCAATTTCTACCTTTCCCTTATCCCTAAATTCATCTCCCTTAGAGGATGCAGCATGGAAGACAACATCATAAAAAAAAGGGCACTTATTCGCTTTTCTAGGTGATGAAAGAGCTACAGAGATGAGTTTACAAGGACAAAACGATTGGCTGGATTATGAAATCCCATGAAGAAAAACTTGGGCAGGATCTTGCCTCCAAACTCAATTTCCCTGCAAAACCAGAACAATGAAACTTTGAACAATAATCAGAGTTCAGTTTTGAAGTTCATTTAGTCATTCCTTAAAAGAATTAGTTTGTGGGCTTTTCTACTTTGTCTTATAAAGGACAATGAACTTTACGTGTGACTTTTCATCAGAGTTTGCAGATGTAGTTCACAGGAGTTAATGACTTTTTTTCTCTTCAATTTCACCTCGCAAGATAAAACAGAGTTGCACAGTTTTCCTATAGCAGGGTAACTGGTCAATACCTTGCTACTTGCTCTGTCAATGCCATCAAAATATTGTTTAATAATTTAGGACCAACCATGTAATTTTCTTTCCAAGCAAGAGCAAATTAGGCACTTACTAAATAATTGAAAAAATATACTTAATTCTAGGGATGTCTTGAGGATGTGCTATTATTCAAAAAGAATTTAAAATAAAATTTGCCTTCAGTTATTTAACATGTTGCTTTTATTTTCACACTATTTTTCTTTTGAAAAGAGTAATTTATTTTATTTTATTTATAATTATTATTATTTCTTAATTTGACCAGAGAGAGAGAGACAGAGAAAGTGAAAGTGAGAAAGCAAGCTGCCAGGTCTGGGATTTGAACCACAGTCAGCCATGTGGGAGTCTAGGCCTTAACCACCATGCCATATACTGGCCCCTATTTTTACATTATTTTCATAACTGTTCATATTCTAAAAGCTATAAGAGAGTTTATCCTCCAACCCTGATTTTCTTCATTCAAAAATGGTCTCCAGGACCAGCAGGCAGTGTGGTGGTTAAGGGCTGGACTCCCACACGACTGACTGCAGTTTGAGTCCTGAACCTGGTGGCTTGAAACTGCACTGTGTGTGCATGGGTGCCCGAAAATTCCAGGAGAATGGAAGAAAAGGGACTGTGGTATGACCATCCCCCCTCAGGGAGTAATTTCCTACTTTCCCTCTCTCTTGCTCGCTCTCTCTCTCTCTCTCTGTCTCTAGCAGCGCATGCCTCCTATGAAAAAAACAATCTGTAAGTGTCTATATAGGGTACATGTGCATTGCTTTGGTCAGGATCACATGAAAAAGTGAGGCTTAGGTAGTTTAGACAAAGTCCGTCTTCTTTAGACTTGTTCCAACAAGAACGGAAATGGGAACACAGAAGGTTGGGGTCTGAGAATTTTAATCTCAATGAGATACTCTCATCAAAGACACTCAGACTTAAAACCCTGTGCCCTGGCCATCTGCCAGTGTAGTTGCTCACTCATCATCCGGCTCTCAAAATGAAATCTATTGATATTTGTTCAGTCAGGCTCTCTCCTAAATATTCCATTTGCAGGCCTCTGAGGTATTTTACTTAACGCTTAACCACAAAAATGCCCTGGGTAGACTTACAAGTCATAGGCCACCATATTAACCTGTGACTTGATGATTTATACAGATAAGGAGAAGAATAGTACGAGGTCTTCTGTCTTTATTTCAATAAGCAGTCATATTCTATACATTCTCAATATACCCTCCCTGAAGGGCAAGTTCAAGAATGATATTCGAAGAGCCAGCTCTCCCCCTTTTCCTCTCTCCAGCACTTCCCCACTGACTAGTATCAAGGGAATGGAGGAGAAGGTCTATCTCTCCCACCCCACACTCTTCCTTTTTTCCGTGAAATTGGAACTTTTTTTTTAATCATTTTTTGTACATCAAATCGCTATACATCATTTAGACTGTGAAGAGACTTTACCCAGCATGGTTTACACCTCAGTCCAGTCCGGTTGAGACTATTATACACATCCTCGTCAACAGATGATAAATCTTATCTGTGTCCCACTCTTTCTACGTAGCCCAAGAACACCTCATTGTCTCTAGAAACTAACGTTTCTCCAGTGACCATCAAGTACTGAGCTCTCTTGGCCTCCCTGGCAGCAGAGTGAGGGACTGTTTCAGAATCCTCAAACCCTGCCCCAGCCACAGAGACACAAAAGACATTTTGTGTTAGTCTAGGGCCTATCTTTATGGACGGTGAAACACACAACCAGAATTTCAGCAGAGTATGACGTTTTAACAATACCTACCTCTTACACTGTGAAATCCAGGCTACCTTTGATATTGAGTGTCATGGTCACTTACACATTACAGCAACCCAAATAATCAAGGAGTATTTTGACCTTCTCTTGAATCTCTCAAGGAACATTAACACACTCAATAGCACTTCTTTGAAAATGGTGTTTTATTCTCCTCTTGTTTTCACACATCTGAGGCTCTTCAGAAATGCTCACTCTCTAAATCTCTTTCTTGTAACACAGTATTTCAGGCATTCTTAGCACTCACCCTGTCAATTAGAGCTTGGGTTGTTCCCTTGCTCCACCATTCTAGTATAATCTTTTTACCCTATCTTAAAGCCTATAATCATGGTTGGCAAAAAAAAAAGGTGGGGGTGGGAGGTAGAGTAATAAATTTGAAGCTTATTGTACAGTGAGGAACAGAGACAATAGACAGTAAACCAAATCAGTCAGATCGTGTTTTCTGATAGGCGTAAATGCCACAAAGAAAGTAGAAGATAGTGAAGCAAAAAGAAGAGTTGGGAAGAGTTGGTAGTGAAAGAGAACAGGGTCGCTGTGGATGGGACAAGCAGCAAAGACATGTCTGAGGAGGGGTATTTACACCTGACATCTACATGGCAAGGGAAAACTGGTCTTGCAAACAGCTGAGAGAAGTTTCCTAATAAGAGGAACCAGCCAGTGCAATGTCCCTAAAGTGGAAAGAAGCTTACATGACCCTATGTAGCAGAGGATGGGAGAGATGTCCAGAACTAATTTGTGGAACTCCTTCCTTCCTTTACCTCCTCCCATCAATGTCTTAAGCTGAGTGGAGCCCCCAAAGAAGGATTGTAATAGAACCTATTACTCTTACCATTGTTCTCTGTCTGACCCTCCAGGGGACTAAACTACCCACCCCACTGAACTGAGGTTTCGCCAAGTGACTTTTTTGGGCCGATGAGAGTGATGTGCATCACTTCTAAGCAAAGCTTTCTATAGTCCAATTGCATCTCACGATGTCCTCCCTTGTCAGGTCACCAGCAGTATTCCAGAAAATGACTGCTCTGTTACCCTGGGTCCTGACATGATGCAGGCGATGAGGTAGAACAAAGCCCTTGCCCACTATGGAAGTAACGTGAGCAAGAAATAAGCTTCTGTTGTTTTAGCCAGTGTTTGGGAATTATTTTACACTGCAGCATAACCCTGCCCAATCTAACTGACACAAATTCCTTAAGCAATATCCTAGAATGACTCTAATGCTAAATAAAAGTGGGTGTCCAACAGGCCCCCTGGAACTCTGGCCCAACGTCCAGCCACAATCATCTCTGAGAGTCCCCGAAGAATACCACGAGTGGCTCCTCAAGGAGCTCTATAATAAGTTCATGTTCTCCGCTCACTCTCTCCACTGGACTGTATGAGGAAAGCCAGCCCTGGACACCACTGCAGCTCCCGCTGGACCCCGCCACTTCCCACCAGGCCTTGCATATCCAGATTCTGAAACACAGGTGAGATAAATATCTTTCTCTATCTTTCGGTGTTAAACTCTATTGGAAAAATATGATAATGGCGCTGTGTCTTTCTGAAATGTTTTACCTGCATCTGCTTTTAGTTTTAATTGCCAGAGGGCATGTAAACTCTCCAGGGAATGATAGAGAGACAGAAAGGGAGAGGCAGAAAGTAACACCCCCAATGGGGCATGATCACACTGAAATAAATCCCTTCTCCTCCATTTCTCCATGCAGTCGGGATTTGGGGCATGACATGTACCAAGTGCAGTTTTTAAGCAACTCCAGGACCAGGATTTGAGCTGTGGTTGGCTCTCTTCAACCCTGTCTCGACCAGCTTTTTTGGTTGTTGCTTAGAAGTTTCCACTCTCCTTTCCCCTCCCTGAGACTGGACCAGGAGGCAGAGCCATGAGTGGATAGGAAGCCCCTCTTGGAATTGCTCCCCATCACAAGGTTGTCTGCCCAGCCCATTGGGCCTGACCATCTCTTCCTTTGGGATGAGTCTTTTCTCTAGACGCTCTTGAGTCCCTCCTACAGATAGTGTTCTAGAAAGCACGCTCCACCAGAAGAGAACTCCCACTGGTGAAGAAAGCCGAGACAAAAATCGAGAGTTACCTCACCGATTTTCATAGAGGGAGCATATTTAAGCAAGGAGCCCAGCTGCCATGCTCTGAAACCCACAATGGCATTTGCCAAGGCCATGACCACAGCCATGCCTGCCCTGGGCGGCACCCTGCCAAGAACTCAATGCAGGAGGAATACTAAGGCAGGCCTAAGCCTGGAGTCACAGAGCTCCTCTAACAGTCTCGGCTCGAGCACACCCGCACAGCCCCGATGAGCTTGCCTTGCCCTACATGGGCATCTAGGACATTTCCTCTCAACCTTTCTTCTCCTGTTCAATACACAGGAGCAGACTTGCTTTGTGGTCTGCGGCTCTCTCAGTTTATCCAGTGCTGTCTCTGTTTTCTTTCACATGGGTTTTCCCCCCGATGAAACACTATGTTTAGTCTTATGTTGGCAACTGCATCTCAAAGGACCTTAGACTAGCATGCCCTGCTACACTACTAAATATTTAGTGACAGAAATTGGGTCTTTGTCATTCAGGGGAAGTATCACAACATGGTGAGTTTGAAACTCCCCAACTAACAAAAAAATAAACCAACAACTAGTATTCTGGTGAAACAGATGTTGTGAATAAAGATGATTGCACACGAAATGCCCTTTAGTAATAGGACAGATGCAGATTAAAACAATAACAAAATATTTGATATATATTAAACAGGGACATGCAATGTCTGTCTGTTTTTTTTTTTTGTTTTTTTTTT
>NW_006159550.1:3656558-3657307 GCF_000334495.1 Tupaia belangeri chinensis | reverse complement strand
AAAAGGGAGAATGTATTTTTGTTTGTTTTTTTTTTTTTTTTTTTTTTTTTGGAGAGGTTTTTGCTATAGGGCTCTTGCGCTCGCCAGACAGAGAGACAGAAAGCGAGAAATCACCCCTTCTCCTCCATTCTCCTCTTGGGGTCTTGGGCACGCATGCACACTCGCCCGGGGTGAGTTTTAAGCCACCTGGTCCGGGACGCGAACCACGGTTGACTATGTGGGAGTCCAGCGACATAGCCATTACACTAACTGCTGGTCCCAGCAATGTCTGTCTTTCATAGTCTGGCTTGCTTCCCTGAGCATTAAATTTTCCACTTTTGTCCACTTTGTATCAAATGTCAGGGTCTCACTGTTTTTTTATGACTGAGTAGTAGACCACAGAGTACATGTGTCACATTTTTTCAATCCACTCCTCTGTTCTTGAAAAAATATATTGTACCTCCCCAGATGTAGGACTATTAAATGTAAATAAGAAGTTACAAAAAACTGCAGGAAAAAATAACAAGATACCCTATCCACTCTCTAATAAGCAAGGATGAAAACAAAAGTATGATTCAGTATTTGCATGGTTGTAAAGAAATAGTATCCTCATATATTGCTGTTGAAAATATAAATTGATACAATTTTTTTAAAAAAGACAATTCGTTGCCTTTTTGGCTGGAACCGCCATCTTCCAGTAATTAACCAAAATGACTAACACAAAGGGGAAGAGGAGAGGCACCTGATACATGATCTCTAGGTCTTTTAGA
>NW_006159550.1:3635918-3656290 GCF_000334495.1 Tupaia belangeri chinensis | reverse complement strand
GTATTGAGCATATTAAACATTCTAAGAGCAGAGATAGCTTCCTAAAACGTGGGAAGGAAAATGACCAGAAAAAGAAAGAAGCCAAAGAGAAAGGTACCTGGGTTCAACTAAAGCGCCAGCCTGCTCCACCCAGAGAAGCACACTGTGTGAGAACCAATGGAAAGGAGCCTGAGCTACTGGAACCTATTCCCTGTGAATTCATGGCATGATGGTTGTGTTAAAAATAAACTAATCTGTGGTCTATTAAAAAAATAATTAAAAAAAGACAATTCGTCAATTCCTAGCAAGATTTTTAAGACATACAATTTAACTTTTAGAGTTATCCTAGAAATCAGTTAAGGGTATGTCCAGATACAATCATAAGATTCTATAGTTTGGGCCAGCCCATGTCCTGGTGGTAAAAGCGGCTGGATGCCATATGGCTGACTGAGTGTCTCGAACGAACCCAGCAACTTGAGAAATGTGTCCAAAATCCGCAGAAAAGGAGGAAATGGAGAAGGGATTGTGGTCTGACCCTGCCCACAGGACTGCTTTCTCTCTTTCTCTCTCTTTTGTTGCTCAAGGAATGCATATGCCCTCTATCAAACTAAAAAAATAAATAAATAAAAAGCTTGTTGCCATTTAGAAACCATCAGATGGCATAATAGTTATGTCACTGGACTCCCATGTAGTCAACCGTGGTTCAAGTCCTGGATCCAACAGCTTAAAACACACCAGGACCGTGTGTGTATGCCCAATATTCCAAGTGGAGACAGGAGAAGGGATTGTGGTGTGGCCATCCCTACTTGGGGGTGATTTTTTGCTTTCTATCTCTCTGTCTCTCTAGTGAGTGAACACGCCCTATGGCAAAAAATCTCTCTTAATAAAAACGAGAGAAGCAGCCTGAGTCAGGATAGTGATGAAACAGAGATGCCCATCTTAAGTGTACGGCTTCTATACAACTTATGTTGACTGCAGCTATGTGAAATATTGGTCCAGTGTAATCAGAATCTAGACATGTGACATTCAGAAGAAATTTTAAGATATTTACATGCTAGAAACTAATTTTAAGGGGAAAAAAAGGGTTTCGACCACCAAAGACCCTCTACCCAGACTTCACCTTTCTGTTCCCCAGGCCTAGCCAGGAACCAGGATAAGCTAGCCAGCAGCCATCTGTATTTGAGTTCTGAGCAGCCCCATTCATGCAGCGTGCAGTTTTCATTTTGTGACAAAAATCTTTTTCTTCTCTTTTTCTTTTTTTTTTTTCCTTTTTCACTTTTCTGCTCAGTCCCTACACACTGATTTTCTAGACAGGTCTAGGTGCTCAGTAGCCAAATATCTGAATATTTTTAGGGTCAGATTAATCCTCAACTTTCATTGAATCAGCTGTGCTAAAGGAGAAAAACGGTACTAGTTAGAGACTGCAGGTCACCTCCTCTGCATTCCTCTGAATGCTCAGATTTAACTCCAAAAATAGGGAAAAAATGCATAATTCATCAGATGATCAGAAACCATTGCAGAGGCACAAGAAATAAGAGAAATGAAGAAAATATCTCTCCTCTAATGGAAAAGAATAACTCTCTTCCTCCACAAAGTATACAAGGGAACTCATGGAAATGTCAGATAAAGAATTTTAAATATTCAGAGTAACAAAGCTAACAGAAATGCAAGAGAATAGAAAACAAATTCCATAAAATGCAGAAGAGAGACACTGAGTTCCAGGAGGTGAGGAAGTTCTTGCACGATCTGAAATAGGAGATAAACATCATAAAAAAAAGAATCAAACGAAGTTGTTAGAGATAAAGGCTGTAATACAGGGAATCAAAACTTCCCTTGAAATATCAAAAGCAGATTATATCATGCAAAATATTGAACATCAAATATAAAAGATAGAACCTCTGACCTAGAAAAATTCACCAAAAGGACTGATAAAATAACCCCCCAAAATGAGAATAGTATATGAGTAATACTAGATACCATTAAACACCCAAACATCCAGATCGTCAATGTCCCAGAAGGTGAAGAAACTAATAAGGGCACTGATAATCTAATCCATGAAATCCTGGAAGGAAACTTTCTAAACCTAGAGAGGAAGTCAAATATCCAAACCCAAGAAATACAAAGGACCCCTAATAAGAATCAACCCAAGAAGATCTTCCCAAGGCACATCATAGCCCGATTGACCAAAACCTCAGATAGAGACAAGATACTAAAATTGGCAAGAGAGAAACGTCAAGTTACTTTGAAAGGATATCCCATAAGGCTAACGTCAGACCGCTCATTGGAAACAATGCAAGCAAGAAACGAATGGGAGAATATATTTAAAGTATTACGCAGGAAACAGTTTCAACCAAGAATACTATACCCAGCAAGATTATCTCGCACTTGAGAAAAAAGACAAAAACATTCTCAAACAAAACCTGAAAGAATTTACCAACACCAGACCAACTCTCCAAGAAGTACTGAAGGGAGTGCTACACCAGGAAAACTAAAGTCGGACACACAGAAATAAGAGTCCAAGAAACAACCAAGAGAATGGCCAGCCTAATGGTAGGGACAAGTCCAGAGTTGAATGTTAACTTCCAGAATTTAAATGGAAAGACCAGACCACAGTAACACTGCAAATTCAATAGAAGAGAGACTAATTACATGAGTATGAACTAGTGAAATAGAACTTTTTTACTTTAGGCTAAAACATTGCCGATCTTCTTCAATGCTTTGATTTCCATATTTAAGGATTTTTGTCTTCTCTTGAACTGTTGATAGATTCATCTACCTACTGTTTGAACTGAATCCTAACTTTTTTCCTGGCTTTAAGTTTTAAGCAAATTTCTCTTAACATGTTTTGATTTTGATCTATTAAAACTAAGTCTTTTTTGAAATTAAAAAATGCATTAAAATATCTATTAATACCTACTTAATGACTGCAGTAAGCTATATAGCCTCAGTGAGGTGCTACTTTATATTATGTTCACTTTTCTCACTGAGGTGTATGCCTAAAGTCAGACATGTGCTCATAAATAGGTATATATCAGCTATGCTTGCTATTGAAAGTCTTTAAATTAATTAAGATTTTTAGTGAAGCAGTAAAATGATATTAAAAAAAAAAAAAACGCATGGGAAACAACTGTACATACCAGAGACAGTGTGGGAGAAGGGGGGGAGTTGGCAGATGGTGAGAGGTAAGGACGCACAATTCATAAAATAACAAATTACTAAATTAAATTTTACTGTAATTTAAGATGTCTTTTTCTTTAAATGCATTATTGAGGGAGTAAAAAGACAAGTTACAAAATGAGATAAATCGGGCCAGTGAGTGGCACAGTGGTTAAGGTGATAGATCTCACATGGCCGACTCTGCATTTCAAGTCCTACCCCCTGGTGGCTTGAGAAACACGCCAGGTATGTGTGTGTGCATGCCCAAAATCCCAAGAGGAGGATAGAAGAGAACAGACTGTGGCATGGTCATCCCACATGGGGGGTGATTTTTCACTTTCCCTCTCTCTGGAGAGCACATGGGCTCTGTGGCAAAAATCCAAAAAAAAAAAAAAGGGAAGGAAAAAAAGAGAGAGAGAAAGTGTTTGCAAATGACATATCTGATAAAAGATCTATATCTAGAAAATATGCCAACAAATATTTATATTTGTTTATATCTTAATATTTTATATATGTATTTATTATTTATACTTTGACTCCTAATGATCATTGAGATTTTTTAGAGACGAACACTATGCAAAATGGTTTACATGATCTGTGGCATTTGACACAACTCTGAGTTAGAAAATACTGACTACACTTTACGAAAGGGAAAACTAAGTCTTAGAAAAGTTGACATGGATTATTTCATTTAGTCCTTCACGATAACCCAGGATAGCTTAGGTTTTGCAATAACTAAAATTCACTGAACTCACTGATTTTGCACAAAAAAATTTATTTCCTACACAGTCGACTATAGGTTCAGGTGACTCTCCAAGGTCACTGTTCTTCACACAGGCACTTAGAGATCTAAGCATTGCCTGAAACAGACAGCCTCAAAGGACAAAGAATGAACGTGGACAAAACTGAGGTGGTCAGGAATGAAAGAGAGAGCTGGAGGTTTCCGGACCAGAGATTACATGTCACTTCCGCTCACAGTGCATGGCCACAATGAAACATATGAGCCCACCTAACTGCAGGGAGGGGAGTATCATTCACATGCATGTCCTGAAAGAGAAAGGAACGTCAGGGAACTAATGTGGATGAACATCAGACATCCCTACTCCACACCGATAATATTTATATGTTTCACATCACAGTTTAGAAAAATTGATAAACATCACTTTCTTCTCCAACAAAAGTTGTTCTTGCTAGAAACATACAAGGGTTTATATGAGTTCTTCCTAAGGGAATTCCCTTATTCAGCATCTTGCAGTGACATTTTATAATGAAGATCTAAGTTTCCAGCATTTTGGAGTATTTTACTCATCTTCTTAATTGATAGGTGATGAAGAGATTGGTTAAAAACAGAAATTTAATTAAATTTTTTTGTTAACATAATGATTGTTACAATGTGATTTTTCAGTACCTAACTACAATGTGCAGTGATCAGACCAGGGTAATCAGCATACTCACAGAGATTAGTAAAAATTTAAGTCATGCAAAGCTTGGAAGGAAAAAGAGAACAGTGACTGTCACAGCTAACATACTTTGTAACAAATGTAAATTAGCCCACACTCCTATCATTACCAGACTCATCTAGAAGCAATGAGAGATAAAACACAGGATGATAAACCCGAATTAGGGGCCGGCCTCATGGCTTGGTGGTTGAGGAAAGCCAGATCCCACATAGCCTACTGTGGTTCAAATCTGACCCACCAGTTTGAAAAATATGCCAGGAGTATGTGTGTGTGGCCCCAAACCCTGACAGAATGGTGAGATGGAGAAGGGATTGTGACATGACCTCATCCCATTGGGGGATGCTTTCTCCCTCTCCCTCTCTTTCTTTGTCTCTGTCTCCTTCTCACTCTCTCTCTCTCTGGTAAGTGCACACACCCTCTGACTATATTTTTTCTAATTTATTTTTATTATTATTTATACATTAAATTGCTACACAACCATTTAGATTGTAAAGAGACTTTACCCAGCATGATATACACCTGAGTCCAGGCTAGTTGAGAATACTATACACATCATCATCATCAGATAATAAACCATATCTGTGTCCCACAAATGTCTTCTCTATTTTTCTCCAAATTTCCTTTCCTACACTCTCCCCCTCCCATACTCTCCTTCCACTTTGTCTCTAGTGTCCATAACAATTTTCTATCCTTTTATGTCCTCCAGTCTTTCAGTCTCTACCGTAGAGTGCGGACAGTCGGTATATGTTAAGTGGAGACATACAATGTCTCTCTTTCATGGCCTGCCTTGTTTCACTCAGCAACAAATCTTCCATATTTGTCCATCCACTTTCTATCAAATTCCAGGGACTTGTTTTTTATGGCTGAATAATATTCCATAGAGTATATGTGCCACACTTTTTTTCAATCCATTCATCTGTTTGTGGATATTTGGGTTGGTTCCATGTCTTAACAATCATGAATAATGCCACAATAAATAGTTGTCCAACCACTTTTCCAACTGAGCATTCTCCTGTCTTTTGAGTAGATACCCAGGAATAGAATTGCTGGATCATATAGTAGTTCTATTTGAAGGTCTTTAAGAATACTCTGACAAGTTTAAAAAAAAAAAAAAA
Source organism: Tupaia belangeri chinensis (assembly GCF_000334495.1). Lineage (NCBI taxonomy): Eukaryota > Metazoa > Chordata > Mammalia > Scandentia > Tupaiidae > Tupaia > Tupaia belangeri. Next base: position 3,650,580 of record NW_006159550.1, on the reverse strand, counting down.
CTGAAACAGGAAATGTTTAGTCACCCATTAAACATCCATAGGTCTCCTTGGTATACAAATTTACTAAGGGCTAAAGATTTTTTTTAGCTCTTAAAGGTCAAGTAAGTGAAGCAAATGGTCAATTTGTTAAATTAGGTTTCTATCCTGAAGAATTTTGTCTAAGACCATTAGGAACTTAAAATGTAATATTCATTTCAAAAGGGAAATATTATATAAAGTATTTGTCAAGCTTATGTGATCTGAAAATAGTCCATCCTGAGAAATCCTAATATTTAGCACAACCCAGTTCAGGAAAAATTCCCTTGGAGAGATTAAGACGAGATATTAGTTCTCCTACATGGTTTCTCCCTCACCCCATCAGCACCATCATAGCTAAGAGCTGAAACCCCAAGTGGTTTCATGAAGTTACATCTCCCTTCCTGATGCAGAGCCTTTTTCTTGGAGACCAACCATTCCTCTCCCTTAGCTCCCAGCTCACTAGCCCAAGCTGGATCATATCCACCTCTACCAGGAATCACTGAGCTGACTTGTTCCATTCCATAGTGTCAAATACTTATTCAGGAGGCAGCTTATTCTAGACATGTTCTAGACAGTGCTTGCTTCTGAGCTGGCCCATGGTCAAGTCAACAGCACTCTCCTTAAAGCAGGGATCCCCAAACTCTGGGCCATGACCTGGTACCAGTCCATGGTGTATTAGGAAATGGCTGCACAGCAGGAGGTGAGTGGCAGTCAAGGGAGAGAAGCTTCATCTGTATTTACAGCTGCTCCCCATTGCTGGCATTACCGCCTGAGCACCACCTCCTCAGATCAGCAGCAGCAGATTCTCATAGGCGCGCCAACCGCATTGCAGACTGCGCACATGAAGGATATATGATAGGTTGCACTCTTTCATAAACCATCCCCAACCCTCACCTTACTTCTGTGAAAAAAACTGTCTTCCATGAAACTGGTCCCTGGTGCCAAAAAGTTGGGAACCACTGCCTTATAGAGAAGTTCTTAAAGCTAGTCCTGGATAAATATTCCAAAGTCAGGCCCAATATCAGCAGCATGGGCAGCAGCACGCTGATCCTCAGTGTGGAAGCCACATGGCCAGCTATGACTTGAAATACACAAGGGACACAGACATGGGTACCCAGGAGCCTGGTGAACTGGAGGAAGAGGACCATCACATAAGATCCCGTTGAGGGTGCCATCTTCTCTCTCTCTCTCTCTCTCTCTCCCTCTCATGCAGGCACTCATTGTGCTCTATAAGGACTAAAATAAACTTTTTTAAAAATTCCAAGATCATTTAACACTGGGTTGAAGGCTTAAAAAGGGTGTGCCCTGTGATAAATGCAGCATACATAATACTAATTAACAAGTACAGCCCAAACCTCAGATCTATGCTCCAATGCCAACTCACAGCAGAGATAGCCTACCAACCTTGGAGCCAGCTGATACCAGATTTCCCCTGGCAACAGCCTGACAAGCCTGGGGCAGTGCTGACAGCAGACATTACCAGAGAGGTTACTCCCACAGAGAGTATGTCCCCATCCATTAGACAAGTCAGACTTATCGGAACTTGAAACTTCTCACTAGAGTTTACAATCTCTATTAACCACCACCTATGGACCTAACGCTACTTGCCTTCAAATCACCATCAATAGACAAATACATCTGTTAGGACACAATGTCTTTGAATTTAAATGTAGACTTTTTAATACACATTTCATATCAAAGAGCATGATGATTAAGGGCCCATAACTAGAACTGTTCTAGGGTGAAAATGAAATTCAGATTTCTTAAGTCATAAATAGCAGGCTAAGTTTTTCAGCCCTTGTGCTTATTCCACATTTACAACAAAATGCAAGATACAGTACAGGTTATAATCTTGTCTAATGTGTCTGTGTGTCTGAAGACTGGCAACATGGACCAGGGTCCCCATCACTAACCTGGGAAATGAACACCCTGGGTACCTCCATTTCCTAATCTAGAAAACAGAGAGTGTTGCGAGCCCGCCCACCGCATGTCTAACAAGACTATATCACTTCTCACCCCCAGGGGTTGTTCCAAACACCCAATTCCTATGTTTTTATAAAGCTTTACCGATTGGAGGAGGACAGTGAAAGTTAAAAATGGAAGAAAGATATACAACTAATATTTCTTTCTTTTTTACTTCCTATCTTACCCAAAAAATAAAACGTTTAATTACTAACCTAACATGCAGACTAAGGTGTGGCTCTGGGAAGACAGCTGGTACATACAAAGTCTCATTTCTTAATGAAAAAGCATTTAGCCCCCGGTAGCACAGTGGGTTTAAAGACACAGAGACCTGAAGACCAGCAGGTGGCATGGTGCTTAAGGTCCTGGACACTCTCACATGGCCGAGCACAGTTTGAGTCCCAGACCTGGTGGCTTGCTTTCTCACTTTCTGTGTGTGTGTGTGTGTCTGTTCAAATTGAAATAAATGAATGAATAAATAAAATTAAGTGAATAATTTGATAAAAATAAAAAAGACAGAGACCTAACCTTCTGGCTGGTGTCAGAACTGCAGGAAATCATCTTTCTATCTCCAAAAAGAACTTCCTCCCCCCCCAAAAAAAAACGTTATGAAAGTAAAGTCACCATGACAAGAGCAAAACAAATATCCCAGCCAGATAACCCCCTTTGGTTCTGAATAAAAGGACACAATGTATATCCAGAAGTATAGACGAATCCAGTGTGGGTCAGCTGCTCTTCCACAGTGCCCTCCACGTACTCACTGCTCCCCACCACACCCAGCACACTCACATTCACACTCACACTCCTTTTTTTCTGTCCCAACAGCCCTGATCAGAGCAGTCATTGGTCCCACAGCATTCAAAATAGCTTCAAGATTGAGTTTAATAGTGTTTCCTTAGAGCTTCTTGGCAAGGCTCTATAAACTACCTTACACAATCATGGAAATATCCAGACAGAGCAGAACCTTCATATTTGAGTACAATATTAATGAAAACGACAAGCCAGATGGTTCAGCTAACAGAGTCCCAGCAGCAAGCTTATATTATAAAGCAGAGGGGACTGAGATGACGAAGAGAGAAGAAAAAGGCCTGAGGATTAAGCAAGGCTCTGGCTGTTTGGTTCAGCTAGGAAATCCCAATGGGGCTGAATGTTCTTAACCTCAAAAACCACTTGACAAAAACAACAAAAAAAGTGAGGATGAAGGGAGAGAGGGAGAGAGATAGAGACAGAGAATTTGGTCACAGAAAGGGCTGGAGACAGAGTCAAAGATAATTGCACAGAATTAAAGACACAGAACCCATTGTTCTTTTTCTTTCTTCCTTTCTTTTTTTTTTTTTTTTTTGAGAGATTTTTGCTATAGGATGCTTGCACTTGCTGGAGAGACAGAGACAGACAGAGAAAGCGAGACATCCCCCACACATACACCCAGGAAGTGGCAATGCCACAATCTCTTCTCTTCCATTCTCCTCTCAGGATTTTGGAATGCACACGCGTGCGCCCAATGTGAGTTTTAAGCCACTGGGTCTGAGATGTGAACTGCCACCAACTATATAGGAGTCCAGTGTCATAACTACGACACCATCTGCTGTCCCAGAGAACTCATTTGTCTACCATTTTGCCAGCTACTAAAGAGGCACTGTCGTCCTCAGTACACACTTAGCGATCCCTGAGAATTTGCTAATATTTTGGAGACACATGGAAGGATACTTGATCTTTCATACTTTCTAAAATCATGGTGGAAACTGGAAAGCTTATGTGATGTTACAAATCTTACTTTTTAACTGAAAATAGTCATAACTCAAAATTTACTCAAGCAGTTTTGAAGGAGTAGGACTCTCAAAGAGAAAACAGGAATCAGTTGTGAAGTCTCTTGCCACTGTGTAAACGAGCCAAACAGATGTCATCTTTGTTCCTTTCGACGTTTCTGCCGTAGAATAGCAGCCCTGAGCAGCTTCTGCTTGAGTTGAGTCCTTACTTCCAACCTCTCCAATCTACGAGGAAGCCCTAGGTAATGTGATGTGACGTAAAGCATTAACGACCATCACATCACTTCATTACATAACACGCTCAAGTCAAGAGAGTGACACCCCACCGTACTCCCAGATCACCCTACACTCCAGGGCAGGGATTACACAGGGCGTGTACATGATGGGGTGGGGGTCTTGGGGGCCATCTCATTATTTTACCTCCTGTACGGTTTCTATTGAATCGGAGTAACCAATGTGAGATCCCAGATGGTTTCCCCAGGCCTCCTAACTCTCCCATAGAGAAATTTAAGGAGAAGGAATAATTCAAAGATTCTGTCAAGGGAACGCTTAGTGCTTCCAAAGACCCCCACAGACACACGAAACAGTCAGCTGCCTTGAGTTTCGAGGGTCCATTCTGCTTCCCACCCTGACAGCTGAAAGACCAGATCAATCAAGGGGTTAATTATACAGATCATTTTCCTGGCTCCCATGGGCATTAGGGTTATAGATGGCTGCATATTTATGCAGCTGCTGTTAAAAATTCAACTGCAGCATTTATTTCAATGAACTCCTTTGACTACATGTTCAGCAGATGCACTAGGGGACTACATAAAACATTATCTCTATTAGCTCAAATTTTCCAACTCCTTAAAAGCTTCCAGTGACTGAAAGAAAAATGCATCTGTAATATACCCCCTGCCATTACAAATACATTCATTAAAATACAAAGGGCTTGATAATAAGTGAGCATGAAGCACATGCATGCACACACACGCATATGGGTTAGCTCGAATGTGGACTTTTAAAAATAGCACATTAAGTTTAAGACTTTACAGTCACTGACCTGGAGACCATATACAAGCCATCAAGGCACTGCAGTTTTAAATTGTAATGATCCTTGCAACACCTTAGATGTTTTCTAAGTACCCTTTAATCTTGGAGAGGTTTTATTTATTTATTTATTTTTTGCTAGAGGGTGTGTGCTCTTGCCAGAAAGAGAGAGAAAGTGAGAAGTCACCCCCCAGGGGGGATGGCCATGCCACGATCCCTTCTCTTCCATTTTCCCCTCGGGATCTTGGGCACGCACGCACATGTGCCCAGCATGAGTTTCAGCCACCTGGTCCAGGAATAGAACCGTAGTCGACTACATGGGAGTCCAGCGACATAGCCATTATGCCAACTGCTGGTTCCCTTTCATCTGAAATGCCCAGTGCTGCCTATGCTGTGAGTTGAGAACAGCAGTTGCTTCTGCGCTGTTGGACTCTGAGTGGACAGAAGGGAGGTGCACATTCTTGGGGGGCTTTAGTATGCCCTGGCCCAACTTCCGGCCTCAAATCTACTCCCAAACAGAAGGGGGTTTGTAGTGCAATATTAACTCATACCGGTGGATGCCCCACCTTTGCCAAAATCTACTCAGGGAGAAGCACCCAAATAGATCAAGGCTTTGCCAGGTATCTCTCGGACACCTTTGAAAGGAGGGTATGAGTCGATCCTTTCAAGACTGTCTGCAGTGGCTTTGCCCGACATTAGATGGCACGGCCTTTTCTGGAATGCCCATGTTAGCACACCCTGGTTATCTAGCTATGTAGACCTAGAGAAGGCAACCAGTCACGGTTACCTGGGAAATGCAGAGAGCTTCTTCTGCCCTGACCCCCGAGTGTAGAGGTGTCTCTTCATAACCACCAAACAGTAAGTCAAAAGAAACAGTGCAAAATAAGTTTAAGACTTTACAGTCACTGACAGACCTGGAGACCATATACAAGCCATCAAGGCACTGCAGTTTTAAATTGTAATGATCCTTGCAACACCTTAGATGTTTTCTAAGTACCCTTTAATCTTGGAGAGGTTTTATTTATTTATTTATTTTTTGCTAGAGGGTGTGTGCTCTTGCCAGAAAGAGAGAGAAAGTGAGAAGTCACCCCCCAGGGGGGATGGCCATGCCACGATCCCTTCTCTTCCATTTTCCCCTCGGGATCTTGGGCACGCACGCACATGTGCCCAGCATGAGTTTCAGCCACCTGGTCCAGGAATAGAACCGTAGTCGACTACATGGGAGTCCAGCGACATAGCCATTATGCCAACTGCTGGTTCCCTTTCATCTGAAATGCCCAGTGCTGCCTATGCTGTGAGTTGAGAACAGCAGTTGCTTCTGCGCTGTTGGACTCTGAGTGGACAGAAGGGAAGTGCACATTCTTGGGGGGCTTTAGTATGCCCTGGCCCAACTTCCGGCCTCAAATCTACTCCCAAACAGAAGGGGGTTTGTAGTGCAATATTAACTCATACCGGTGGATGCCCCACCTTTGCCAAAATCTACTCAGGGAGAAGCACCCAAATAGATCAAGGCTTTGCCAGGTATCTCTCGGACACCTTTGAAAGGAGGGTATGAGTCGATCCTTTCAAGACTGTCTGCAGTGGCTTTGCCCGACATTAGATGGCACGGCCTTTTCTGGAATGCCCATGTTAGCACACCCTGGTTATCTAGCCATGTAGACCTAGAGAAGGCAACCAGTCACGGTTACCTGGGAAATGCAGAGAGCTTCTTCTGCCCTGACCCCCGAGTGTAGAGGTGTCTCTTCATAACCACCAAACAGTAAGTCAAAAGAAACAGTGCAAAATTGTGAGAAATGTTTTCAATTGTTTTGTGTAAAAATATGAAAAGACTAACTGCTGAAAATAGTACTCTGAGATCCTAAGGCCACCCTGACAGAATGGCTCTGCCTATAGTCGAGGTTGTTAGGAAGGATTCTTCTGCAGGTTCTGATCCCTCTAGAACTGAGAATTAGTTTGTTCTTAAAAACTCGTAATGAAAGAAACCCTGAGATTCTCTCTGTAGGGCCTGGAGAGCACCTGGCCTTCCTTATTGGGAAATAGGGGTTGTATGACAAGGAGCATTGTGAGTGGACAGCACCCGCCCAGTGAGCTGGAGCCGCACGCACAGCCAGTGAGTGGAAATCGCCCTGTATATTAGAAAGGCTAGTTTGCTGGGGCCAACAGGTCATGTATGTGGTGGTTACGATGCCGGACTCCCACATGGCCGGCTATGATTCGAGTCCTGGACCTGGTGGCTTGCTTTCTCACTCTCTCTCTCTCTCTCTCTGTCTCTCTCTGGTAAGCACACATCCCCTACAGCAAATTAAAAAATAATACTACTAAATAAAATTAAGTAAATAATTCCTAGGAAAAAAAAGCTAGATTTTCTAGAGGAAAATGGAGAAGAGATTGCCACATAGCCATCCTCCCCAGGGGATGATTGTTCACTTTCCCTCTCTCTGTCTCTCTCTGGTGAGCACATACACACTATGGCAGAAAAAAAAAAAAAAAAAGAAAAGGCTGGATTTGAGGTGAGGGATGTAGGGGTTATCAATACGGGGCGATCACCCCTCTCCCCAATGCTGACTAGAGCGAGGTGGACACCCTCCTTCCATTACTCTCATTTGGCCAACAAGAAACTGATGCCCAAGGAGATTGCACCGCAGCAAATCAGGGCAATGCCAAGACTCTCCTGGTCTCCTAACACTGGGTTCAATTTTTTCCACATGGTTTTCTCACTGAAACCCTTCCCCTCCTTCAGTGTATGTAAGTGCATGCCGGTAGAACCCTTTTGAGGCCTTCAGTGGCCAGTAATATAGGAACGTGGGCTAATGTGGAATCGTTGTCTCTCTGTGGGAAGAAAAGATTTTCTTAACTACATTACTTTTTGGAAAGGTTTTTGTTATAGGGCACGTGCACTCTTCAAAGAGACAGAGACAGAGAGACAGAAAGCAAGAAATCACTCCCCAGGAGGGATGGCATGCCGCAATTCCTTCTCCTCCATTCTCCTCTCAGGATCTTGGGCACGCACATGCGCCCGCGTCCAGTGTGAATTTAAGCCACCAGGTCCGAGACTCAAACCACGGTCAACTACATGGGAGTTCAGCAACATAGCCATTACGCTAACTGCTGGTCCCCTTAACCACATTTCTGAGCCTCAACTCCTGAAATACCTGATCATACCCTTCTTTGGTCCTAATGCTCTCACAGGCTGAGTGGGTTCCAATTAGCAGCAAAATGTCTTAAATAATGATTTCAAGAGAAAATGGACACAGAAAATCTAAGAGAAATAGACACAGAAAATCTAAGAGAAAATGCAGCTCCGGGTTGGCCGGGTAACGACCCGATCTCGAGGTGTCGCCAACCAAGCCAAAGACAGGGCAGTTAGCCCTCCCCCCACCTCCCTTCTCCCTGTCTCTCTAAGGATCTCCAAACAAAGAGAGATGGAATAAGTAAATCAGTTCATTCGAAGCCGACAATTCACCTCCTGAGCCTACTATGTTTGGGGTTCACCGCACTTAGGAGGTTTCGCCCTCAGCCTCTCTCTGACAGCAGGAGAGAACTGAGAGCAGGAAACAGTGACAGTGGAGATGCCTGGGCCCGATGGTGGACTGCTGGTCTAGGGTGGATTACTTGGCTTGAATTTCATATCAAAAGTGGCTCTTGGTAAAATCCAAAGGGACTTTTAAAAGTCCCTAGATGAGGCCAGCAGGTGACATGGTGGTTAGGGGTGCTGGGCTCCCACATGGCCAACCGTGGTTCAAGTCCCGGACTTGGTGGCTTGCTTTCTCACTTTCCTCTCATTTCGTGGAAAACAGTCATTCAAAAATGCGGGAACCAGCAGTTAGCGTAATGGCTATGTCGCTGGACTCCCACTTAGTCAACCGCGGTTCACGTCCCAGACCCGGTGGCTTAAAACTCATGCTGGGTGCATGTGCGTGCATGCCCAAGATCCTGAGAGGAGAATGGAGGAGAAGGGATTGCGGTGTGACCATCCCCCCTGGGGGGTGATTTCTCGCTTTCTATCTCTATGTCTCTCTCTGTCTATCTGGCGAGCGCACGCGCCCTATAGTGAAAATCTCTCTCAAAAAAAAAAAAAAATGGGTTCATTTTGGTTGGAAGAAATGTCAAATCCAGGCACAGTTTCTTCATAATACACATTTTTCAAACCTTTTGGAAGACCTCATACGCTGCTGCCTAAGGGAGTGCCAGAACCACTTTGCAAGAGATCTTGTACATCCAGCAGTCAGCAGATGCTTACCTATTGGCCCGCTCATTCACCAGAGAGAGAGAGAAAGTGAGAAAGCATTCCCCCACGGGGATGGTCACACCACGATCTCTCCTCCTCCATTTCTCCTTTCAGTATTTTGGGCACACACTTACATGCACCCAGCACATGTCTCAAGCTGCCAGGTCCAGGATTTGAACCACAGTCAGTCATGTAAGATCTAGTTACCTTAAGTACCTGCTACCAACTGGCCTGGACTGCTTTTGTAAGAGACCTGATTTTACAGAAAATAGAGAAGTGATAGTAGAAATTTCAGACACTTTTTAGAATATCCTTCCTTTTCCAACCAGTCCTAAAAATCACTTCTGATAGACTCTCCTTCTCCTTCTTGGTAACTTTGCCTGAGAAACCAGCCTCTTACAGGTCTGACTTCTTCCAGGAATATTTGTCCCTCTTTAATTTGGTAATTTCTATGTTTCAGGATCCTGGAGTCCATTTCTCTTGTAGACAAACTTTTTTTTTAAGAATTATTTTGTTTGGGGACCAGCAGATGGCATGATTATGTTGCTGTATTCTCACATAGTCCACTGCAGTTCAAGTCCCGAACCCAGCAGCTTAAAACTCACACTGGGCGTGTGTGTGGGGTACACAAGATCCTGAGAGGAGAATGGAGGAGAAGGGATTGCTGCAAGGCCATCCCCCCAAGGTGTGATTCCTCACTTTCTATCTCTCTATCGCTCTCTGTCTCTCTGGTGAGTGCACGCACCTTATAGAAAAAAACTCTCTCTAAAATAAAATAATAATAATAAAATTATATTATTAACTTTATATTTCTTTATTTATTTACTTTTAATTTGACCAAATAAGGACAGAGCAAGAGAGAGATAGAGGGAAAGTGAGAAAGCAAGCCTCCAGGCCCGGGACTCAAACCACAGTGGTCCATGTAGGAATCCAGTGCCCTTGACCACCTCGCCACCTGCTGGCCCCAGTAGACAGACTTTTTACTTTGCTTCCTGCTCCTTCCTCTTTTCTCCTCTTAGAAGGATTTTATTTTTATTCTTATATGTATAATATCCATTTTGAGATTTATTCTCCTGGCAACAGCCCTAGAGAAAAACACTGGTGAGCAAAGTGGAGACTTCTGGGAAAGGGAAGTTGCATTAAATAATAAAACCCACGCTCGTGGGGATGGTTTTGCACCATCTACTCCTGAGGGAGTGAATTTTGGCGGGTTTTGCTTTTTCCTTTGGTTTAGTCCTATATACATTCCAGGGTAGCTACAATGGTGAGAGCAAGACAGAATCCATTCCAAAAAGCAATTTTATGTGAGAGTTGTTTTTATTTTCCTTTAGAAAAACTGTGATTTTTTTTTTTTCCACTTGAGACCTCAGTAAAGTTAATAAACAATCCATAACTTTTTTTTTTTTTTTTAGTGATCCATTACTTTTGGGAGCATTGACTCTCCAGGAAAGGGATTTAGACACTTTGATGGGCAAAGTGTGACGGGGACGCTGTAACGGAATGCTGTCCTCTGACAGGACACAGGAAGGGCCACGCTTGACTTCTTCCCTTCAGTGCAGCGACACAAAGAGCGTCCCTCGCCCCTCGTTCCCGGGACCGCAGGAACGCCCAGGCTCGTTCCAAGCTCGGTCCTTCAGCGCCACCTGGTGGTAACTCGTCTAATCAAGCTTTTATCCAATAAAATGGAGGAAAAAAAAAAACTTCATAGATTTCTTTTTAAAGGTCCTAACTTGACAAAAGTTTCACTCATACAGTCATAAGTTCACAGATGTAGGCAAAGTTCATATAAAATGACACTGATTCCATCACTGTCCATTCAGGGATTCACCGGGCCTTTGGCACACCAGAATGAGCTCAGTTTTATGGGTTTGTTTTTTGGTTTCTGGTTTGGGGTTTTTTTTCTTCAGAGATTTTTGCTATAAGACACATGTACTTGCCAGAGAGACAGAAAGAGAGAAACTCCCTCTCCCAGGGGAGCGACCAGGCCACAATCCCTTCTCCATTCTCCTCTTGGGATTTTGGGTACTCACACGCACACACAGCATGAGTTTCAAGCAACTGGATTCGGAGCTCAGCGGTGACCACGTGAGAGTTCAGGGCCTTAACCACTGTGTCACCTACTGGCTCCTTCGCTGGGATTTCTTTCATTTTTAATTATCATAGTTGTTACCGAAACAAGAATACAAAAGAGGACATTTTATAAAGTGTAAGGTAATAACTTTAAAATAATATCAGTAAGTTTCCTTTTATGTGGCACAAATACTATTTCTTTGAAAATAGTGTTTTATTGTTAAAGAGAGATTACCTTTAATGATTAAAACGTGTTTGAGGAAAAAACAAGTTCTTCCTACTTGAGCTTCATTCATAACTCAGGATTAAGAAAAGTGTGAAGTTTGTTTGTTTAGAACTATTTTATTTATTTATTTATTTAAATTTTGCTGTGGGGCCTGTGTGGTCACCAGAGAGACAGAGAGAGAAGGCAAGCTGGCAGGTCAGGGATTCAAACCATGTCCAGCCATGCGGGAGTCCAGTGCCTTAAGCATGCTACTTGCTGACCCCAGTTTGTTTCGTTTTATATTCTAGATTATTCTTATGAAATAGGATGTTGGTACCTGTCCCTCCCTGAGAAAAATACAAGAACTAGGACTGGCCCCATGGCCTGGTGGTTGAGGGAGCTGGATCCCACATGCCGACCACACAGCTTGACTCCTGGCCCCATTGGCTTGGGAAACACTCACGGTGCATGTGTGTGTATGCATGCCCCAAAAAGCTAACAGGTTGGAAAAATGGAGAAAGGATTGTGGCATGACCCCACCCCATTGAAAGTTGTTTTTTCCCTCTCCCTTTCTATCTCTCTGACAAGCACACATGCCCGCTGGCATTAATATTTTTTTAATTATATATATGAATGAAAATAATAGGAGCTATCATAGTTTCAGAATGATAGAGGGACCTTAAAGTTATTCTGAAAATAAAAATGTATAGATGAAAGATGAACACCTATTTGAAGCTCAGGATGTACATTAAAAGCTGAAATCTATGGTCCAACCCCATAGTCTAGTGGTTAGGGGAGCCACATGCATGTCTGACCCTAACAGTTTGAATCCTGGCTCTGGCAACTGGAAAACCATGCCAAGCAGGTGAGTGTGTGGGCCCAAAATCCTGACGGGATGGAGAAATGCAGAAGGGATTGCACCATGACCACACCCCATTGGAGGGTGCTTTCTCCTCCTTCCTCTTTCTCTCTGACAAGCACATGAGGGGCCTCTGGAAATTTTTTTTAAAAAGCTAAAGTACATTTTTATCATTATACTTTTACCTAAAATAGAGTGCAACAAAACATTTCTATTAATTAAAGCCAGATTATACTAGAGTTGGTTTTTTTGGTTTTTTTTTTAAGACAGCGACTCCATTTTCTTTTATTTAATTTTATTTATTTATTGTTATTCTTCCATGTGACCAGAGAGAGACAGAGAGAGAGAAAGAGAAAATGAGAAAGCAAGCCTCCAGGTCTGGGACTTGAACCTCGCTCAGCCATGTGGGAATCTAACACCCAACCACCAAGCCACCTGCCAGCCCCAAACAAGAATGCACTTTATAAATGAATTCATATTTGTAAATTCTCACACACAACCCACCCCAAGAACTCAAAGCCTGAAAGAAATGAACGAAGTCTCCGACTATCCAATGATGAAAGTCACGTCATCTGAAACGTAAGTTTTGAATGCATAGTTTGGAATGGAGCAGGGAAACTGAGGGGCCTGGTCAGGCATATGTAGTTTGAATCAGTGGCATGGAGGTTGGGCTGCTGGATCCCACATGGCCAACTGCACAGTTTGAGTCCCAGCCCGGCAGCTTGAAAATCACGCCAGGCGGATGTGTGTGCATGTGTGTGCCAAAAACCCCAAGAGGAAAGTGGAGGAAAAGAGATTGCAGCACGGTTATCCCCACCAGGGGTGGTTTCTCACTTTCTCTTCCTCTCTCTCTCTGGTAAGTGTACATACCCTATAGCAAAACAAAACAAAACAAAAATTCTAATAAAAATAAGTCACTTTTCAGCATCTATTATCTGCCTGGCACTGTTCTAGTGTTTTCGTGTATCATCTCATTTAATCTTTACAACCACCTCAGGAGGTATTTCCCACAAGCACCCCATTCTTGGACATGAATTAGCTCCTACACAATTGGTAAGTGGGGGAGTGGTGTTTGTAGCACATCGAGCTGGTTCATACTTGATTTTTCCCAGCACATAAATGTTAAGTTTTTAATTGCCAACTAAAAAAAATAACAAAACAAAAACTCTGAAAATATATTCTTTTTATTAAAGTGGTAGGTACGCAGAGATTAGACAATGTCCTCTGGTACCTACAACTTCACAGCGGGGGCTCGAGCCCCAGAGCAGGAGGCCGCTGTGATTCTCAGTGCCATTTCCTATATAGAAGCACACAAGTACTTTCGCTGGGAGTGCTATTGCTTTTGTTCATGCTCTGAGTACAGAGTTCCACAGGTGTTATGTGGTCTGCCCGAACATCCTTTTCCTGTTGATGCCATTATTTTTAGTGTGTGATTTTACAGAATTTTTTCAGAAATGCATAGTTGGTACATGAAGTTATAACAGAGACATGTATCACTGTGCCCATTTTACAGCTAGGAAGACTGAGGCACCACGAATTCAGTCATCTTTCCAAGATGCCACAGCAATTACCTAATGAAGCCACAATTTAAATCCACTTTGGTTATAGGCACTGCTTTCCAATAAACATTATAGCCACTAAATATGATATTATAAACAAACGTTAACATATGTGATGGTTTTCATTATGTTCACAAATTCTGTGTTTCTCTGCCTTTGAAAAGGAGAGCTTGATCTGCTTCATAGATCTGACCCAAAAGAATAGGCAACAAAAGCACTGCACTGTGTTTCTCTGCCTTTGAAAAGGAGAGCTTTATCTGCTTCATAGATCTGGCCCAAAAGAATAGGCAACAAAAGCAAAGATAAGTGGCACTGCTTCCAATTAAAGTTTCCGCTGAAAGGGGCCAGCTGGTGGTGTGGTAAGTAAGGTGGTTGGATCCCTCATGCCTGACTTTGCAGTTCGAGTCTCAGACTGAGGCTTAAAAAATGCACCAGGTCCACGTGCGTGCAGGCCCAAAATCCCAAGGAGAGAATGGAGGAGAAGGTATGGAGGCATGGCCGTCCCCTTGGAGTGTGACTTCTCATTCTCTCTCTCTCTCTCTCTATTTCTATCTATCTATCTTTCTCTTTCTCTCTTCTCTGTCTCTCTGGTGAGCACACAGCCCCCATAGCAAAAACAAACAACCAAAAGATATATATATTCTGCTCAGCAAAGAAAACAGTAAACAGTGAAAAGGCATCATGCAGTATGAGAAAAAATACTTGCAAACCGTCTGATAAGGGGTTAATATCCAAAATATGGGACCAGCAGCTGATGTAACGGTTAAGATGTTAGACTTCCACATGGCCAACTGTGGTTTGAATCCCAGATTCAGAGCCTTGAAACTCACACTGGGCATGTGTGCATGCATGCCCAAAATCCCAGGAGAAGAATGGAGGAGAAGGGATTGTGGTGTGGCCATCCACCTGTGTGTGGAAGGGTGATTTCTTGCTTTCTCTCTCTCTCTCTCTCTCTCTCTCTCT
>NW_006159550.1:3634041-3635902 GCF_000334495.1 Tupaia belangeri chinensis | reverse complement strand
GAACCTTAATAACAAAACCTTCCCCCTTAAAAAAAAAAAAAAAAAAAAAAAAAACGAGTATAAGAAACATTTTTCTTTTTAAAAAATTAATTTATTTAATTCCATTTGTTATTATCATTTTTAAATTTGACCAGAGAGAGAACGGGAAAGTGAGAAAGCAAGCCATGAGGTGCAGGGCTCGCACACTGGTAGGCCATGTGAGAGTCCAGCTCTTTAACCACCACACTACCTGCTGGCCCCAGTATAAGAAATTCTTACAATTCAACAAAAACACATCACTCAATTTAAAAATGGGCAAAAGACTTGAATAAATATTTCCCTACCAAAAACATACAAATGGCCAATAAGTATACGTAAAGACGCTCGAAATCACGAATTATCAGAAAAATGCAAACTAAAACCACAATGAGATATCATTTTATGCCTATTAAGATAACCATTATCAAAACAGAAAACAGCAAATGTTGGCAAGCACTTGGGAAAAGGAGAGCATGCGTGTGCTGCTGGTGAGAAGGTAAGATGGTGTGGCCGCGTGAACAATAGCATAGAAGCACCTCGAAAGGTAAAAACAGAACTACCATGTGAGCTGGCAACCCACTTCTGGGTATTCATCCAGGAGCTGAAAACAGGGTCTCGAAGAGCTCTTGCACTCGCATGTCCTTTTCACCATTATTCTCAGTAGAGTGGCCCCCAACCCACTTCTTCCAAAACAATCGAACCCTCTAGCAGTTCCATATGAACCTTGTTCCAGTCCTTTTGTTGCTAATAACAGAACGTTGAATGTCTTATAAGAATAGAAGTTTATTCCGTTCATAGTTTGGAGGCCCAAGGGCCAAGGGCCACAAGCAGTGTGTTCTTGCTGTCACAGACACGTCTGCGTCCATGTGTCTACATCTTTCCCTCTCCTGATAAACCCACCCGAACTTAAACACGAGGACTCATCTGGATGGCTTCATCCTCACAAATACTCCCATATTTCAATGCCATTATTAAAGGTTTCACCTTCTTACTCCTGTCACAACCAAATCTCAACATAGGAATTTGGGGAGAACAAATTCGAAGCACAGCAAGTGCCTCTCCCAGAAAAGATCTACGTCGTAGAAGCAGCAACAATCCCTGTTCCCTTGCCCAGGAATATCCAGAGGAATGGATTAAGCATAGGGTACACCAGTGGCTGCTGTCCTGTGCCTTCTGGGATGGCTTTATCTGTCCAACCACAGATAGGCTGTGCATAATTTTAAAAGTGTAATCTGTGTCCATCCTTATTACTGGAAACCAGCTGGACTCTAATTTCCATTATATTTATTAAAATGGAGCATTGCTTATGTAAAAAGCATTTGTTTACCTAAAGGCTATGACTAACAAGAAAAATCATGCCTCGAGTGGATGCTTTTTTAGGTCTTAAAACCACTCTGGCACTGTGGCCAGTGAGGTACAAACCTAGGGGCAGGGCTGTAGGTTTGTCTTTCTGGACTTTTCCCCCCCTTTACACTAACATGAAGGAGGCTGGCAATCGTTGGGTGACAGAACACCGACAGCACCTCCAAACAGCAGTCTCTGAAGCTCGGTCTGTGGGAATATTCCACAGAAAAACAGGCACATCATTAAGCCATAGAAAAGCATTAAACAAATAATGGTTTCCAGAAAAGGAGAAGAAGAAACAGACATTTCCCAGAGCTCACAGGGAGGTTGTATCGGAATATGAGTGAAAGGAACAAGAATAAATGCGTTCTCGTGAACTCCCACATTCGAGATAAAAAGCCAAAGCCACGGAGATGGGAAGAAGGGAGGGAGAAGGAGAGGAGAAACGGGGGAGAAGGAGAGGAGAAACGGGGGAGAAGGAGAGGAGAAACGAGGGAGA
>NW_006159550.1:3627313-3630525 GCF_000334495.1 Tupaia belangeri chinensis | reverse complement strand
AATGGGGGAGAAGGAGAGGAGAAATGGGGGAGAAGGAGAGGAGAAATGGGGGAGAAGGAGAGGAGAAATGGGGGAGAAGGAGAGGAGAAATGGGGGAGAAGGAGGGGAGAGAGAAGGAGAGGAGAAATTGGGGAGAAGGAGAGGAGAAATGGGGGAGAAGGAGAGGAGAAATGGGGAGAAGGAGAGGAGAAATGGGGAGAAGGAGAGGAGAAACGGGGGAGAAGGAGAGGAGAAATGGGGGAGAAGGAGAGGAGAAATGGGGAGAAGGAGAGGAGAAATGGGGAGAAGGAGAGGAGAAACGGGGGAGAAGGAGAGGAGAAATGGGGGAGAAGGAGAGGAGAAACGGGGGAGAAGGAGAGGAGAAATGGGGGAGAAGGAGAGGAGAAATGGGGGAGAAGGAGAGGAGAAACGGGGGAGAAGGAGAGGAGAAATGAGGGAGAAGGAGAGGAGAAATGGGGGAGAAGGAGAGGAGAAATGGGGGAGAAGGAGAGGAGAAATGGGGCCTGAGCAGGGTGTGCAGGCGGAGGGAGGCTGGGGGGCGGGGTAGGCTGGAGAAAGCGAGGACGACGATCAAGGGGAAAGGAGAAGAGGGAGGGAGGAAAGTGAGAGCCCTTGAGGTCTTGCAGGGGTTCCTGGAGAGCCCTTCACACTGGAAGAAAGAGGCCCTTTCTCAAGGAAGCCTTTACTCCGTCTTTTATCTTCGTTTCCTACAAGAGATTTCTGAAGGGGGAAAAAAGGCCTCATCCTCACTGAACACAAAAAGTCTGAGGACTCGCTAATTAGGTTCTTAACCTCCATTGTGAGTAGGGTCTTGGACTGCAGGGAGACCTCTCCCTCTGACCCTCCACACATGTGTGTGTACACATTTACTTGTGTATGCACACCCGAGCACAGCCATATGCACACCCATGCCCGTGTGCATTCACAAACACACTCACACACTCTTACCCTCACTCTTGGGCACCCCTCTGCCCACCCTTCTAGACATCAAAGACCTTATCCTCATCAGGAACTGTGCCCAGTGCCCTGGGATTCCGACTCCACCTACCTCATCTCCAGGAAAATACTCTCCTCGAGAGCAGTTTGAGATTGAACCTGTTCTGGGACCAGCAGTTAGCGTAATGGCTATGTCGCTGGACTCCCATGTAGCCAACTGCGGTTCGTGCCCTGGACCCGGTGACTTAAGCTCACGCCGGGCGCATGTGCATGCGTGCCCAAGATCCCGAAAGGAGAATGGAGGAGAAGGGATTGCAGCGTGGCCATCCTCCCTGGGGGGTGATTTCTCACTTTCTGTCTCTCTGTCTCTGTCAGGCGAGCGCATGCACCTATAGCAAAAAAGCCTCTCCAAAAAAAAAAATAATAATAATAAGAGATTGAACCTGTTCTAATAAGGTAGGAGAAGAGACCCTAAGAATATAGTTAGGGTACAGGTCCAAAATGGAATCACAAGATGGCTGCTGGGAGAGACCGCTTACAGCAGTAGCTCAATGACTGACCAGGACCTAGACCTAAAACGAAGGTTTTTTCCCAGGCACTACCACATTCCTGGAAGATAAGATCATGTTTTTTATTCCCCAAAGTTTCTAGACAAAAAATTTTCTGACCTTCATACTCCAAAATTAGGGGGAAAAAATGACTGGACCCATCCAGCATGTGGACATTCCGCCCCCCCACACACACACACACACGCACATGAGGGTAATGCATGCGTAAGAGAAACCCAGAAAAAGTCACTCTTAACCCAGACAAAAACCCTCTGCCTCTGTTTTTCCTCAGCATCCTATATTTCCAGGACCTGCTCCTTGCTTGGGAGCTCTGCTCTTCCTTCCCCTCTTAATAAACTGCACTTGCTATCCCCTCTCCGTGTCAGTGTCTCTAATTCTTCATGAGTGTGAAACAAGGGCCTGAACCCTGCACCCTCTCCTGCACCAATAAAAAAAAGGGAGTGGATTAAAACACTTTTGAGGAAAATGCTGGAAGAGCTAGCTGCGGAGGTGTAAGACAACACCCTTGCAGTGCTGAAGCCACATGGGAAAGTCCCAGATTTGTGTCCTGGGGCCTTCCTGTTAATGCCCAGTGCACACACACATGCCCGTGATCCTGGCTGGCTGGAACTGGGAGTGGATTGTGGTATGAAAACCCTATTTGTGGTCTCTCTCTCTCTCTGAAGATATAAATAATTAAACTTGAAAAAATACTTGAAAGAAAAAAGTGAAGCGAAACAGAATAAGAGAGGGAAGGGAGAGGACCACGTGGTCTGCACTAAGAGCCTACCACACGCAAATGCTCAAGTATTCTACACGTCCTCTCATTCATGCCTCAAAACGATGCGAAGAGAATCTGTCTATCCTGTTTTGAAGGAAAGGAAAAGATAAGGAAATCAAGGGTCAAAAAGCCTAATTTGTCCAAAAAGCACACAGTGAAATCCAAACCCAGATCTGAACCACGCCTGCCTGCCTGAGTAAGGAATTCAGAAATATGTGCAATGGGAGATGAGTCTCTAGGGCCAGCTAAGCTCATTTTGTTCTAGATGTGACTATTGCTCCTGTACACGGGACGCCCTGCGAGAAGACAGGTGAGCCTAGAGACTCTGGTTACTCCCAGGATGGCAGGCCCTGAGTTCATCAGTGTTCCACTCATCTTACTGATTCGTCTTGGGGCCCTCTCTTTTTTCACTCCTTCCTCATTCTGCAAGTTCTCTGGTCACATTGCAGGTATGTGTTCTTGAAAGCCTCCATAAATCTCCATTTTAAAAAAAGCCTCCATATAAAGACCACATACAGGGACCAGCAGACGGCATAGTGATTAAGGCGTTGGACTCCCGCGTGGTCAACCATGGTTTGAGTTCACACACATGCCCAAAATCTCAAGAGGAAAAGGAACTGCAGGACTTGGGGGGAGGGGGGGAGATGATTTCTCACCGTCTTCCTGTCTCTCTGGCAAGTGCGCACACCTTGTAGCAAAAATCTATGTTAAACACACAACACATACAAACAAATTAAAAGGAATGTGCCAAGCCAGCTGGTGGTGCGGTGGTTAAGGCAACTGGACCCCACATGGCCAACTTCGAGCTGAAATCCCGGATCCAGCAGCAGTTTGAAAAACATGCCGGTGTGTTTGCATGCATGTCCAAAATCCCAAGAGGAAAATGAAGAAAGGATTGTGGCATGGTCATTCTCTCGGGGGGTGGGGGGGAGTTTTCACCTCTCTCT
>NW_006159550.1:3610123-3627274 GCF_000334495.1 Tupaia belangeri chinensis | reverse complement strand
AAAAAAAAAAAAAAAAAAAGGAAAGAAACACGCCCACCCCTAGGACCAGGCAGCCCAGCTGTAATGGTGGCTGCTTATGGGGTGGTTTGGAGCTGACCTGTGAGAGGGGTCTCAAGTCAGGTTCCATTTCTCCAAATAGAACTTGATCTGCTGTTGGCTTCTGAATGAATATGGTCAGTTGTTACTCTGTAAAGTGTGATAACAGGATTTCCCATGAGGTGTTTTAGAAAGCTTTTGAAGTGCTTGGGTGAAAAGAACCACAATACAATCTTCTTTTTTTTTTTTTTTTTTTGCTTTTTTTGAATGTCAATATCTCACATCCACTTTTCAGTTACCCTTTAAGAGCAGCTGGAGTGTGTTATGCTCCAAAGCTGCTGATTCAGAATGAGAAATCAGTCACTGAAAATAGTATAAGGGGTTTTTTGTTTTTGTTTTTGAGAGGTTTTTTTGCTATAGGGCACGTGTCCTCGCCAAAAAGACAGAGAGAGACAGAAAGTGAGAAATCACACACCCCCCTCCCAGGGAGGATGGCCATACCACAATCCCTTCTCCTCCTTTCTCCTCTCAGGATCTTGGGCACGCACGCACGCACACGTGCCTGGTGTGCGTTTAAGCCACCAGGTCTGGGACTTGAACCGTGGTCAACTACATGGGAGTCCAGCGACATAGCCACTATGCTAACTGATGGTCCCAGTATAAGGTTCTTTTAAAAGAGCTAACATAGCCCTTCTAAGAGCTCTCTCCTGAGCCCCAGAGAGGACCTCAAAGTCCTGGATTTTCTCTTGCAGGTAGAGCCTCCTCACCCACAATGCACAGGCCTTGGGTAACAAACGCTGTGAGCAGTTTGGTAAACTCGGAGTTGCATCCTGGCATCACCATGAACTAGCCACCAAATCCTGAGTAAATGTCTCCACCATTCCGGCCTTTATCCCATTACCCACGAAATGGAAAACATCATGGTTCCCACTTCAAACCTCAGAAGCGCTGGACCAGAACAGAGGTCCCGTGTGCCTGGGTCTGACTGTGATACACCTCACCATGTGATTTGCAAACCCAAGCCCCGCTTCCCTTCTCAGTTTCTACTGCCTCCGTCTCCTTCAGCTCGTTCCCCGACTGCCCCTTTTCTCTCACGTGTAAGAATTCCTAGTTCCTGTTTTTAAGTCATCACGAATCTGACCTTGAAGTTACACAAGAAAGGATATATCTTTTTAAAAAGACTGCAGAACCTGAATATTTATGACGTGCCACATCAAGATGTCCTGGCAAAGAAACATAATTCTTGTCACCAATGGCTACTGAAAAATGACTTTCTGGATACACCAGTGGCATTTTTATCTTTCAGAGGCTGACAGATAATGGGATTGCAAGTTTCAAGCAGCAATCTCCTCATCTTTTTGTAATTTCTGGAAACAACAAGAAAAGAAAAAAAAAAAGTTAGGCCAGGCCCAGCCAATCAGAAGACCCCTCCGAAGAGGGCTGCAGAGGTTAAGCTCCACAGAGGACCAAATAGACACTGAACAAAATAACACACCACAGCCAGAAGCCCTGTCCTGCAAGCGGTCTAAGCTACTGTATGCTCTTTGGAGGGTCCTATGGTTTGCATATCCCCACCAGACTCTTACTACAATTGCCACCATAATAGTATTAAGAGGTGGGGCCTTTAAAAGGTGATTGATGCAGGGACCAGCAGTTAGCGTAATGGCTATGTCGCTGGACTCCCATGTAGTCAACTGCAGTTTGAGTCCCGGACCCGGTGGCTTAAATTCACACTAGGCACATGTGCGTGCATGCCAAGATCCCGAGAGGAGAATGGAGGAGAAGGGATTGTGGCGTGGCCATCCCCCTGGGGGGTGATTTCTCGCTTTCTGTCTCTCTGTGTCTCTCTTTGTCTTTCTGGCAAGTGCACGCACCCTATAGCAAAACCCTTTCCAAAAAAAAAAAAAGTGATTGATGCTATTAACTCAGGAATGAATTCCTGGAAAAAGGATGAGTTTGGGACCAGTCAGTGGCAGCTGGATACCGAAAGGCCAACAGGGTGGTTCCGATCTCAGTTCTGGTGGCTTGAAAAACACACCGGTTATGTATGCTTGCATGCCCAAAATCTTAAAAGAAAGGAAAAATGGAGAGGGGACTGTGGTGTAACCATTCCCCGTGGGGAGGTGTTTTCTCACTTTCTCTCCCTCTGTCTCTCTCCAGTAGTACATGCATCCTCTGACAAAATTCAGGGAGGGAAAGGATGAGTTTAGGATGACCTGTCTTTCACATGTTCCTTCTGCCTTCCACCTTCTGACGCAGGATGCCCTGGAAATCTCTTGAAGTTTCCTGTTTCCAGAGTCAGGAGTCAAATAAAATTTTTTCTTTGTAAATCACCAAGTCTGTGGTGTTGCAGTATAGTAACAGGACATCAACCAAGATAGCAAAACTGACGTTCCTCTTCTTGGGTTGAGGATATCAGTGAAAAGCCAGAGGAATGTAAGATCTGCCCCAGAAATCGGATTAAGGGCCAATGGAGCTTTATGTGATATTCCATTATGGAGCTGTTTGTTTTAAGATTTCGAGGATTTTTGTTTTGTTTTGTTTTTGTTTTTGTTTTTGCTATGGAGCATGTGTGCTGGCTGGAGAGAAGAGAAACAGACAGAGAGACACTGAGAGAGAAAGTGAGAAATCACCTCTTGGGAGGGATGGCCATGCCACAATCCCTTCTTCATTCTCCTGGGATCTTGAGCATTCAAGCACATACACCCAGTGTGAGTTTCAAGCTGCTGGGTCCAGGATGCAAACCATGATCAACCATGTGGAAGTCCAGTGCTGTAAACACTATGCCACCTGCTGGTCCCTTATTGTGGAGTTTTTAAAAATGAATGTGATCATTCTTCTATTTGAAGCTATATAACACTCTCCTTATAATTCCTTTATTGGTGATTGTTATAGAATAAAAAATAAATATTTGGTTTTTGTCCTCAGTTCTTGGTACAGAGTTCCCAAACTCTGGAATCTCCAGAATGATAAATTGTCTTTCATATGCTAATGAGATTACTGGTGGCTGGAGAGCTCCTAGAGCTTCAGAATGGGGTCTGGTCACCAGAAAGACCAAGCACTGGGACCAGCAGTTAGCATAATGGCTATGTCGCTGGACTCCCACATAGTCGACCGCAGTTTGCGTCCCGGACCCGGTGGCTTAAAACTCAGGCCGGGTGCATGTGCGTGCGTGCCCAAAATCCTGAGAGGAGAATGGAGGAGAAAGGATTGTGGCGTGGCCGTTCCCCCCGGGGGGTGATTTCTCACTTTCTGTCTCTCTGTCTCTCTCTGTCTGGTGAGCACACACGCCCTATAGCAAAAACCTCTAAAAAAAAAAAAAAAAGAAAGAAAGAAAGACAGACCAAGCATTGAAATTTTCAGCCTCACCCCTCCAACTTTGAACAAGAGAGTAGGAGACCTTTAATAACCAGCGACCAGTGATTTAATCATTAACACTAGTGGAACCTCCATAAAACCTCTTAAACAATAGTGTTCAGAAAAGTTTCTGGATTGGTGAACATACCTGTATGCTAGAGGCACTTTAACTCCATGGAGCAGAATTGAACTGACTTGTTGAACACCCAGTTGGTGTCTAGACCATCACATAATTGGTTCCAGGTGTGGGAAAACATCCTAGAATCTGGCATTGCCCTATGTTATGTATGGTAAGTCGTGTTACTGGGTTTTTTCCCTTTCTATCAGTAGTGTTATTCGTTTTTTAGGGCAAGAACTGGGTCCTACTCATCTCTGTATTTTTTGGGATATTTTTTGACAACTAGAACAGAGCCTGCCACATGAAAGATTACTAAATAAGGCTGAAAGGGGACCAGCGGGTGGCATGGTGGTTAAGGTGCTGGACACTCCCATATGGCTGACCATAGTTCAAGTCCCAGACCTGGCAGCTTGCTTTCTCACTTTCTCTCTGCTCAAATAAAATAAATAAATGAATAAATAAATAATTAAATAAAATAATTTTTAAAAAAATAATAATGCTGAAAAGATTGAAGCTTTTTGTTTTTACTGCTCCTGGGGTTTTCTCTATGACTGTGCATGTTTAGGAAGATTGGGCTGAGGTGTGCTCATAGTACCAAGGCATCTAAGAACTATGGTATTCTGGGGTCACCAGGTGCCATATTGGTTAAGGTGCTGGACCCCCACATGGCTGACCACAGTTTAAGACCTAACCTAGTG
Source organism: Tupaia belangeri chinensis (assembly GCF_000334495.1). NCBI lineage: Eukaryota > Metazoa > Chordata > Mammalia > Scandentia > Tupaiidae > Tupaia > Tupaia belangeri. Next base: position 3,623,065 of record NW_006159550.1, on the reverse strand, counting down.
GCTTGAAAATCACACTGGCAGGACCAGAAGATGGTGTAATGCTTATGCCGCTGGACTGCCACGTAGTCTACTGAGGTTCAAGTCCCAGACCTGGCAGCCAAAAACTCACACTTGGCATTTGTGCATGCATGCCCCAAATCCCAAGAGTGGAGGGGAAAGGACTGCAGCAAGGCCATCCCCCAGGAGATGATTTCTCACTTTCTGTCTCTCTGTCTCTCCACTCCAGCAAGTGCACACTCCCTATAGCAAAAAAACTCTCTCAAAAATAAAAAAAGAACTTTTTAAGGGGCTAGCAGGTGGCATGGTGATTGAGGACACTGGAATTCCACATGGCCAACCACGGTTTGAGTCCCAGACCCGGAAGCCTGCTTTCTCACTCTCTCTCCTTCTCTCTCTGGTCAAATTAAAATAAAATGAAATAAATTAATAAAATAAATAAAGTTAATTTTTTTTTTAAAAATTACACTGCCACATGTCAATGTGAGCCCAAGAGGAGAAGGGACTGTGATATGACCATTCCTCCGGGGGGTTATTTCTCATTTTCCTTCTCATTCTCTCTGTCTGTCTTTATCTGGTAAGTGTATGTGCCCTATGGGAAAACTTTCAGAAAAAAAAAAAAGTCATGGCACTCACCATAATTTGTCTCCAAATGTTTCCGCACAGAACAATGAAAAAGGCTGCTGCTATAAGGGGTAGAGTCTGGGCAACAAGCTGGGTCCACTCACTAGGCCATGGGCCCTCAGCACAGCCACCCTCAGCGCTAGTGATTCAGATTCACGGCTCAGCAAATTAGACATTTTTCCCAACAGAATAGTCTTCCAGTTACACTCAAGTGCCGAAACTGTTACCGTCACAACCATGAGTGACTAGAGTCTATCAGGTGGGGAAACTGCTCATATCCCAATCAGCTGAGAAAATGTGGAATAAACTGAAGGAATGAGGAGAAACTCCCCAAGAACCGATCAATTGCAACTAAACAGGAGAAGGATGAAGAATGGACAGCGGGCCTTCATCTTTTTTGTTTGGTTTTGTTTTATTGGAGAGGTTTTTGCTATAGGGCATGTGCGCTCACCAGACAGACAGAGACAGAGAGACAGAAAGCGAGAAATCACCCCCCCAGGGGGGATGGTCACGCCGCAATCCCTTCTCCTCCATTCTCCTCTCGGGATCTTGGGCACACACGCACACGCGCCCGGCATGAGTTTTAAGCCACCGGGACGCGAACCGTGGTCAACTACGTGGGAGTCCAGCGACATAGCCATTACACTAACTGCTGGTTCCCAGCAGGCCTTCATCTTGTTCACTCTGCAGTCTCTTAGAGCTGAACGTGAATGCCAGGTTTGGTGTGTTCTTAGGTAACTAACCCCCTCAGTGTACTGCAATGCTATAATTAACAATAGCGATAGCATTGCAGTACACTGCGCTCCGTAGAGACAGGGCCGTGGCAGTGAGAGTCAGACAGGCACTGGGCGACTCTGCCTCAGATGAAAGATAACTAAACATGGGCAGAAGAGATCCTAAGAAGCCGAGAGGCAGAAAGAGCACAAGAAGAAGCACCCAGATGCTTCAGACAACTTCTGAGTTTTCTAAGACGTGCTCAGAGAGGTAGAAGACCACGTCTGCTAAAGAGAAAGGAAAGTTTGAAGATAGGGCAAAGGCGGACAAGGCCCGTTATGGAAAAGGAATGAAAACCTATATCCCTCCTAAAGGGGAAACAAAAGAGAAGTTCAAGGATCCCAATGTACCCAAGAGGCCTCCTTCGGTCTTTTTCTTGTTCTGTTCTGAATATCGCCCAAAAATCAAAGGAGAATGTCCTGGCCTGTCCATTGGTGACGTTGCAAAGGAACTGGCAAAGATGTGGAATCACACTGCTGCAGATGATGGACAGCCTATGAAAAGAAGGCTGCTAAGCTGAAGGGAAAATATGAAAAGGATATTCCTGCACACCGACCTAAAGGAAAGCCTGCTGCAGCAAAAAAGGGAGTTATCAAGAGAAGAGAGCAAGAAAAACAAAGAGGAGGAAGAAGACAAGGAAGAGAAAATGATAAGGAAGAAGAGGAAGATGAAGAGGATGTGGAAGAAGATGATGAGGATTAAGTTGGTTATAGCATTTCCCCCATCTATAAAGCATTTAACCCCCCTCTATACAACTCACTTCTTTTAAAGAAAAAAATTGAAAAATAAGGCTGTGTAAGATTTGTTTTTAAACTGTGCAGTGTCTTTTTTGAATAGTTAACACACTGCTGAATGTGTCTTTAGCTAGCCCTGTCCTGGTGGTATTTTCAATAGCCACTAACCTTGCCTGGTACAGTATGGGGGTTGTAAATTGGCATGGAAATTTAAAGCAGGTTCTTGTAGGTGCACAGCACAAATTAGTTATATAGGGATGGTAGTTTTTATCATCTTCAGTTGTCTCTGATGCAGCTTATACGAAATAATTATTTTTCTGTTAACTGAATACCACTCTGTAATTGCAAAAAAGAAAAAGAAAAAAGAAGGTTGCAGCTGTGTTTTGACATTCTGAATGCTTCTAAGTAAATAATTTTTTATTAAAAAAAAACAACCAAACAAACAAAATATGGGACCAGCAGGTGACATGGTGGTTAAGGGTGCTAGACTCCCTTGTGGACGACCGCAGTTTGGGCCCCAGACCTGGTGGCTTGCATTGTCTCTCTCATTCTCTCACTCTCTCACTCTGTCCCTCTATGGCCAAGTTGAAATAAATAAATAAATGGATAAATAAAGTTAAATAAAATAATTATTTTAAAGAAAAATAACTATAAAATAGAAAAGACTCAGAACTTCCAGCATATCTGTGGACAAGCGAGGGCAAGAAAGAGAGGACTTTCATAGCGATTTTACAGACTGTGCAGGGCTTGTCCACTGGTGGGAGAGTCAGCAGACCTCAGCACTTCCTTTGTCTCATGTGGACTCTGGTGGGCTTACACTCATGTTCTTGAAACATCAAACCACAGTGCAATGCAGAGCCATCCAACAGGCACAACAAGATGATCAGTTCTCACGCAAACATGGAAGGAAGAAAGAGAAAGGAGAAGAAAGGTGGGGAGGAAAGATCACACCATCAGCCAATGTAGTTCTGTGAGACAGCTACCACACTGACTAAGCCCTTGGCTGGCCAGCCATGAGCATGGGGGCCCACCAGGGCTCATTCCTGAGCTGCAGTGTTTCAGTTCCACTTGACGAATTTGTTACAGTGAAGGATTCAATAGAGCAAAACTTGACTGGGCTCCTAGTATCATAACCACAAAAGATCATTCTGTGGTTGTTTTGTGGCTATTTTACTCTCCAAACTGGAAGTAAGATTCCCTGTAAGATAATCTTCAAGTACATCATCCAACCTATTCTGGAATGTCTCAAACGGTGGGATTTTCACAGCTTCCCTTGAGAAATTGTTCTCAAGGCCAGGGTATTTTTCCTGATGTTGGGCATCCATCTTTCCTTTTCTTCGCTCTAGCCCTGTGATCCTGCACAATAAGGCCCTGTCCTCAGCATTATCTTTTTCTCTTAGTGTTTACAGATGCATTTCCTGTGCAGGCTCACTGTACCACTTCAGTACTTTTGCACTTGAGCCTCGGAGATCAAAAAACATCTGAGAAATACAATGACAAATGAAGGCTCTGCCATCGAGCCAGCATACACATAAATGAGATGTAAGCTCAAAATCTCAATAAAGGAGGGATCATCATCAATCCACTCTCCACGCAGAGCCCACGACAGCTGCAGAATTACTCCACTGTGAGTGATGCTCTGCAACGGAACCTTGTTTTCCCAAGACTCATTTTCACAATCTAATGAGCTCTCCTTTCCCCAAAATAATTTTATAAAATACCTAATTTATTTCCTCATTTGTCTCTTTCATTTCATTGTTATTTTTGTATCTTATTTACTATGGTACAGAACCTGGTGTCGGGTGTATAAATCATTGCACAAACTTTTGTGAGTTAAAAGCTTGCCAGTGCCTTGCAGGCCAGCCCTGGGGCCTGGTGATTAAGGGAGGCAGATCCCACATGGTTGACTCGTACAGTTCCAGTCCTGGTCACAAAGGCTTGAAAAACACACAGAGCACATTTGCATGCATGCCTCAAACCCCAACAGGATAGACAGATGGGGAAAGGGTTGCGGAGTGGCCACCCTCCTTTAGGGGAAGAAGGGCACTTTTTCTCTCTCTCCAGCTCGCTCTCTGGCATGCTCAGACACCCTCTGGCAATTTTTTTTTAAATTGGGGGGAAAAAAAGAGCTTGCCAGTTCCTTGCTTCGGGCTGAGGAGTCAAGGTGGGCTCTGAGAGTGGTGCTGCCCCAGAGGACATTGGCTCTGTTTTTGCACCAACGAGTGCGGGAGATCTGGTGTCTGCCCCCAAATGTAGAAACTATTTCATGAGCCAGAAATACTCTAGTGATTTAAAATTGCTGTTGAACCAACAGACTCCAGACAAGCAATGCTCCCTTTATCCCATCCATAACCCCTTCTGCGTGCACACACCCTGCTCACCCAGTCTCCTCAGACCTCCCACTGTGACACCTCATCTGAAATGCCTCTCTTCTCCCCTAAACAGAATTTTATAGCTCCACATTTCTTTTTTTTTTTTTTTTTTTTTTTTTTTTTTTTTTTTTGTGTTTTTTTTTTTTCTTTTTTTTTTTTTTTTTTTTTTTTTGCTATAGGGTGCATGTGCTCGCTATAGAGACAGAGAGATGGTCACGCCGCAATCCCTTCTCCTCCATTCTCCTCTCAGGATCTTGGGAACACACGCACATGCGCCCGGCGTGAGTTTTAAGCCACCGGGTCCGGGACGCGAACCATGGTCAACTACATGGGAGTCCAGCAACATAGCCATTATGCTAACTGCTGGTCCCATAGCTCCACATTTCTTAATGGGGACCTTTTGTTTCCCAGATGAGCGACCTAGAGAAAAATCAGTTAGATGCTGTATTGAGTTATAGCAATTTCTTTTTCATTTCTCAAAAATATACATTTATTGAACATCTATTTTATGGCATGAAGATAAAAACACGATCTCTACAATCAAGGAGCCCCCAGACGTGTGGAAGCAATGGACAAGTGTAAACAGAAAATGGTGAGTGTGGTGGATTAGCATAGTTCTCTAATACGCACCTGGTGCTTCAGGGATGTGCCAGAGGGATGCCTGACCCAGAGTGAGGTACATCACCTCTTCACTCTTGACCTCCCTTAGGACAATCTTCAGATGCAGAATGGTCTTTCCAAAATAAGAAGAAAGTCAAGTCATTCCTATGCTTGGAAAACATTAAGAACTTCCTATGCATTCAAATAAAATTCAATACTTGGGGCGCACACAATGGGGACATCATGCCTACTTCTGAAACCCTCACGATGAGTCAGTTCCAGACCTGCCATCCTGGTCCTAGGAAGCACCAAGTTCTTTCCTGTCTAGACCCTTCCCCATCTCAATCCCTCTGTCCCCCCTGTATGAAACGCTCACCCTCCCCAATAGCCACCATCTCCTAGACTCCCGAGTGGACCTGGCTAGCTCACTGCCATTCTTCAGGTGTCTATTTGTCATCCCCTGAGCTTCTCACTAATAGACTCCCATTCCCATGCCCTATTTCTACCCCTTAGTCACTTTCATTGTTTTATCCCATCCACACCCCTGCCTGCGTGCACACACCCTGCTCACCCCAGTCTCCTCAGACCTCAAGGCAACTCCAATTGTTGCTGTATATTTATTTGTGTGTTTCCATCTTTAAGCTTTGTCTTTCCGAACAATCGATGTTAGCAATTAGTAATTAGACATTAATAATGTCTAATTATAGTACTAATAATGAATAGTAATTAGACATAAGCTCTATGAGAACTAGGACCATGTATGGTTTATACATAAAACACATAGCTCAATGCCTGCACAGGCTTGCTCAACAAATACTTGTTGAAAGAATGTCTTCGAGGTGAGTCCTGAGTGATAGAAAGGAGTCAGCTAACAAAAGCCGAGGAATGGTGTTGCTGGTATTGTGGGGAGCATATGTGAAGATCTTCCTCTGGAAGCGTGACCATGCAGGAACGCCAAGCTAGTCAGGATGGCTTGGACAGAATATGCAAAAGGAGAAGTGGTGGGCAATGAGGCTGGGAACACCTGCAAAGGAATGTGGACCATCTATCAGACACCAGGGAGGGATGGAGAATGGATTTAAATGAGGAAGCAAAATAGGCAAACTCATATTTTAGAAAGGTCACTTTGGAGAAAGCAGGAAACCAGAAACAGGGAGGTTGTGGGCACCCAGCTGGTAAACAACAAGGGTCCAGAAAGGAAAATTCAAGAGAGATCTAGAAAATCAGATAGGATTTAGTGTACCATTAGATGTTGTGGGCAGAGGATGAGGAAGAATTCAAGACAATACCTAGATAGACTTCTAGCTGAGTCCATGGACCAGTTACCATTCATCAGAAGCACAATCCCAGAAATAACTTTGCTATATTATACAGGTTGGCTATCATTTATCCAAAATACTTGGAACCAGAAGTGTTTTGGATTTGGAATTTTTTTGGATTTTTGAAATATTCACAAATACATATGAAAGCTTTTGGATGACACCCATGTCTAAATACAAAATTAATTTATGTTTTCCGTACACCTTGCACCCATAGCCTGAAGACAATTTTATATCATTTTACTTTTTTTTTTTTTTTAACTGCAGCATTTTGAATGAGACCCATCGCATGAGGTCAGGTGTGGAATTTTCTGCTTGCAGGACATGCTGATACTCAAAAAGTTTCAGATTTTAGAGCATTTCAGATTTCAGATTTTGAGATGAGGAATTGCTCAGCCTGTACCCTCTCCAAGGTCAAAACAAAGATTCACATGTTTTATCCTGCAAGGATTTTCTCCTCTTAATGCCTTCAGCCTTTCTTTATACAAACTGGAATTCTCTTAAGTAGGATGGAATCCACTCATACCCATCAAGTCTCTGCAGGAAACAGATGGCACCTTCAAGAGGGATCACTGAGAAGAGTTTGTTGGCAAGACGACTACAACTCTGTGGGCAGGGTCCTGGGAATAGACAAGGACGGCAGGGCACCACGGGGCTAGTGCAGGGGGAGCTGTTAGCACCCTCGGTTCTCCACAGGCCAGCCCACTCCCACCTCGGGGTCAGTGCATCTGCTGTTTGCTCTGTCTAAAGTGTTCTTTCCCAAAATGTCTACATGACTCACTCCTTCAACTCCTTCAATCAAATATCAGCTTGATCCAGAATGATTTTAAATGATTAGAAAGCAAAATGAAACAAAACCTCTTTTCCTCTTCCTTCCTTTGTTTCCTCAGCATTTGTCACACTCTAACATACCGTGTATTTTACACATTTATCTTAGTATCTATTTTTCCCTCCTCGAATGTAAATTCCATGAGATTAGGGGTTTTGATCTGTTTTGTACGTTACTATATCCCAGCACCTAGGGCAGTTTCACACATGGCAACAAAGCAATCGAAGCGTTGAATGCGTGTCAGCACTTCCATAGTGCCTACCTTAGGAGTCATAGACTGCGTAAAGGGATTTTGAAAAGCTCATGGAAAAAGTGTAATTAAAGCACAAGTTTATTTTAGTGCAAAAACCATTTTTAAATACATGCTGTGATGGTTAGCTTTGGGTATCAACTTAATTGGACTAAGGAATATTTAGAAACCTGATAAAGCATCATTGTAGATATGTCTGGGAATGTTTCTGGAAGAAAGTAACAAGTGAGACTGAGCAAAGTACGTGGGAAAGAGCAAACCTCAATATGGGCAGCACCATCCAATCAGCAGGGACCCAGATAGGGCAAGTGCGGAAGAAAGATGAGGCTTTTAAGAGAGCAGGATACAGACCAGCAGAGGGTGTAGCATTCACATGGCTGACCATGGTTTGAGTCTCAGACCTGGTGGCTTGAAACACTTCAGCACATGTGCGTATATTCCACCCAGCATTCATTGTATATTGGCTCAATCAAGGATATTACCATATATGTTATCATCAATAAACAATCTTCTATTTCTTGTTTCTTATATAGTTTGCTATCCCTCCCCCCGATTTTCTACCTCTTACCCTCTACCAACTCCCCGCCTTCTCCCACACTGTCTCTGGTATGTACAGTTGTTCTCCATACCTTTTTTTCCACATTTTATTGATTCACTAAAGATCTTTTTTTTTTTTTTTGGAGTTTTTGCCATAGGGCGCGTGCGCTCGCCAGAAAGACAGAGAGAGACAGAGAGACAGAAAGTGAGATATCATCCCCCAGGGGAGATGGCCACACTGCAATCCCTTCTCCTCCTTTCTCTTCTTGGGATCTTGGGCATGCATGCACACTTACCCCGTGTGAGTTTAAGCCACCGGGTCCAGGACTTGCACCACGGTTGACTACATGGGAGTCCAGCAACATAGTCATTATGCTAACTGCTGGTCCAGATTCACTAAAAATCTTAATTAATTTAAAGACTTTCAATAGCAAGCATAGCTGATATATACATATTTATGAACACATGTCTGACTTTACGCATAAACCTCAGTGAGTAAAGTGAACATACTATAAAGTAGCACCTCACTGGGGCTGTACAGCTTACTGCAGTCATTAAATAGGTATTAACAAGTACTTTTTAATTTCAAAAAAGTTTTTGTTTTAACACATCAAAATCAAAAAATGTTAAGAGAAATTTGCTTAAAACTTAAAGCCAGAAAAAAGGTTAGGATTCAGTTCAAACAGTAGATAGATGAATCTATCAACAGTTCAAGAGAAGACAATCCTTAAATATGGAAATCAGAGCATTGAAGAAAGTCAGTAAAGTGAAAAAAAATCTATTTCACCAGTTAGGACTCACGTAATTAGTCTCTCTTCTATTGAATCTGCAGTGTTACCGTGGTCTGATCTTCTCATTTAAACTCTGGAAGTTAACATTCAACTACAGACTTGCACCTACAATTAGGCTGGCCATTCTCTTGGTCAGTTCTTGTACTCTTATTTCTGTGTGTCCAATTTTAGTTTTCCTGGTATAGCACTCTCTTCAGCACTTTTTGAAGAGCTGGTCTGGTGTTGGTAAATTCATTTAACACTTTGAATTTATCTTCCCATTCTTCCCTTGCTTGCATTGTTTCCAATGAAAAGTCTGACATTAGCCTTATAGGATATCCTTTGAAAGTAACTTGATGTTTCTCTCGCCAGTTTTAGTGTCTTGTCTCTGTCTCTGGTTTTGGTCAATCGGGCTAATGGTGGCTTGCTTTCTCACTTTCCCTCTCTCACTCTGCCCTTCAGTAGTCAAATTAAAATTAATTAATTAATTAATTAAATCTAATTTAGTGATTTAAAAAAAGAAAGAAGAAAAAGAAAGAAAGAAAGAAGGAAAGAAAGAAAGAAAGAAGGAAGGAAGGAAAGAAAGAGAGAGAAAAATGCATAGTCCCTACACATTCTCCCTCATATACGAAAATTGGAAAAAAATGAGTCCTTCTAAGTAGAAAGATGTATAGTGACTATTGGACATCGAAAGGCTGAAGGTTGGGCACAGAAGGATGTTGATTAGTGAAAACAAATTTGCAGATAGATGGAAGGAATGTAGTCTAGTGCTAGAAAACACAGTGGACAGAATGTGGATAACAACTTTCTATACATAATATTATAAATGATTGAGAAGGGAAGTGTATTAATTATCCTGATTTGATCATTAGACACTGTATTCATGTACTTAAAAATCACATTGTAGTGGGACCAGCAGATGGTGTAATGGTTTCATCACTGGACTCCCATGTAGTCGACCATGGCTCTTGTCCTGGACCCGGTGACTTAAAACTCACACCAGGTGTGTGTGCATGCATGCCCAAAATCCCGAGAGAAGAATGGAGGAAAAGGGGAGCTGAGTGGCTGCGGGACAGCAGTGGGCGCAGCAATGGAGGATCCTGCTCAGGATGGGGTGACTTCACCGGCCACCCCAGGGACTGGGAAGGCTAAGCTGGAAATACTACCCAAAGAAGATCTCATCAAGTTTGCCAAGAAATAGGTGATGCTAATGCAAAAAGCTAAATCAAGGTGTACAGAATTAGAGAAAGAAATTGAAAAACTCAAATCAAAACCTATTGCTGAAGGAACTGATGATATTATAAAGAATAAAAAAATGTAAATGTCTACCCCATTTCCTCCATGTCGCCAATCAGTGCATTTTCCCATTCTGTCAAAACTGCTCCTAAAAACAAAATTAGAGAACTTCACCCTCCTACACCCAAGATTTAGCCAGAATAGGCCAATCACTAGCCATGTACATCTGAGCTCTGAGTGGCACCATTCAGGGACTAGGACAACTAAAGATTTTTGGTTCAGACTTCACCCTCCTGAGCCCAAAATCTAGTCAGGACAGGTCAATCATAAGCCACCTACGTTTGAGCTCTAAGTGGCACAAGAAATAATGAGAAACCAAGAAAATATCTCTCCCCCAAGGGAAAAGAATAACTCCTCATCATCCATAGACAGTACAACGGAACTCGTAGAAGTGTCAGATAAAGGATTTAGGATATTCATAGTAACAAAGCTAACAGAGATGGAAGAGAAGAGAGACAATGAATTCTAGAAAATGCAGAAGAGACGAGACGAGATCCAGGAGGTGAGGAAGTTCTTCCATGAATTGAAAGAAGAAATACCCACCATAAAAAAGAACCAGATGGAACTGTTAGAGATGAAGGCTGTATTACAGGAAATCCCTTACAAGTATTGTTAAAAGGAAAATAAACTAATTTAATGGGAGTGGGGGAGAATGGAGGAGAAGGGATTGCAATGTGACCATCTCCACCGGGGGGTGATTTCTCGCTTTCTATCTCTCTTGTTTCTCTCTGTCTCCTAGTGAGTACAAGCACCCTATAGCAAAAAAAAAAAAACAAAAACAAAAACAAAAACACAACATTGTAGCAATTGTTACGTTAATGAAAAATTATTAATCCAGGTCAGAGGGTGGCATGGAGGTTAAGGTACTAGATCCCACATGGCTAACTGCATGGTTCAAGTTCTGAACCTGGTGGCTTGAAAATTATAACAAACATGTGTGCATGTGTGCCCAAAATCCCAAAAGGAGACCGGAGGAGAAGAGACTGTAGCATGGTAATCCTCCCTGGGGTGGGGTGATTTTTCTTTCCTTCTCTCTATGGTAAGCACACAGGCCCCATAGCAAAATAATAATAATAATAAGTAAAAAAAAAATTAATTGAGATCGAATCAAGATAACCAATAGGAAGCACCTAGAACTCATCTCCTTTGCAATTAAAATGTGAGATGATAATTATACAAATACATTTCAACCAGAATTTCTAAGGAAGAACATTTGGAATCACCAAAGAAAGATCTGAAGATTTCTGAAACATGGAAACTCCAAAGAAACAGCATCAAAAGAAACAAAGCATCCAGCTGGCTGAGATCAGCAGGTTGACATTAGTGAAAACTCTTGTCTGCTGAGAAAGGGTGAGCGGGCCCTAGCAGTGCCTGATGCCAGCCTGGATAGCACTCGGGGCTGCTCAGGAGTCAAGCACTCTGCAGGACCCTGAACCTAGTGAGGAGAAGTGCCTGACATCCGAAGGGCTGTATAAACTGAGGCAAGAATACCACCCTGGTTAACCACAACGCCAAAACCCAAGCAGCTTCAGAGAGCAGTGCTGTTTTGAGACCAGATTAACTGCTGAAATAAAACATACACCAAGGACTGACAGCCCTCAACTCTTCTCATCTCTGAGAATCCCCCGACTACCCTACCAGATCTGCATGGATGGCTACAGTGACCACCCCAGCTAGACCAAGCAGTAGGACCATGACCCTGGTGCGCCAGCCCATGCAGCATTACAACATTATACACTGTGGAACACAGACATACCAACACAGTGGAAAACTGCTCCAAGAAACAGAACGTGGCATGTGAGTGCACTTCCTGAGCCCCCATCAAAGAGACAGGAAACCAGACATTCCCCTCTGACTAACCGGCAGACCTGCACTCACACTCTCCTTTACCCAGACGCAAAACTCTGAAAACAGCTCCCTGCCTCTTCTGTTGCCATCTCTAGCATAGCTTCTTGGGATCTCCCTGAACCACGAGTGTGAGAGGAGGAAAGAGAAAGAGAAGGGCTCAGTGCAGAGGCCTGCTCAGAGTTCCCATGCACCCACTGGTAGCTGCTAGACCATAGAAGCCTGCCTAGAGCCTGCCTGTGTACACGCGGGTACCCGCTATCACTGTAAAGGCCCACCCAGGGCACCCCGTGTATCTGCTAGCAGTCAGAGAGAACCATAAAGGCCTGTCCAGAGCCGCCTGCCAAATGCCTATGCCACAGAAGCCCACCTAATGATCCTGCCCCTTTGCCAGTGCAACAGAGGCCCACTAGGGTCCCTGCCCATCTGCCTGTACTATGGAGACTTGCCTAATGGCCCCGCCCACCTGCTAGTGCTGCAGAGGCCTGTTCAAAGCCCTCACCCACACCAATAATAGCTCCTGACCATCCCTCCTACAATAAACTACCTGCAGGGAGGTGCCACAGCTGTATTGAAACAGCTTCTTCCATCTCCAGGGAGTGCACACGAATGGCAAATAAAACCACTAGCCACCGTCTGAGAAAACTTCTTATCTAGTATCCACATCCCTCGTGTGGGCAGCCCATTAACGACAGGATATTACTTTCAGGTGATATCTCCACCCAGGCACACCACCTAGAGGAGAATTTCCATGCCCCACATAGGATTTGAGAACTCAGACAGCCATCTTACAGAGTAGCAGTTGTCATTGGCATGAAGGAATACACACCCTTTATAGAAAGAAGTAAGCACTCCACCAGATGCCTAAATATCAATGCAAGTACACATGAAATAGGAAAAAAAAAAAAAAAGCAAGGAAATAAATCCTCCAAAGGAACACATTAACTCCCTACTAACGGTGGATACATTTCAGAGAATCACAGAAACAGCAGGAA